>NC_138317.1:34500000-34617500 GCF_965601325.2 Salmo salar
TTGTCATGGGAATGTGTCTTTACTTATTCTTAAACCATGTGAAGGGATGGCGTGATTAATGGGGAACCAATGACTTGTCTCCACAATGTCTGTGAGCAAGTCACTCCCTCATTTTCTTTATTGTGGGGAGGATTATGGCAGTAAATGGACCCTTGTATGTCCTCTTTTAGATCTTGAACTTATCCTGTGATAATATATGGCCTAGAGGCTCACTCCCCAGTGAGCCTGTCCAGGAGTAGGGTCAAGAGGGGGTTTGCTTGAGATGGGAGTATCTAGAGTTGACAATTGATATATGCCATTGGATGAAATTGTGTTTTTGTTCTATACCGTACCAGGGAGGGACGGTTCTAAGGAGACCAGATACTGGGCTATTCAATGAACCAGGTTGACATAGCAGTTACTGTCTGCTGTGTTTTATGGATATCTGTCATATAAAACTTAACCTTAGTGAACTGTTACTAAGATCTGTGGTTTGTCAATGTACGTTGAAGGGGGTGCATTATTGCTATAAAATATCTCTGTAGCCATTGTGTAATCACCTTCCTGGTTCATTCGAGAGAATAGCATTATTGAAGGTCAAGAACTTTTGCAAAAGTATCTTAAGTATTAAAGATGTAGTTTCACTCGGACTGGTGTGTTTGTAACTCTTCTCATTTGGTAATGCAGAAATTAGCCACCACAGTGTGTGTGTGTGTGTGTGTGTGTGTGTGTGTGTGTGTGTGTGTGTGTGTGTGTGTGTGTGTGTGTGTGTGTGTGTGTGTGTGTGTGTGTGTGTGTGTGTGTGTGTGTGTGTGTGTGTGTGTGTGTGTGTGTGTGTGTGTGTGTGTGTGTGTGTGTGCAAATGAGTGCATGACTGTGTTTCTCTGTACAGTAGATTGTCATTATTGCCACTACGTAAAAAAAGAGACAGGCTTGAATTGGTATTCCAGTGCAGTATTCTGAAGCCACATCATTGGCCACTGTGTTAGAGCTGATATCAGCAGCATATTGCAGGTACTTCCATCCACAAACCTCATAATTTCTCTCCTCATCTCCCTGTAGGTTGTTGGGTAAATCACATTAACCGGTCCATCAAATATGAATGAACAACTGATTTTCTCATTCATCTTTCATGACTTTCATTTGTTCATCTATTTGCCTCCAAAAATATTTGTTGGGTGTTCTTTTCCCGATTCTGAACAAGAGTTTTTTTCACAGCACCTTGTTCAGTCTACTGAAAAAAGGAAATGTACTGTGTTTTTCTAGCGTTGTCATGCGCTGGGCTGTAGCCTGTGAGCAGAAACAGGGTTCTTGTTAATGGTACATGATAGAGTCATCCTGGATTCTGGTCACATGACCCTCACGTCAGCGTGCATAACTGAGGGTCTTAGTGTGTACTGTATGTGTCACGTGGCAGCAGTATGTCTTCTTTTGCATTATTAATATATTACATCATGGAATAATAACAATGACAAAGTATATGCTATATAAGGATGTTAATGTAGGCTGCAGTAACCTGCGTATTAACGTCCCAGTGTATATACAGTAACCTGCATATTAACCTCCCAGTGTATATACAGTAACCTGCATATTAACCTCCCAGTGTATATACAGTAACCTGCATATTAACCTCCCAGTGTATATACAGTAACCTGCATATTAATGTCCCAGTGTATATACAGTAACCTGCATATTAACCTCCCAGTGTATATACAGTAACCTGCATATTAATGTCCCAGTGTATATACAGTAACCTGCATATTAACCTCCCAGTGTATATACAGTAACCTGCATATTAACCTCCCAGTGTATATACAGTAACCTGCATATTAACCTCCCAGTGTATATACAGTAACCTGCATATTAACCTCCCAGTGTATATACAGTAACCTGCATATTAACCTCCCAGTGTATATACAGTAACCTGCATATTAACATCCCAGTGTATATACAGTAACCTGCATATTAACATCCCAGTGTATATACAGTAACCTGCATATTAACCTCCCAGTGTATATACAGTGACCTGCATATTAACCTCCCAGTGTATATACAGTAACCTGCATATTAATGTCCCAGTGTATATTTATTTATTTGACCTTTATTTAACCAGGTAGGCCAGTTGAGAACAAGTTCTCATTTACAACAGCGACCTGGCCAAGATAAAGCAAAGCAGTGCGACAAAAACAACAACACAGAGTTACACGGAATAAACAAATGCACAGTCAATAACACAATAGAAAAATCTGTATACAGTGTGTGCAAATGAAGTAATGAGGTAAGGCAATAAATAGGCCAATAGTGACGAAGTAATTACAATTCAGCAATTTACACTGGAGTGATATATGTACAGATGAGAATGTGAAAGTAGAAATACTGGTGTGTAACAGAGCAGAAAAACAAATATGGGGATGAGGTAGGTAGTTGGTTGGATGGGCAATTTCCAGATGGGCTGTGTACAGCTGCAGCGACCGGTAAGCTGCTCTGACCGCTGATCCTTAAAGTTCGTGAGGGAGATATAAATCTCCAACTTCAGTGATTTTTGCAATTCATTCTAGTAATTGGCAGCGGAGAACTGGAAGGAAAGGCGGCCAACAGGGAGGTGTTGGCTTTGGGGATGACCAGTGAAATATACCTGCTGGAGCGTGTGATACGGGTGGGTGTTGCTATGGTGACCAGTGAGCTGAGAAAATGTGGAGCTTTACCTAGCAAAGACTTATAGATGACCTGGTGGGTTTGGCGATGAATATGTAGCGAGGACCAGCCAACGAGAGCATACAGGTCGCTGTGGCGGGTAGTATATGGGGCTTTGGTGACAAAACGGATGGCACTGTGATAGACTGCATCCAATTTGCTGAGTAGAGTGTTGGAGGCTATTTTGTAAATCACATTGCCAAAGTCAAGGATCGGTAGGATAACCGATCCAGTAACCTGCAAATTAACCCCCCAGTGTATATACATTAACCTGCATATTAACCTCCCAGTGTATATACTGTAACCTGCATTATAACCTCCCAGTGTATATACAGTAACCTGCATATTAACATCCCAGTGTATATACAGTAACCTGCATATTAACGTCCCAGTGTATATACAGTAACCTGCATATTAACCTCCCAGTGTATATACAGTAACCTGCATATTAACCTCCCAGTGTATATACAGTAACCTGCATATTAACCTCCCAGTGTATATACAGTAACCTGCATATTAACGTCCCAGTGTATATACAGTAACCTGCATATTAACCTCCCAGTGTATATACAGTAACCTGCATATTAACCTCCCAATGTATATACAGTAATCTGCATATTATACTCTCACTGTATATACAGTAACCTGCATATTAACCTCCCAGTGTATATACAGTAACCTGCATATTAACCTCCCAGTGTATATACAGTAACCTGCATATTAACCTCTCCCAGTGTATATACAGTAACCTGCATATTAACCTCTCCCAGTGTATATACAGTAATCTGCATATTATACTCTCACTGTATATACAGTAACCTGCATATTAACCTCCCAGTGTATATACAGTTACCTGCATATTAAACTCCCAGTGTATATACAGTAACCTGCATATTAACCTCTCCCAGTGTATATACAGTAACCTGCATATTAACCTCTCCCAGTGTATATACAGTAAACTGCATATTATACTCTCACTGTATATACAGTAAACTGCATATTAACCTCTCAGTGTATATACAGTAACCTGCATATTAACGTCCCAGTGTATATACAGTAACCTGTATATTAACCTCTCAGTGTATATACAGTAACCTGCATATTAACCTCCCAGTGTATATACAGTAACCTGCATATTAACCTCTCAGTGTATATACAGTAACCTGCATATTAACCTCCCAGTGTATATACAGTAACCTGCATATTAACCTCCCAGTGTATATACAGTAACCTGCATATTAACCTCCCAGTGTATATACAGTAACCTGCATATTAACATCCCAGTGTATATACAGTAACCTGCATATTAACGTCCCAGTGTATATACAGTAACCTGCATATTAACCTCTCCCAGTGTATATACAGTAACCTGCATATTAACCTCTCCCAGTGTATATACAGTAATCTGCATATTATACTCTCACTGTATATACAGTAACCTGCATATTAACCTCCCAGTGTATATACAGTAACCTGCATATTAAACTCCCAGTGTATATACAGTAACCTGCATATTAACCTCTCCCAGTGTATATACAGTAACCTGCATATTAACCTCTCCCAGTGTATATACAGTAATCTGCATATTATACTCTCACTGTATATACAGTAACCTGCATATTAACCTCTCAGTGTATATACAGTAACCTGCATATTAACGTCCCAGTGTATATACAGTAACCTGTATATTAACCTCTCAGTGTATATACAGTAACCTGCATATTAACCTCCCAGTGTATATACAGTAACCTGCATATTAACCTCCCAGTGTATATACAGTAACCTGCATATTAACCTCCCAGTGTATATACAGTAACCTGCATATTAACCTCCCAGTGTATATACAGTAACCTGCATATTAACATCCCAGTGTATATACAGTAACCTGCATATTAACGTCCCAGTGTATATACAGTAACCTGCATATTAACGTCCCAGTGTATATACAGTAACCTGCATATTAACGTCCCAGTGTATATACAGTAACCTGCATATTAATATTCCAGTGTATATACAGTAACCTGCATATTAATATTCCAGTGTATATACAGTAACCTGCATATTAACCTCCCAGTGTATATACAGTAACCTGCATATTAATATTCCAGTGTATATACAGTAACCTGCATATTAACCTCCCAGTGTATATACAGTAACCTGCATTTTAATATTCCAGTGTATATACAGTAACCTAAATATTAACGTCCCAGTGTATATACAGTAACCTGCATTTTAATATTCCAGGGTATATACAGTAACCTGCATATTAACCTCCCAGTGTATATACAGTAACCTGCATATTAACCTCCCAGTGTATATACAGTAACCTAAATATTAACGTCCCAGTGTATATACAGTAACCTGCATTTTAATATTCCAGGGTATATACAGTAACCTGCATATTAACCTCCCAGTGTATATACAGTAACCTGCATTTTAATATTCCAGTGTATATACAGTAACCTGCATATTAACCTCCCAGTGTATATACAGTAACCTGCATATTAATATTCCAGTGTATATACAGTAACCTGCATTTTAATATTCCAGTGTATATACAGTAACCTGCATATTAACCTCCCAGTGTATATACAGTAACCTGCATATTAACCTCCCAGTGTATATACAGTAACCTGCATATTAACCTCCCAGTGTATATACAGTAACCTGCATTTTAATATTCCAGTGTCTATACAGTAACCTGGGTATTAACGTCCCAAGGTGTATATATACAGTAACCTGCATATGAGCATCCCAGTGTGGCTTGGTTTTTGTCACACCAAGATCTGTTTAACCTGTCTTTGTGCTTGTCTCCCCCCCCCCCCCCCCCCCCCCACCCCCCCACCAGGTGTCTCCCACCTCCCCTCATTATCCCCTGTGTATTTATACCTGCGTTTTCTGTTTGTCTGTTGCAAGTTCGTCCTGTTGCAAGTTTCCTAGTCTTCCCAGTTCTGACCTTTCTGCCTGTCCTGACCCTGATCCTGCATGCCTGCCGTCCTGTACCTGCCTGACTCTGATTTGGATTTTGACTCTTTCCCTGCCTTGACTTACTTTTTGCCTGCTGTCCTGTACCTGCCTGACTCTGATTAGGACTCTTTGCCTGTCTTGACCTACCTTTTGCCTGCCCCTTGTTCTATAATAAACTCTTACATGCTGACCACACTGGTCACGTGTGTGAGTGTTGCAAAAATAAATTTACACATACATGTTATTCAATCATCTGCGTTGCCAGGCGCTAAAATAGATGTTAATTCTATTTGTGACGCAGAAGGCGCTGCAAGTCCTGCCTCTCCCATCTCCTCATTGGTTTTTAGAAGCATATACCCACGTGGGTGATTGAAAGATGAACTGAGGTCGGTTGGTGTTCGGCCTCCTGGCCGACAGCGCTCCCAAACTATCCAATCAGTTATCGATGTGGTTGAACGCCTTGAGTGGAAGAGAACATCTCAATCCACCATGAGTCTAATCAGAGGAGAAAAGACATTTCATAATGTGTTACCGGCAGCCTCACAGTCCATCTCTCGCTCTCTGACTCTCTCTCTCTCTCTTCCCATCTCTCGCTCTCTGACTCTCTCTCTCTTCCCATCTCTCGCTCTCTGACTCTCTCTCTCTCTTCCCATCTCTCGCTCTCTGACTCTCTCTCTCTACCCATCTCTCGCTCTCTGACTCTCTCTCTCTACCCATCTCTCGCTCTCTGACTCTCTCTCTCTCTTCCCATCTCTCGCTCTCTGACTCTCTCTCTCTTCCCATCTCTCGCTCTCTGACTCTCTCTCTCTCTTCCCATCTCTCGCTCTCTGACTCTCTCTCTCTTCCCATCTCTCGCTCTCTGACTCTCTCTCTCTACCCATCTCTCGCTCTCTGACTCTCTCTCTCTTCCCATCTCTCGCTCTCTGACTCTCTCTCTCTCTTCCCATCTCTCGCTCTCTGACTCTCTCTCTCTCTTCCCATCTCTCGCTCTCTGACTCTCTCTCTCTTCCCATCTCTCGCTCTCTGACTCTCTCTCTCTCTTCCCATCTCTCGCTCTCTGACTCTCTCTCTCTCTTCCCATCTCTCGCTCTCTGACTCTCTCTCTCTTCCCATCTCTCGCTCTCTGACTCTCTCTCTCTTCCCATCTCTCGCTCTCTGACTCTCTCTCTCTCTTCCCATCTCTCGCTCTCTGACTCTCTCTCTCTACCCATCTCTCGCTCTCTGACTCTCTCTCTCTCTTCCCATCTCTCGCTCTCTGACTCTCTCTCTCTACCCATCTCTCGCTCTCTGACTCTCTCTCTCTCTTCCCATCTCTCGCTCTCTGACTCTCTCTCTCTACCCATCTCTCGCTCTCTGACTCTCTCTCTCTCTTCCCATCTCTCGCTCTCTGACTCGCTCTCTCTTCCCAGCTCTCTATTTCTCTCTCTCTCTCTCGCTCTCTGACTCACTATCTCTCTCCATCTGTCTCTCTCTTCCCATCTCTCTATTTTTCACTCTCTCGCTCTCTGACTTGCTCTCTCTCTCTGTCTCTCTCTCTTCCCGTTTCTCTATTTCTCTCTCTCTCTCTCCCTCCCTCCCTCCCTCCCTCTTCATCTCTCTCTCTCTCTCTCGCTCTCTCTCTCTTTCTATCTGTCTCTCTCTCTCTCGCTCTCTCTCTTTCCATCTGTCTCTCTCTTTCTCTTCCCATCTCTCTATTTTTCACTCTCTCTGTCTTTCTCTCTCTCTGTTTCTCGCTCTCTCACTGTGTGTCTCACCCCGTACACACATGTATAAATCATTGACTGGCTCTTAACCTTTCAGGAGCAAACTCTTATTAACACGGGTGTTCTGGGTTCCTTCTATAATTAATGGTGCTGGCCGGAGTCCTGGAGCGCTGGTCCTCCTTGGAGAGTGGAGATCAGTCAGGCACGTGGGCCGGACAGGCTGGCTGACTGGCTGACTGACTGGATGGATAGATGTCTGACTGGCTGACTAGCTAGCTGTCTGCATAGCTGACTGACTGGCTGGCTGGCTGACTGACTGGCTGACTAGCTGGCTATCTGACTGGCTGCCTGGCTGTCTGAATGGATGGATGGTTGGTTCTCATTAGTGGAGACACAAGGGTAAGTCCCAAATGGCACCCTATTCCCTATATAATGCACCACTGGTGAATGTAGTGTACTATGTAGGGAATAGGGTGTCATTTGGGACATAGACAGAGACTGATTGGGTGTTGTAATGGAGCTGAGGGTTTCTACATGGAGGAAGGTACTGTGGAGTGCTGCTGCTTCCTCTGGTCATGTTAGGAAGGACATGGGCTGGTAGGAATATTTTACTGAGATTGCGTGTGAACTATGCTGTTGAATGTTCTTTTCTTGATAAGAAAGAGAGGAGGGGAATTAAGAGATTCAGATAGAATGTGTCTAGTGCGTGTGTGCGTGTGTGTGGTGTGTGTGTGTGTGTGTGTGTGTGTGTGTGTGTGTGTGTGTGTGTGTGTGTGTGTGTGTGTGTGTGTGTGTGTGTGTGTGTGTGTGTGTGTGTGTGTGTGTGTGTGTGTCTGTGTCTGTGTCTCTGTGTCTGTGCGGTGGTGGGTTGATTTAGATGGTCCAGCCCCGTCTAACACTAAAAGGAGTGTGAGACTGGAAGATTATTTCTGCCATGCCATGTTAACCACGGCAGTAAGAGTATCCTGAGGAGTGACTGCATGGTGTTCACCAGGGTTGCGTTTGAAATGGCACCCTGTTTCCTATATAGTGCACTACTTTTGACCAGTTCAGGGATAGTGCACTATTGTCAACAGGGTACCACTTGGGACACATCCTAGGAGATGCCATGTAGTGACAGAAATACAACAGCCTGGCTGTGGGTGTGTGACATATTTAACCAGCTCTCACAGTCTCACGTCAGAATTAGACGTTCATTCATGTTTCTCAAACTTCAAATTTCATGGTTGTTGCAAAAGTATTTTTTTGTTGTTGTTGTGTTTAAGGATATGTTTAGGCATTAACTCCACATTTTTAAGTTTCGGTTAAGGTTTGGGATAGGCTTATGCACATCTACCATCCCCATCCCCAACGCCCTAGCAAAACCTAAACCTACTTGAAGGTAACAGCGCTCACTTTTGCCCCTAGTGTCCGGTTTCCATGTCATCTCCTGACGATCTCAGACATGGACGTCGAATACTGACTTGTATCACAGGTGACCTGGCTGGACATATCATCACGGCAGATTATTACTGATTTTGTATCTCATATGTTTATTTAATATCCAAAGTTCCAAACTAACATGGAAATGGATTGTACACAACTTTGGATGATTCATATGGACTATACAACTAGAAACATGTCATGTCACCAAATCTTTCCAAAACTGAGATATATGTTTCTTCATTGCAGGAGTTAATCCCTGTATGCACCTGGTGGTCCAGGTGACCCCTCGGTGACTTGTGATGTCATCTGTTTTGAGGACAGCAGTCATAAGAATGGAGGAGACGTTGATCATCTATCTATTCTGGGAGTATTGTATCTGGGCCAGCAAGCCCTTAATAAGCATCATACTCTAATGAACACAGTTTATCAGCCAAACAGCTACAAGCATAGAGATGTGCAGTGCTGTAACTAGTACATTTTGATGGGTCACAGCAGTCCCCAGCACATTGAACACAATTGTTGATAGTACTGTTTTTCATCCCAAATGGAACCCTATTCCCTATTTAGTGCACTACTTTGACCAGGGCCAAATGGGTTCTAGTCAAAACTAGTGAACTGTTGTGTATAGGGTGCCATTTGGGACACATTCTAGCGGTGTTAAGCTATCAGAAGTATTGTGTGTAACAGTGATAACACCAAGTAAAACTGAAATGATAACTTAAATACAAATATCCATCAACAAACTTCTTATAGCTTTTCAGACACACATTCTGTTAATGTTAATCTGCTGTTGTTTTTTGAAGGTCATCTGATGATGTTCTGTAATGTGTTTTGTCAGTGTTATTATATGGTTGTGGAAGCAGAAACGACTGGATTCCAGATGTTCTGGAATGTGTTTTGTCAGTGTTATTATATGGTTGTGGAAGCAGAAACGACTGGATTCCAGATGTTCTGGAATGTGTTTTGTCAGTGTTATTATATGGTTGTGGAAGCAGAAATGACTGGATTCCAGATGTTCTGTAATGTGTTTTGTTAGTGTTATTATATGGTTGTGGAAGCAGAAACGACTGGATTCCAGATGTTCTGGAATGTGTTTTGTCAGTGTTATTATATGGTTGTGGAAGCAGAAACGACTGGATTCCAGATGTTCTGGAATGTGTTTTGTCAGTGTTATTATATGGTTGTGGAAGCAGAAACGACTGGATTCCAGATGTTCTGTAATGTGTTTTGTCAGTGTTTTTCTAAAATGGAAGAAAAACACTTCCTTTTTCTAAAATGGAATAAAATGCTTTTTTTTCACCTGCAATCTACACAGAATACCCCATAATGACAAAGTGAAAACCGGATTTTTGCAATAATTATAAAATAAACGAACTACATTATTTACATAAGTATTCAGACCCTTTGCTATGAGACTCGAAATTGAGCTCAGGTGCATGCTGTTTCCATTGATCATCTTTGAGATGTTTCTACAACTTGATTGGAGTCCACCTATGGTAAATTCAATTGGTTGGACATGATTTGGAAAGGCACACACCTGTCTATATGTCAGAGCAAAAACCAAGAAATGAGGTCGAATGATTTGTCCATAGAGCTCCGAGACAGGATTGTGTCGAGGCACAGATCTGGGGAAGGGTAGACTCTTCCTAGTGCTGGCCGCCTGGCCAAACTGAGCAATTGGGGGAGAAGGGCCTTGGTCAGGAATGTGACCAAGAAACCGATGGTCACTCTGACAGAGCTCTAGAGTTCTTCTGTGGAGATGGTTCTCCCATTTCTGCAGCACTCCACCAATCAGGCCTTTATGGTAGAGTGGACAGACGGAAGCCACTCCTCAATAAAAGGCACATGACAGCCCGCTTGGAGTTTGCTGAAAGGCACCAAAAGGACTCTCAGACCATGAGAAACAAGATTCTCTGGTCTGATGAAACCAAGATTGAACTCTTTGACCTGAATGCCAGCATCACATCTGGAGGAAACCTGGCACCATCCTTATGGTGAAGCATGGTGGTGGCAGCATCATGCCGTGGGGATGTTTTACAGCAGCAGGGAATGGGAGATTAGTCAGGATCAAGGCAAAGATGAACGGAGCAAAGCACAGAGAGATCCTTGATGAAAACCTGCTCCGGAGTGCTCAGTACCTCAGACTGGGGCCAAGGTTCACCTTCCAACAGGACAATGACCCTAAGCACACAGCCAAGACAAGGAGTGGCTTTGGGACACGTCTCTCTGAGTGTCCTTGAGTGGCCCAGCCAGAGCCCGGACTTAAACCCGATCGAACATCTCTGGAGAGACCTGAAAATAGCTGTGCAACAATGCTCCCCATCCAACCTGACAGAACTTGAGAGGATCTACAGAAAGGAATGGGAGAAACTCCCCAAATGCAAGTGTGCCACGCTTGCAGAGTCATCCCCAAGAAGAGTCAAGGCTTTAATTGCTGCCAAAGGTGCTTCAACATAGTACTGAGTAAAGGGTCTAAATACTTATGTAAATTTAGTTTTTTAAATTTGCCAACAAATTTTGCTTTGTCATTATGGGGTATTGTGTGTAGATTGATGAAGAAAAAAACAAATTTAATCCATTTTAGAATAAGGCTGTAATCTAACAAAATGTGAAAAAAGTCAATGAGTCTGAATAATTTCCGATTGCACTGCATGGTTGTGGAAGCAGAAACGATTCCAGAAAATACTTTGGGACCCTAGAGGCTTGAAATGGAGAAAAAAACCTGTTGACCTGATTTCAATGACCGATCGAGCTAGGGAAATAACTGAAGTCAAAACTGATGGTAATCGCTTGTTTTCTATCTCTGTGTGTGTGTGTGTGTGTGTGTGTGTGTGTGTGTGTGTGTGTGTGTGTGTGTGTGTGTGTGTGTGTGTGTGTGTGTGTGTGTGTGCCTGTGCCTGTGCCTGTGCCTGCGTCTCTCTCTCTGTGTGTGTGAGAGTCGGTGTCTGTCTGTCTGTCTGTCTGTCTGTCTGTCTGTCTGTCTGTCTGTCTGTCTGTCTGTCTGTCTGTCTGTCTGTCTGTCTGTCTGTCTGTCTGTCTGTCTGTCTGTCTGTCTGTCTGTCTGTGTGTGCGTGCCTGTGTCTCTCTCTCTCTGTGTGTGAGTGCGTGTGTGAGTGCATGTGTGATCATACCCGCTAATTAGAGTGACAGTTTTTAATAATACTTCCAGGGCTAATGTGAGAGAGCACAGCTCCACTCTGCCAGTCTCCCCCTCCTCTCTCAGACCTACAGGCTCTAATTAAGAACTGGGTTAGCTGACATCCACCCTCTAAAACAGAGCCGACACGTTGACATCCTGTCTTCCTGTCACTCCAGCAGCCTTTAGAGGGTGCCATAGCTTCAAACCTCACTGTTTCACCTCCCTCCCCTTCCTGTCACTCCAGCAGCCTTTCGAGGGTGCCATAGCTTCAAACCTCACTGTATCACCTCCCTCCCCTTCCTGTCTCTCCACCAGCCTTTAGACGGTGCCATAGCTTCAAACCTCACTGTTTCACCTCCCTCCCCTTCCTGTCTCTCCACCAGCCTTTAGACGGTGCCATAGCTTCAAACCTCACTGTATCACCTCCCTCCCCTTCCTGTCTCTCCACCAGCCTTTAGACGGTGCCATAGCTTCAAACCTCACTGTTTCACCTCCCTCCCCTTCCTGTCTCTCCACCAGCCTTTAGACGGTGCCATAGCTTCAAACCTCACTGTTTCACCTCCCTCCCCTTCCTGTCTCTCCACCAGCCTTTAGACGGTGCCATAGCTTCAAACCTCACTGTTTCACCTCCCTCCCCTTCCTGTCTCTCCACCAGCCTTTAGACGGTGCCATAGCTTCAAACCTCACTGTTTCACCTCCCTCCCCTTCCTGTCTCTCCACCAGCCTTTAGACGGTGCCATAGCTTCAAACCTCACTGTTTCACCTCCCTCCCCTTCCTGTCTCTCCACCAGCCTTTAGACGGTGCCATAGCTTCAAACATCACTGTTTACCTCCCTCCTCTTCATCGGCTATGACTGCCAGAGAAAATGATTTCCTGTGCACACACATGCATGCACACGCAGCCAGGCAGGCAGGTGCACACGCGTGTACACACAGACACAAAGACAAACAGCAGCTGTCATAAATGTCCACGTTACCTCATAAAAATATTTTAATATGTCAGTACATCATTAAATTACAAAGAGCTGCTCTCTTTCAATCTACCTTAATCCATGAGGACATGTCAGATTGCAGGTTATATGTGATACAGTGTAATGTAAATTGGGATTACACAAAATGTGGCCTTGCTTTAACAATGCTCAGTACAATCGGATAGCATTATTTATTAGATTAACCTGAGATTTATTGCTGAATTAAATTAATCATGCATTGACTTTCAACCATTTATTCTACCTACAATGTCTGACTCAAATAGACGTCATGGAATTTTGAGTGAAATATGACGAATGTTTTTTAAACCTCTTATATCGTTTTTGACTTTTAGATTGATATTTTGATAACCTGTTTGTGTCATTTCAAAGTAGGTATAACTGTATAAGTGGCTGTTTAATCTTGATATCAGATACTGGATCCCAGATTGCCTTCTCATGAAAGACAAGATATGCCTACCCACTTTTAAGTGTTACTTATGTCAGTCCATGTCATCTTCTGGCAGATACCTAAAGGAGTACATCTTGAAAACCACAGTGATGGCAACAACATGTTGATACAATGTTGCTAATCGTGTTCTTATTACAAAGCTATAAAACAATAATTCTGTTACCAAGAATTTCATCCCTATACACCATAGCTGACAGTAATCATGTCGTCTCCAACTCCCTTCGACAAGGAGATTACTCATCTCTAGGGGTTTCATACGTAGCACACAGACATCTCTAAATATCCAGTGTCCCTCCCCTCCTGCCTTGGGAAGGATACGTGCGCAATCTACAGTGTCTTCGTGTTCCCGAGCTCATAAAATCTGCATTTTCCCTGCGACGCCTGCAGACGGCTGCGACTACAGCGGGAATAACTCATAGAACTTTTTGGTATGCATGGGATTCTCAGGACTGGAAAATCAATTATTCAAATATCTCTCCTCCACTGTAACCGGCGTATAGGTGTGTCAAGAACAAGAAGAAGACGAGCCTCTTTTGTTCGTGATGACATTGTTCTATGGTGTGTGCTATGGTAAAATAATAGTAGCCTACTTCAGTGTAGCATCCAGATCTGTTTGATGTACAGTCCATTATTGGAGTTTCAGGTTGGCATCAGCCATGTGTGAAATGACTCAGTTGTGCGGTCACACCACTGATAAATGAAGCTCCTCTCCTCTGTCGCTATAGGTTGTTTCCTAAATGGCACCCTATTCCCTATATAGTGCACTACTTTTGACTATAGTTTATTCCCTTTATAATGCACTCATTTTGACCAAGACACATAGTTATTGAATAGGCCAGGGAATAGGGTGCCATTTGGGATTCATCCTTAATCTGCATAGTTTCACCTCTACCATGGTGTTGAAATGACCTGTGTCCACTACAACGGCACTGACAGTGTGAACATCATGGGGACATGTAGAATTCTCCATTGTAAATCACTGGGGATATGTAGAATTCTCTATTGTAATCACTGGGGACATGTAGAATTCTCTATTGTAATCACTGGGGACATGTAGAATTCTCTATTGTAAATCACTGGGGATATGTAGAATTCTCTATTGTAATCACTGGGGACATGTAGAATTCTCTATTGTAAATCACTGGGGATATGTAGAATTCTCTATTGTAATCACTGGGGACATGTAGAATTCTCTATTGTAATCACTGGGGACATGTAGAGTTCTCTATTGTAAATCACTGGGGGCATCAGAGTTCTATATTGTAAATCACTGGGGGCATCAGAGTTCTCTATTGTAATCACTGGGGCATGTAGAATTCTCTATTGTAAATCGCTGGGGACATGTAGAATTCTCTATTGTAAATCACTGGGGGCATGTAGAATTCTCTATTGTAATCACTGGGGACATGTAGAGTTCTCTATTGTAAATCACTGGGGGCATGTAGAGTTCTCTATTGTAAATCACTGGGGGCATCAGAGTTCTCTATTGTAATCACTGGGGCATGTAGAATTCTCTATTGTAATCACTGGGGCATGTAGAATTCTCTATTGTAATCACTGGGGACATGTAGAGTTCTCTATTGTAAATCACTGGGGGCATCAGAGTTCTCTATTGTAATCACTGGGGCATGTAGAATTCTCTATTGTAATCACTGGGGGCATGTAGAATTCTCTATTGTAATCACTGTGGGCATCAGAGTTCTCTATTGTAATCACTGGGGCATGTAGAATTCTCTATTGTAATCACTGGGGGCATGTAGAATTCTCTATTGTAAATCACTGGGGGCATGTAGAATTCTCTATTGTAAATCACTGGGGGCATCAGAGTTCTCTATTGTAATCACTGGGGCATGTAGAATTCTCTATTGTAATCACTGGGGGCATGTAGAATTCTCTATTGTAAATCACTGGGGGCATGTAGAATTCTCTATTGTAATCACTGGGGACATGTAGAATTCTCTATTGTAAATCACTGGGGGCATGTAGAATTCTCTATTGTAAATCACTGGGGGCATCAGAGTTCTCTATTGTAATCACTGGGGCATGTAGAATTCTCTATTGTAATCACTGGGGGCATCAGAGTTCTCTATTGTAATCACTGGGGTGTGTAGAATTCTCTATTGTAAATCACTGGGGGCATCAGAGTTCTCTATTGTAATCACTGGGGCATGTAGAATTCTCTATTGTAAATCACTGGGGCATCAGAGTTCTCTATTGTAAATCAGTGGGGGCATGTAGAATTCTCTATTGTAATCACTGGGGCATGTAGAATTCTCTATTGTAAATCACTGGGGCATCAGAGTTCTCTATTGTAAATCAGTGGGAGCATGTAGAATTCTCTATTGTAATCACTGGGGGCATCAGAGTTCTCTATTGTAAATCACTGGGGGCATCAGAGTTCTCTATTGTAAATCACTGGGGGCATGTAGAATTCTCTATTGTACATTGCTGGGGCATGTAGAATTCTCTATTGTAAATCACTTGGGGCATGTAGAATTCTCTATTGTACACTGCTGGGGCATGTAGAATTCTCTATTGTAAATCACTGGGGGCATGTAGAATTCTCTATTGTAATCAGTGGGGGCATGTAGAATTCTCTATTGTAAATCACTGGGGACATGTAGAATTCTCTATTGTAAATCACTGGGGGCATGTAGAATTCTCTATTGTAATCAGTGGGGGCATGTAGAATTGTCTATTGTAAATCAGTGGGGGCATGTAGAATTCTCTATTGTAAATCACTGGGGGCATGTAGAGTTCTCTATTGTAAATCACTGGGGGCATGTAGAATTCTCTATTGTAAATCACTGGGGGCATGTAGAATTCTCTATTGTACATTGCTGGGGGCATGTAGAATTCTCTATTGTAAATGTCTGGGGGCATGTAGAGTTCTCTATTGTAAATCACTTGGGGCATGTAGAATTCTCTATTGTAAATCACTGGGGGCATGTAGAATTCTCTATTGTAAATCACTGGGGGCATCAGAGTTCTCTATTGTAATCACTGGGGCATGTAGAATTCTCTATTGTAATAACTGGGGCATGGAGAATTCTTTATTGTAAATCACTGGGGGCATCAGAGTTCTCTATTGTAATCACTGGGGCATGTAGAATTCTCTATTGTAATCACTGGGGGCATCAGAGTTCTCTATTGTAAATAACTGGGGGCATCAGAGTTCTCTATTGTAAATCACTGGGGGCATGTAGAATTCTCTATTGTACATTGCTGGGGCATGTAGAATTCTCTATTGTAAATCACTGGGGGCATGTAGAATTCTCTATTGTACATTGCTGGGGCATGTAAAATTCTCTATTGTAAATCACTGGGGGCATCAGAGTTCTCTATTGTAAATCACTGGGGGCATCAGAGTTCTCTATTGTAAATCACTGGGGGCATCAGAGTTCTCTATTGTAAATCACTGGGGCATCAGAGTTCTCTATTGTAAATCACTGGGGCATGTAGAATTCTCTATTGTAAATCACTGGGGGCATCAGAATTCTCTATTGTAAATCACTGGGGGCATCAGAAGTCTCTTGTAATCACTGGGGGCATGTAGAGTTCTCTATTGTAAATCACTGGGGGCATCAGAGTTCTCTATTGTAAATCACTGGGGGCATCAGAGTTCTCTATTTTAAATCACTGGGGACATGTAGAACTCTCTATTGTAAATCACTGGGGGCATCAGAGTTCTCTATTGTAATCACTGGGGCATGTAGAATTCTCTATTGTAATCACTGGGGCATGTAGAATTCTCTATTGTAATCACTGGGGGCATGTAGAATTCTCTATTGTAAATCACTGGGGGCATCAGAGTTCTCTATTGTAATCACTGGGGCATGTAGAATTCTCTATTGTACATTGCTGGGGCATGTAAAATTCTCTATTGTAAATCACTGGGGGCATCAGAGTTCTCTATTGTAAATCACTGGGGGCATCAGAGTTCTCTATTGTAAATCACTGGGGCATGTAGAATTCTCTATTGTAAATCACTGGGGGCATCAGAATTCTCTATTGTAAATCACTGGGGGCATCAGAGTTCTCTATTGTAAATCACTGGGGGCATCAGAATTCTCTTGTAATCACTGGGGGCATGTAGAGTTCTCTATTGTAAATCACTGGGGGCATCAGAGTTCTCTATTGTAAATCACTGGGGGCATCAGAGTTCTCTATTGTAAATCACTGGGGACATGTAGAATTCTCTATTGTAAATCACTGGGGGCATGTAGAATTCTCTATTGTAATCACTGGGGGCATCAGAGTTCTCTATTGTAAATCGCTGGGGACATGTAGAATTCTCTATTGTAAATCACTGGGGGCATGTAGAATTCTCTATTGTAATCACTGGGGGCATCAGAGTTCTCTATTGTAAATCACTGGGGGCATCAGAGTTCTCTATTGTAATCACTGGGGCATGTAGAATTCTCTATTGTAATCACTGGGGCATGTAGAATTCTCTATTGTAATCACTGGGGGCATGTAGAATTCTCTATTGTAATAACTGGGGCATCAGAGTTCTCTATTGTAATAACTGGGGCATGTAGAATTCTCTATTGTAATCACTGGGGGCATGTAGAATTCTCTATTGTAAATCACTGGGGGCATGTAGAATTCTTTATTGTAAATCACTGGGGGCATCAGAGTTCTCTATTGTAATCACTGGGGCATGTAGAATTCTCTATTGTAAATCACTGGGGGCATCAAAGTTCTCTATTGTAAATCACTGGGGGCATCAGAGTTCTCTATTGTAAATCACTGGGGGCATCAGAGTTCTCTATTGTAATCACTGGGGGCATGTAGAATTCTCTATTGTAAATCACTGGGGGCATCAGAGTTCTCTATTGTAATCACTGGGGCATGTAGAATTCTCTATTGTAATCACTGGGGGCATCAGAGTTCTCTATTGTAAATCACTGGGGGCATCAGAGTTCTCTATTGTAAATCACTGGGGACATGTAGAATTCTCTATTGTAAATCACTGGGGGCATGTAGAATTCTCTATTGTAATCACTGGGGACATGTAGAATTCTCTATTGTAAATCACTGGGGGCATGTAGAATTCTCTATTGTAATCACTGGGGGCATCAGAGTTCTCTATTGTAAATCACTGGGGGCATCAGAGTTCTCTATTGTAATCACTGGGGCATGTAGAATTCTCTATTGTAATCACTGGGGCATGTAGAATTCTCTATTGTAATCACTGGGGGCATGTAGAATTCTCTATTGTAATAACTGGGGCATCAGAGTTCTCTATTGTAATAACTGGGGCATGTAGAATTCTCTATTGTAATCACTGGGGGCATGTAGAATTCTCTATTGTAAATCACTGGGTGCATCAGAGTTCTCTATTGTAATCACTGGGGGCATCAGAGTTCTCTATTGTAAATCACTGGGGGCATGTAGAATTCTCTATTGTAAATCACTGGGGGCATCAGAATTCTCTATTGTAAATCACTGGGGGCATCAGAGTTCTCTATTGTAAATCACTGGGGGCATCAGAGTTCTCTATTGTAAATCACTGGGGGCATGTAGAATTCTCTATTGTAAATCACTGGGGGCATGTAGAATTCTCTATTGTAAATCACTGGGGACATGTAGAATTCTCTATTGTAAATCACTGGGGGCATGTAGAATTCTCTATTGTAAATCACTGGGGGCATGTAGAATTCTCTATTGTAAATCACTGGGGACATGTAGAATTCTCTATTGTAAATCACTGGGGGCATGTAGAATTCTCTATTGTAAATCACTGGGGGCATGTAGAATTCTCTATTGTAAATCACTGGGGGCATGTAGAATTCTCTATTGTAAATCACTGGGTGCATCAGAGTTCTCTATTGTAATCACTGGGGGCATCAGAGTTCTCTATTGTAAATCACTGGGGGCATGTAGAATTCTCTATTGTAAATCACTGGGGGCATCAGAATTCTCTATTGTAAATCACTGGGGGCATCAGAGTTCTCTATTGTAATCACTGGGGCATGTAGAATTCTCTATTGTAATCACTGGGGGCATCAGAGTTCTCTATTGTAAATCACTGGGGGCATGTAGAGTTCTCTATTGTAAATCACTTGGGGCATGTAGAGTTCTCTATTGTAAATCACTGGGGGCATCAGAGTTCTCTATTGTAAATCACCGGGTGCATCAGAGTTCTCTATTGTAAATCACCGGGGGCATCAGAGTTCTCTATTGTAAATCACTGGGGGCATCAGAGTTCTCTATTGTAAATCACTGGGGGCATCAGAATTCTCTATTGTAAATCACTTGGGACATGTAGAGTTCTCTATTGTAAATCACTGGGGGTATCAGAGTTCTCTATTGTAAATCACTGGGGGCATGTAGAATTCTCTATTGTAAATCACTGGGGGCATGTAGAATTCTCTATTGTAAATCACTGGGGGCATCAGAGTTCTCTATTGTAAATCACTGGGGGCATGTAGAATTCTCTATTGTAAATCACTGGGGGCATCAGAGTTCTCTATTGTAAATCACTGGGGCATCAGAGTTCTCTATTGTAAATCACTGGGGGCATCAGAGTTCTCTATTGTAATCACTGGGGGCATCAGAGTTCTCTATTGTAAATCACTGGGGGCATGTAGAGTTCTCTATTGTAATCACTGGGGCATGTAGAATTCTCTATTGTAAATCACTGGGGGCATGTAGAGTTCTCTATTGTAATCACTGGGGGCATGTAGAATTCTCTATTGTAATCACTGGGGGCATCAGAGTTCTCTATTGTAAATCACTGGGGGCATCAGAGTTCTCTATTGTAATCACTGGGGCATGTAGAATTCTCTATTGTAAATCACTGGGGGCATCAGAATTCTCTATTGTAAATCACTGGGGCATGTAGAATTCTCTATTGTAAATCACTGGGGGCATGTAGAATTCTCTGTTGTAAATCACTGGGGGCATCAGAGTTCTCTATTGTAAATCACTGGGGCATGTAGAATTCTCTATTGTAAATCACTGGGGCATGTAGAATTCTCTATTGTAAATCACTGGGGGCATCAGAGTTCTCTATTGTAATCACTGGGGCATGTAGAATTCTCTATTGTAATCACTGGGGGCATCAGAGTTCTCTATTGTAAATCACTGGGGGCATGTAGAGTTCTCTATTGTAAATCACTGGGGGCATCAGAGTTCTCTATTGTAAATCACTGGGGGCATCAGAATTCTATATTGTAATCACTGGGGGCATCAGAGTTCTATATTGTAATCACTGGGGGCATCAGAGTTCTCTATTGTAAATCACTGGGGCATGTAGAATTCTCTATTGTAATCACTGGGGGCATCAGAATTCTCTATTGTAAATCACTGGGGGCATCAGAGTTCTCTTTTGTAAATCACTGGGGGCATCAGAATTCTCTATTGTAAATCACTGGGGGCATCAGAGTTCTCTTTTGTAAATCACTGGGGGCATCAGAATTCTATATTGTAATCACTGGGGGCATCAGAGTTCTCTATTGTAAATCACTGGGGGCATGTAGAGTTCTCTATTGTAAATCACTGGGGGCATCAGAGTTCTCTATTGTAAATCACTGGGGGCATCAGAATTCTCTATTGTAAATCACTGGGGGCATGTAGAGTTCTCTATTGTAAATCACTGGGGGCATCAGAGTTCTCTATTGTAAATCACTGGGGGCATGTAGAGTTCTCTATTGTAAATCACTGGGGGCATGTAGAATTCTCTATTGTAAATAACTGGGGGCATCAGAGTTCTCTATTGTAATCACTGGGGGCATCAGAGTTCTATATTGTAATCACTGGGGGCATCAGAGTTCTCTATTGTAAATCACTGGGGCATGTAGAATTCTCTATTGTAATCACTGGGGGCATCAGAATTCTCTATTGTAAATCACTGGGGGCATCAGAGTTCTCTATTGTAAATCACTGGGGGCATCAGAGTTCTATATTGTAATCACTGGGGGCATCAGAGTTCTCTATTGTAAATCACTGGGGCATGTAGAATTCTCTATTGTAATCACTGGGGGCATCAGAATTCTATATTGTAATCACTGGGGGCATCAGAGTTCTCTATTGTAAATCACTGGGGCATGTAGAATTCTCTATTGTAATCACTGGGGGCATCAGAATTCTCTATTGTAAATCACTGGGGGCATCAGAGTTCTCTTTTGTAAATCACTGGGGACATCAGAATTCTCTTGTAAATCACTGGGGGCATCAGAGTTCTCTTTTGTAAATCACTGGGGGCATCAGAATTCTATATTGTAATCACTGGGGGCATCAGAGTTCTCTATTGTAAATCACTGGGGGCATGTAGAGTTCTCTATTGTAAATCACTGGGGGCATGTAGAGTTCTCTATTGTAAATCACTGGGGGCATCAGAATTCTCTATTGTAAATCACTGGGGGCATGTAGAGTTCTCTATTGTAAATCACTGGGGGCATCAGAGTTCTCTATTGTAAATCACTGGGGGCATGTAGAGTTCTCTATTGTAAATCACTGGGGCATGTAGAGTTCTCTATTGTAAATCACTGGGGGCATGTAGAATTCTCTATTGTAAATAACTGGGGGCATCAGAGTTCTCTATTGTAATCACTGGGGGCATCAGAGTTCTATATTGTAATCACTGGGGGCATCAGAGTTCTCTATTGTAAATCACTGGGGCATGTAGAATTCTCTATTGTAATCACTGGGGGCATCAGAATTCTCTATTGTAAATCACTGGGGGCATCAGAGTTCTCTTTTGTAAATCACTGGGGGCATCAGAATTCTGTATTGTAATCACTGGGGGCATCAGAGTTCTCTATTGTAAATCACTGGGGGCATCAGAATTCTCTATTGTAAATCACTGGGGGCATGTAGAGTTCTCTATTGTAAATCACTGGGGGCATCAGAGTTCTCTATTGTAAATCACTGGGGGCATCAGAATTCTCTATTGTAATCACTGGGGCATGTAGAGTTCTCTATTGTAAATCACTGGGGGCATGTAGAGTTCTCTATTGTAAATCACTGGGGCATGTAGAGTTCTCTATTGTAAATCACTGGGGGCATGTAGAGTTCTCTATTGTAAATCACTGGGGGCATCAGAGTTGTCTATTGTAATCACTGGGGCATGTAGAGTTCTCTATTGTAAATCACTGGGGGCATCAGAGTTCTCTATTGTAATCACTGGGGCATGTAGAATTCTCTATTGTAAATCACTGGGGGCATCAGAGTTCTCTATTGTAAATCACTCGGGGCATCAGAGTTCTCTATTGTAAATCACTGGGGGCATCAGAGTTCTCTATTGTAAATCACTGGGGGCATGTAGAGTTCTCTATTGTAAATCACTGGGGGCATCAGAGTTCTCTATTGTAAATCACTGGGGGCATCAGAATTCTATATTGTAATCACTGGGGGCATCAGAGTTCTATATTGTAATCACTGGGGGCATCAGAGTTCTCTATTGTAAATCACTGGGGCATGTAGAATTCTCTATTGTAATCACTGGGGGCATCAGAATTCTCTATTGTAAATCACTGGGGGCATCAGAGTTCTCTTTTGTAAATCACTGGGGGCATCAGAATTCTCTATTGTAAATCACTGGGGGCATCAGAGTTCTCTTTTGTAAATCACTGGGGGCATCAGAATTCTATATTGTAATCACTGGGGGCATCAGAGTTCTCTATTGTAAATCACTGGGGGCATGTAGAGTTCTCTATTGTAAATCACTGGGGGCATCAGAGTTCTCTATTGTAAATCACTGGGGGCATCAGAATTCTCTATTGTAAATCACTGGGGGCATGTAGAGTTCTCTATTGTAAATCACTGGGGGCATCAGAGTTCTCTATTGTAAATCACTGGGGGCATGTAGAGTTCTCTATTGTAAATCACTGGGGGCATGTAGAATTCTCTATTGTAAATAACTGGGGGCATCAGAGTTCTCTATTGTAATCACTGGGGGCATCAGAGTTCTATATTGTAATCACTGGGGGCATCAGAGTTCTCTATTGTAAATCACTGGGGCATGTAGAATTCTCTATTGTAATCACTGGGGGCATCAGAATTCTCTATTGTAAATCACTGGGGGCATCAGAGTTCTCTATTGTAAATCACTGGGGGCATCAGAGTTCTATATTGTAATCACTGGGGGCATCAGAGTTCTCTATTGTAAATCACTGGGGCATGTAGAATTCTCTATTGTAATCACTGGGGGCATCAGAATTCTATATTGTAATCACTGGGGGCATCAGAGTTCTCTATTGTAAATCACTGGGGCATGTAGAATTCTCTATTGTAATCACTGGGGGCATCAGAATTCTCTATTGTAAATCACTGGGGGCATCAGAGTTCTCTTTTGTAAATCACTGGGGACATCAGAATTCTCTTGTAAATCACTGGGGGCATCAGAGTTCTCTTTTGTAAATCACTGGGGGCATCAGAATTCTATATTGTAATCACTGGGGGCATCAGAGTTCTCTATTGTAAATCACTGGGGGCATGTAGAGTTCTCTATTGTAAATCACTGGGGGCATGTAGAGTTCTCTATTGTAAATCACTGGGGGCATCAGAATTCTCTATTGTAAATCACTGGGGGCATGTAGAGTTCTCTATTGTAAATCACTGGGGGCATCAGAGTTCTCTATTGTAAATCACTGGGGGCATGTAGAGTTCTCTATTGTAAATCACTGGGGCATGTAGAGTTCTCTATTGTAAATCACTGGGGGCATGTAGAATTCTCTATTGTAAATAACTGGGGGCATCAGAGTTCTCTATTGTAATCACTGGGGGCATCAGAGTTCTATATTGTAATCACTGGGGGCATCAGAGTTCTCTATTGTAAATCACTGGGGCATGTAGAATTCTCTATTGTAATCACTGGGGGCATCAGAATTCTCTATTGTAAATCACTGGGGGCATCAGAGTTCTCTTTTGTAAATCACTGGGGGCATCAGAATTCTGTATTGTAATCACTGGGGGCATCAGAGTTCTCTATTGTAAATCACTGGGGGCATCAGAATTCTCTATTGTAAATCACTGGGGGCATGTAGAGTTCTCTATTGTAAATCACTGGGGGCATCAGAGTTCTCTATTGTAAATCACTGGGGGCATCAGAATTCTCTATTGTAATCACTGGGGCATGTAGAGTTCTCTATTGTAAATCACTGGGGGCATGTAGAGTTCTCTATTGTAAATCACTGGGGCATGTAGAGTTCTCTATTGTAAATCACTGGGGGCATGTAGAGTTCTCTATTGTAAATCACTGGGGGCATCAGAGTTGTCTATTGTAATCACTGGGGCATGTAGAGTTCTCTATTGTAAATCACTGGGGGCATCAGAGTTCTCTATTGTAATCACTGGGGCATGTAGAATTCTCTATTGTAAATCACTGGGGGCATCAGAGTTCTCTATTGTAAATCACTCGGGGCATCAGAGTTCTCTATTGTAAATCACTGGGGGCATCAGAGTTCTCTATTGTAAATCACTGGGGGCATCAGAGTTCTCTATTGTAATCACTGGGTGCATCAGAGTTCTCTATTGTAAATCACTGGGGCATGTAGAGTTCTACAAGATGGAAAAGGCTAAACCCATACCACACCAGGTTGTAGTAGGATGGAAAAGGCTAAACCCATACCACACCGGGTTGTAGTAGGAAACCCATACCACACCGGGTTGTAGTAGGAAACCCATACCACACCGGGTTGTAGTAGGAAACCCATACCACGCCAGGTTGTAGTAAGATGGAAAAGGCTAAACCCATACCACGCTGGGTTGTAGTAGGAAACCCATACCACGCCGGGTTGTAGTAAGATGGAAAAGGCTAAACCCATACCACGCTGGGTTGTAGTAGGAAACCCATACCACGCTGGGTTGTAGTAGGAAACCCATACCACGCCGGGTTGTAGTAAGATGGAATAGGCTAAACCCATACCACACTGGGTTGTAGTAAGATGGAAAAGGCTAAACCCATACCACACCAGGTTGTAGTAGGATGGAAAAGGCTAAACCCATACCACACCGGGTTGTAGTAAGATGGAAAAGGCTAAACCCATACCACACCAGGTTGTAGTAACATGGAAAAGGCTAAACCCATACCACACCAGGTTGCAGTAGGATGGAAAAGGCTAAACCCATACCACACCGGGTTGTAGTAGGAAACCCATACCACACCGGGTTGTAGTAGGATGGAAAAGGCTAAACCCATACCACACCAGGTTGTAGTAGGATGGAAAAGGCTAAACCATACCACGCCGGGTTGCAGTAGGATGGAAAAGGCTAAACCCATACCATGCCGGGTTGTAGTAGGATGGAAAAGGCTAAACCCATACCATGCCGGGTTGCAGTAGGATGGAAAAGGCTAAACCCATACCACGCCGGGTTGTAGTAGGATGGAAAAGGCTAAACCCATACCATGCCGGGTTGCAGTAGGATGGAAAAGGCTAAACCCATACCACGCCAGGTTGCAGTAGGATGGAAAAGGCTAAACCCATACCACACCAGGTTGTAGTAGGATGGAAAAGGCTAAACCCATACCACACCAGGTTGTAGTAGGATGGAAAAGGCTAAACCCATACCATGCCGGGTTGCAGTAGGATGGAAAAGGCTAAACCCATACCATGCCGGGTTGCAGTAAGATGGAAAAGGCTAAACCCATACCACGCCAGGTTGCAGTAGGATGGAAAAGGCTAAACCCATACCATGCCGGGTTGCAGTAGGATGGAAAAGGCTAAACCCATACCACGCCAGGTTGCAGTAGGATGGAAAAGGCTCTATTGCACTGACTGGCCAGGGAAACTGAACAGTTGGCTATAGTATGAAGCAAACAATCTATACCTCTCTTTTTGACTTTGAACATTAGCATATTACAGTAGCCTACACTTCAAATACTCCTGGTATATCCACTAGTGATGGCGTCAGATTACATTTATTTAGGAAGGAATTGAGGCATCAATAGTATCTTATTTTTCCGGGGCAGTCTCAATCATTTCATATTGTAAATGTTTATTGGACAGGATAGTGAGAACGAAACAAGAGAGAGGATTAGAACCCATGTTCACAGCACTGCATAATACATGTGATGCCGAGGCAGCGGACCACAAACAGGTTTAGACCGCTGGATAACAAACAGGTTTAGACCACTGGACCACAAACCGGTTTAGACCACTGTAACACACACAGGTTTAGAACCGGACCAAAAACAGGTTTAGACCACTGGACCACAAACAGGTTTAGACCGCTGGACAACAAACAGGTTTAGACCGCTGGACCACAAACAGGTTTAGACCACTGTAACACACACAGGTTCAGAACCGGACCAAAAACAGGTTTAGACCACTGGACCACAAACAGGTTTAGACCGCTGGACCAGAAACAGGTTTAGACGGCTGGACCACAAACAGGTTTAGAACGCTGGACCACAAAAAGGTTTAGACCGCTGGATCACAAACAGGTTTAGACCACTGTAACACACACAGGTTTAGAACCAGACCAAAAACAGGTTTAGACCACTGGACCACAAACAGGTATACACAGGGGGACCACAAACAGGTTTATACCACTGGACTACAAAAAGGTTTAGACCACTGGACCACAAACAGGTTTAGACCGGGGGACCACAAACAGGTTTAGAACACTGGACCACAAAAAGGTTTAGACCGCTGGATCACAAACAGGTTTAGACCACTGTAACACACACAGGTTTAGAACCAGACCAAAAACAGGTTTAGACCACTGGACCACAAACAGGTTTAGACCGCTGGACCAGAAACAGGTTTAGATCGCTGGACCAGAAACAGGTTTTTGACCGCTGGACCACAAACAGGTTTTTGACCGCTGGACCACAAACAGGTTTAGAGCAGGGGACCACAAACAGGTTTAGAGCAGGGGACCACAAACAGGTTTAGACCGCTGGACCAGAAACAGGTTTAGACCGCTGGACCACAAACAGGTTTAGAACGCTGGATCACAAACAGGTTTAGACCACTGGACCACAAACAGGTTTAGACCGCTGGACCAGAAACAGGTTTAGACCGCTGGACCACAAACAGGTTTAGACCGCTGGATCACAAACAGGTTTAGACCACTGGACCAGAAATAGGTTTATACCACTGGACCCGAAACCGGTTTAGACCACTGGACCAGAAACAGGTTTAGACCGCTGGACCACAAACAGGTTTAGACCTCTGGACCACAAACAGGTTTAGACCACTGGACCAGAAACAGGTTTAGACCACTGGACCAGAAACAGGTTTAGACCACTGGACCAGAAACAGGTTTAGACCGCTGGACCACAAACAGGCCATACTGATAGTATATTTACAGTGTGTCTGTCACCGTTACAAGTAGTTTGGACATTAATATCCTTTACAAGCCTCACTCTCCATTCTGATAAATTATTAAGACTTGTACAGAGGGCTTGTTTAAAAGGATCTAGCTTTTTAAACTATTCTATTAAGGGACATCTTGTTAGGTTCATACAATTCCCTGAATGTACCTTACTTCTAATTACGTTAGAACCTGAGGAACTGAGCCATGTATAAAAGCATTTATTATTTCTTAATAAGACATTTCCTTCAGTTCACCTAACAGTAATTTAATCCCTCATATGGGTCCTAACTTGCTACATCTCTTTATTATAGAGTCCATAAAGCTCTGCAAGTAAAAAACGAACAGGCCTACCTAGGTAATAACACAACCGTGTACTTGAATATAATATGATGTTCTTTATTGCTTGCCTCTTGATCTCGCGGTGACTACACCAACATACGCCTGCAATTCAATTACTTTCTAGGCCTCTACTGTTAACTAAACCAAAGCTGTACTGTCTATGGGTTTCATGTCAGAAATGATGTGATTTAATACTGAAAAATACCTTCCAATGAAAAGGAAACATGATTAATGATCTGTCAGGCAGTCCAGTAATCAGAACATTCTCTAAATACATTAGTAAGAATAGACAGAGTAGAGCGGCTGTTACAAAATACACCCGTCTGAAATATTAAATATCATGCCTCATTCATAGTGTTTGGAACACCTGCCATTTATAATTCAATGTGTGTCCAACAGTGCATCTTCAAAAGTAGTAATGAGGGATGTCCTCAGGCCATCTCATTCATTTATATTGAACATGAACATGTCAACCTGTGTGTGTGTGTGTGTCCTCCCCTTGGTTTTTACTTGCACCAATTCACCCTTTTAATCCAATCTACTCTGAGACGCTCATTTTATAACCTGTATTTAGCCAATGATGCTTACCCAGAGAGTCGGCTTTGCTCAGAACTTGCATCAAGCACCTCAAAGGAGTGCTGATCTAGGATCAGATCCCCCTTGTCCATGTAATCTTATTCACAGTGATATAAAAAGCCAAACTGATCCTAAATCAGCTTGATACATACATCTCCAAAAAGAAGGATAATAGTATCATCTTCTGAGACTGATAGGCTGTAGCCGCTGCTCATATACCGGTCCAAGTTGAATTCAATCACAGTCTGATTCACTTCACTGAACGTGTTAATCAAATGTAACCTCAATTTCATCCATGACTGCTCTTTTCCTTTTCAGTATGGTATCAACATACTGTACGTATGTGTAATGATAGTCTGGCTTTACCCTTCATATTGCACCACGCCATTGTGGCCCGATTAGCAGAATATAGGTTGTTTAATAGCTTGGTTTGACATTTCACTGTGGGGGGAAAAAATACCAATTCATAGTCGTGATTGATGATCATTTATAATATACATGTATATGCCATTTAGCTGACACTTTTATCCAAAGCAACTCAGTCATGCGTGCATAGGTTTTACTATGGATGGTCCCAGCAGGAATCGAACCCACAAACCTGGCATTACAAGTGCCATGCTCTAACAACTTAGACATAAAGGATCACATGATATATGCTTTGTGACATGGATGAGACGATAAGACCACTGGAACATTGGAACCAATGAGGTATATAAACCCTAGACTGCTGATGCTATGTATTGGCCATTGAGAGGCTTCGAAGCCACCGGTCAGCCATAATATTGGTATAGAAAGGAGCAGTCCTACAGAGTAATTAATGGAATTCTACAGTAATGTTTCAAGAACAAAATTACATGTATTTAAGTATTTTTTGTTGTTGTAGTGGGGACAGTAACATTAGTACAAATAAATATGTATATAAACAGTACCAGCTTTCCCTGTGGCTCAGTTGGTAGAGCATGGTGTGTGCAATACCAGGGTTGTGGGTTCGATTCCCACGGGGGGGCCAGTACAAAAAAATGCATGAAATGAAATGTATGCATTCACTACTGTAAGTCGATCTGGATAAGCGTGTCTGCTAAATGACTAAAATGTAAATGTACCAGTCAGAAGTTTGGATACACTTACTCATTCCAGGGTTTTTCTTTATTTTTACTATTTTCTACATTGTAGAATAATAGAGAAGACATAAAAACTATGAAATAACACATATGGAATCATGTAGTGGAAACATATGTCTCCGAATCCCTGGGGCAGGGATACATTCGGCCCTCCACTTCACCTGCCTCCTCGTTTATTTTTTGTGAAGGATGGTGGTCTGTGCTCGTGTATTGACTATCGGGGTATCAATCAGATCACGGTGAGGTACAGCTACCCGCTGCCTCTCATCGCCAGTGCGATAGAGTCAATGCACGGGCGCGCTTCTTCACAAAATTGGATCTCAGGAGCGCTTACAACCTGGTGCGTATCCGGGAGGGGGACGAGTGGAAGACGGCATTTAGTACCACCTCAGGGCACTATGAGTACCTCGTCATGCCGTACGGGTTGATGAATGCTCCATCAGTCTTCCAGGCATTTGTTGATGAGATTTTCCGGGACCTGCACGGGCAGAGTGTAGTGGTGTATATCGACGTCATTCTGATATACTCCGCTACACTCGCCAAGCACGTGTCCCTGGTGCGCAAGGTGCTTGGTCGACTGTTGAAGCATGACCTGTACATCAAGGCTGAGAAATGTCTGTTCTTCCAACAGTCCGTCTCCTTCCTAGGGTACCGCATTTCCACCTCAGGGGTGGAGATGGAGAGTGACCACATATCAGCCGTACGTAATTGGCCGACTCCCACCACGGTAAAGGAAGTGCAGCGGTTCCTAGGGTTTGCCAACTACTACCGGAGGTTTATCCGGGGTTTTGGTCAGGTAGCGGCTCCCATTACCTCACTGCTGAAGGGGGGGCCGGTGCGACTGTAGTGGTCGGCTGAGGCGGACAGGGCTTTTGGTCACCTGAGGGCTCTGTTTACCTCGGCTCCCGTGCTGGCTCATCCAGATCCCTCTTTGGTGTTCATAGTGGAGGTGGACGCGTCCGAAGCTGGGATAGGAGCCATGTTCCCCCAGCGCTCGGGTATGCCACCGAAGCTCCGCCCCTGTGCCTTCTTTTCGAAGAAGCTCAGCCCGGCGGAGCGGAACTATGATGTGCGGGACCGGGAGCTATTGGCTGTTGTCAAGGCTCTGAAGGCGTGGAGACATTGGCTTGAGGGGGCGAGACACCCTTTTCTCATCTGGACTGACCACCGCAATCTGGAGTACATCCGGGCGGCGAGGATACTGAACCCTCGCCAGGCAAGGTGGGCCATGTTTTTTTACCCGTTTTGTGTTCACCCTGTCCTACCGACCAGGTTCCGAGAACGCTAAGGCAAACGCACTGTCCCGGATGTATGACACAGAGGAGCGGTCCATGGATCACACTCCCATACTCTCGGCCTCTTGCCTGGTGGCACCGGTAGTGTGGGAGCTGGACGCGGACATCGATGTCCGCGGGCGTTACGTACAGAGCCCACTCCTCTCCAGTGTCCAGCTGGGCGTCTGTACGTTCCGTCTGCTGTCCGCGACCGGTTGATCTATTGGGCCAACACGTCACCCTCCTCTGGTCATCCTGGCATCAGTCAGACAGTGCGCTGTCTTAGTGGGAAGTACTGGTGGTCCACCTTGGCCAAGGACGTGAGGGTTTATGTTTCCTCCTGCTCGGTGTGTGCCCAGTGCAAGGCTCCCAGGCACCTGCCCAGAGGGAAGTTACAACCCCTACCCGTTCCACAACGGCCGTGGTCGCACCTGTCGGTGGACTTCCTGATGGATCTTCCTCCCTCACAGGGCAACACCACGATCCTGGTCGTTGTGGATCGGTTTTCTAAGTCCTGCCGTCTCCTCCCTTTGCCCGGTCTCCCTATGGCCCTACAGACTGCGGAGGCCCTGTTCACTCACGTCTTCCGGCACTACGGGGTGCCTGAGGACATAGTCTCTGATCGGGGTCCCCAGTTCACGTCCAGGGTATGTAGGGTGTTCATGGAATGTCTGGGGGTCTCGGTCAGCCTCACATCAGGTTTTCACCCCGAGAGTAACGGGCAGGTGGAGAGAGTAAACCAGGATGTGGTTAGCTTTCTGCGGTCATATTGCCAGGACTGGCCTTGGGAGTGGGCGGAGTTCATCCCCTGGGCAAAGATGGCCCAAAACTCACTCCGCCACTCCTCCACTAACTTCTCCCCCTTCCAGTGCATACTGGGGTATCAGCCGGTTCTGGCACCTTGGCATCAGAGCCAGATCGAGGCTCCTGCGGTGGACGAATGGCTTAAGCGCTCGGAGGAGACCTGGGACGCCACTCATGTGCACCTGCAACGGGCCGTGAGGCAGCAGAACGCGAGCGCCGAGCGCCACCGCAGTGAGGTCCCGGTGTTCGACCCGAAACCTGCCCCTCCGCCTGCCCTGCCGGAAGCTGCGCCCGCGGTTTCTGGGGCCATTCAAAGTCCTGAGGAGACTGAACGAGGTATGCTACAGAATACAGCTTCCCCCAGATTACCATATTAATCCCTCATTCCATGTGTCTCTCCTCAGGCCGGTGGTGGCTGGTCTACTCCAGGAGTCTGAGGTGCGGGAGGTTCCTCCGCCCCCTCTGGACATCGAGGGGGCCTCGGCGTATGCTGTTCGCGCCATCCTGGACTCGAGGCGTCGGGCAAGGGGCCTTCAGTACCTCGTGGAGTGAAAGGGGTACGGTCCGGTGGAGCACGTCTTGGACCCTTCATTGCTGCAGGAGTTCCACCGTCTCCATCCGGATCGCACTGCGCCTCGTCCTGCTCGCGCCGCGCGTCAAGGGGGGGTACTGTCATGACTTCCACCGAAGTCGGTCCCTCTCCTTGTTCGGGTGGCTTTCGGCGGTCGACGACACCGGCCTTCTAGCCATCGCCGATCCACTTTTCATTTTCCATTTGTTTTGTCCTTGTCTTACACACCTGGTTTCACTCCCCCAATTACTTGTTCATTATTTAACCCTCTGTTCCCCCATGTTTGTTTGTGAGTGAGTGATTGTTTGTATGTAATACGGTCCATTATTGTGGGCTAGATTATTGCGTTGTATTATTGATTCTTTGAGTAAATTACATTTATTACTCATATCTGCTGTCCTGCGCCTAACTCCTCTACACCAGCTACACACAGGCTTATTACAAGCGAAATGCCTTTTATCCTTGCTTTGAGACAAGCAATACTGAAGCATGCATGAGAGCACCAGCTGTTCTGTATGACCGTGTGATAACGCTCTCGGTGGTCGATATGAGCAAGACCCTTAAACAGGTCAACATGACAAAACCTTTTCCCCCTCAGAAGACTGAAAAGATTTGCCATGGGTCCCCAGAACCTCAAAAAGTTCTACAGCTGCACCATCGAGAGCATCCTGATCGGTTGTATCACCACCTGGTATGGCAACTGCTCGGCATCTGACCATAAGGTGCTACAGAGGGTAGTGCGTATGGCCCAGTACATCACTGAGGCCAAGCTTCGTGCAAACCAGGACCTATATAATAGGTGGTGTCAGAGGAAAGCCCATCAAATTGTCAGAGACTACAGTCACCCAAGTCATAGACTGTTTTCTCTGCTACCGCACGGCAAGCGGTACCGGAGCGCCAAGTTTAGGACCTAAAGGCTCCTTAACAGCTTCTAAGACTGCTGAACAATGAATCAAATGGCCACCGGACTATTACATTGACCCCCCCCCCACCCCCTGTTACTCGCTGTTTATTATCTATGCATAGTCCCTTCACCCCTACCTACATCTACAAATTACTTCTAACCTGTACCCCTGCAGACTGACTTGGTAACGGTACCCCCTGTATATAGCCTCTTTATTGTTATGTTACTGTGTTACTTTTTATAATTATTTACTTTTATTTGGTAAATACACTGCTCAAAAAAATAAAGGAAACACTTAAACAACACAATGTAACTCCAAGTCAATCACACTTCTGTGAAATCAAACTGTCCACTTAGGAAGCAACACTGATTGACAATAAATTTCACATGCTGTTGTGCAAATGGAATAGACAACAGGTGGAAATTATAGGCAATTAGCAAGACACCCCCAATAAAGGAGTGGTTCGGCAGGTGGTGACCACAGACCATTTCTCAGTTCTTATGCTTCCTGGCTAATGTTTTGGTCACTTTTGAATGCTGCCGGTGCTTTCACTCTAGTGGTAGCATGAGACGGAGTCTACAACCCACACAAGTGGCTCAGGTAGTGCAGCTCATCCAGGATGGCACATCAATGCGAGCTGTGGCAAGAAGGTTTGCTGTGTCTGTCAGCGTAGGGTCCAAAGCATGGAGGCGCTACCAGGAGACAGGCCAGTACATCAGGAGACGTGGAGGAGGCCGTAGGGGGGCAACAACCCAGCAGCAGGACCGCTACCTCCGCCTTTGTGCAAGGAGGAGCAGGAGGAGCACTGCCAGAGCCCTGCAAAATGACCTCCAACAGGCCACAAATGTGCATGTGTCTGCTCAAACGGTCAGAAACAGACTCCATGAGGGTGGTATGAGGGCCCGACGTCCACAGGTGGGGGTTGTGCTTACAGCCCAACACCGTGCAGGACGTTTGGCATTTGCCAGAGAACACCAAGATTGGCAAATTCGCCACTGGCGCCCTGTGCTCTTCACAGATGAAGCAGGTTCACACTGAGCACATGTGACAGACGTGACAGAGTCTGGAGACGCCGTGGAGAACGTTCTGCTGCCTGCAACATCCTCCAGCATGACCGGTTTGGCGGTGGGTCAGTCATGGTGTGGGGTGGCATTTCTTTGGGGGGCCGCACAGCCCTCCATGTGCTCGCCAGAGGTAGCCTGACTGCCATTAGGTACCGAGATGAGATCCTCAGACCCCTTGTGAGACCATATGCTGGTGCGGTTGGCCCTGGGTTCCTCCTAATGCAAGACAATGCAAGACCTCATGTGGCTGGAGTGTGTCAGCAGTTCCTGCAAGAGGAAGGCATTGATGCTATGGACTGGCTCGCCCGTTCCCCAGACCTGAATCCAATTGAGCACATCTGAGACATCATGTCTTGCTCCATCCACCAATGCCACGTTGCACCACAGACTGTCCAGGAGTTGGCGGATGCTTTAGTCCAGGTCTGGGAGGAGATCCCTCAGGGGACCAGCCGCCACCTCATCAGGAGCATGCCCAGGCATTGTAGGGAGGTCATACAGGCACGTGGAGGCCACACACACTACTGAGCCTCATTTTCACTTGTTTTAAGGACATTACATCAAAGTTGGATCAGCCTGTAGAGTGGTTTTCAACTTTAATTTTGAGTGTGACTCCAAATCCAGACCTCCATGGGTTGATAAATTGGATTTCCATTGATTATTTTTGTGTGATTTTGTTGTCAGCACATTCAACTATGTAAAGAAAAAAGTATTTAATAAGATTATTTCATTCATTCAGATCTAGGATGTGTTATTTTAGTGTTCCCTTTATTTTTTTGAGCAGTATATATATATATATATTTTTTTATCCCAGCCCCCGCCTCCGCAGGAGGCCTTTTACCTTTTGGTAGGCCGTCATTGTAAATAAGAATTTGTTCTTAACTGACTTGCCTAGTTAAAATAAAGGTTAAATAAAGGTTAAACAAAATGTAAATTAAAAGCATCCAAAGTAAAAGTATAAATAATTTCAAATTCCTTATATTAAGCAAACCAGATGGCACCATTTTCCTGTTTTTTTATTTATTTATGCAAAGCCACGGGCACACTCCAACACTAAGACATTATTTACAAACGGAGCATGTGTTTAGTGAGTCCACCAGATCAGAGGCAGTAGGGATGACCAGGGATGTTCTCAGTTTAGTGAGTCTACCAGATCAGAGGCAGCAGGGATGACAAGGGATGTTCTCTGTTTAGTGAGTCTACCAGATCAGAGGCAGCAGGGATGACAAGGGATGTTCTCTGTTTAGTGAGTCCACCAGATCAGAGGCAGTAGGGATGACCAGGGATGTTCGACTGAGTGCGTGAATTTGACTATTTTCTTGTAAGCATTCAAAATGTAACGAATACTTTTGGGTGTAAGCATTCAAAATGTAACGAATACTTTTGGGTGTAAGCATTCAAAATGTAACGAATACTTTTGGGTGTAAGCATTCAAAATGTAACGAATACTTTTGCGTGTCAAGGAAGTAAAAGTCCAATATTTTCTTAAGGAATGTAGTGAAGTAAAAGTAAAAGTAGTCAAAAATATAAATAGTAAAGTAAAGTACAGATACCCCCAAAAACTACTTAATTAAGTAGTACTTTAAAGTATTTTTTACTTATTTTACACCACTGGAATTCAGGCTGTAACAACAAAATGTGGAATAAGTCAAGGGGTATGAATACTTTCCAAAGGCACTGTAGGCCACAGGGTTCAGACAATTTACCTGTCAGCCGTACAGAAACACTCTGATTTTATGTTCTTTTCAAAGTATTTTTTTTAAACTATTTTGCCTAGTTGATTTTCTCCCTCTCTCTTTTTCTCTTTCTCTCTCTCTGCTGAAGTTGGAATAGTGAGGGATGTGTCTTATGGGGGAATAAACAGATGGCACTAGAATCATCTTGACCTAGTTCTTTATCAGGATATCACAGAGAAAATAACAATCTGGCAGTGATGAGAGAAGTCAGAAGGACTGGTAGGAGGCTTTCACCTGGTCTAAACAGTTAGAAACTGCAGGAATCCTGGGTTGCATCCTCACCCAGGTTGTATCCTAACCTGGGTTGTAACCTGGGTCCCGTCTGGCTCAGTTGGTAGAGCATGGTGTTTGCAATGCCAGGGTTGTGGGTTCGATTCCCACGGGGGACCTGTACGGAGAAAAAATGTATGAAATGTATGCATTCACTACTGTAAGTCGCTCTGGATATGAGCGTCTGCTAAATGACTAAAATGTAAATGTTGTATCCTAAGCTTGGAGAGGTGTGGCTATGCTTAAGCTACCAATTTCATGTTCTAAAAAATGACACCCCATTCTCTTTATTGGCCTCTAGTCAGAAGTAGTGCCCTATATAGGGTATAGGTTGCCATTTGGAACGTAGGGCGGGATGACATGTCCATCCAGCTTAATGAAGGACTTCACACAGAGGCGGTTAATGTGGGTATGGTTTTTTCTACTACTACATGATGGAAAATATTACATTCAGTGAGTTTGCCTAAAAAGGCTACCAAACATGTCGGTGTTATGTGGGTGAACAGACTTCAACAGAGATACATGGAAATGATGTGTAGCAGAGATGGTTCATCAGACTATACATAATGAATAATCTAATTTAGTTCTATATTAACATCTATAGGATTTAGTTCTATATTAACACCTAAAGGATTTACTTCCATATTAACACCTGTCGTGTCTTTAGTATCCTTAATGTGATGACATTCTATTTTATGAAATCGATTACCTAACATTTAATTGATTACGTGATTGAATTAAATCATGTAACATTTAACTCATTAATAACCTGGGGCACCACGGGGAAGATTATTTAAGGAGTTCTGTCTTCCGAATGAACTCTTAGAGATCTAAAGATCTCTTACATTTCAGTCATCAGTCATTAATTATTCTTTACCTTCTATCAGTCTCATCTGAACGTCGTAAAATTCTTGGTTATCTGCGCGAACCCTAGTTTCCATAATGAATCAGGAAGATACAAATTGGCTTAATTATTTATTTACTAACTAACAAAATAATTACAGAAATACAGAGCAAACAAACAGTAGATATTGGTTACTAACAACGATAGAAAAGTCCCTTGTGGGCTAAGCCGATATGACAGCTTGGTAGACAAAAGGAAAGGGGTGGGACTGAGAAAGAGCAAGAAAGACAAAATGGATTTATTACACACAGTCTATAATTGTATTCATTGAAATACTAATCCTTTGCAGATGAACGGCCGCTCATTCGAGAATAATTGCAATGTTTAATATACACTGCTCAAAAAAATAAAGGGAACACTTAAACAACACAATGTAACTCCAACTCAGTCACACTTCTGTGAAATCAAACTGTCCACTTAGGAAGCAACACTGATTGACAATACATTTCACATGCTGTTGTGCAAATGGAATAGACAACAGGTGGAAATTATAGGCAATTAGCAAGACACCCCCAATAAAGGAGTGGTTCTGCAGGCGGTGACCACAGATCACTTCTCAGTTCCTATGCTTCCTGGCTGATGTTTTGGTCACTTTTGAATGCTGGCGGTGCTTTCACTCTAGTGGTAGCATGAGACGGAGTCTACAACCCACACAAGTGGCTCAGGTAGTGCAGCTCATCCAGGATGGCACATCAATGCGAGCTGTGGCAAGAAGGTTTGCTGTGTCTGTCAGTGTAGGGTCCAGAGCATGGAGGCGCTACCAGGAGACAGGCCAGTACATCAGGAGACGTGGAGGAGGCCGTAGGCGGGCAACAACCCAGCAGCAGGACCGCTACCTCCGCCTTTGTGCAAGGAGGAGCAGGAGGAGCACTGCCAGAGCCCTGCAAAATGACCTCCAGCAGGCCACAAATGTGCATGTGTCTGCTCAAATGGTCAGAAACAGACTCCATGAGGGTGGTATGAGGGCCCGACGTCCACAGGTGGGGATTGTGCTTACAGCCCAACACCGTGCAGGACGTTTGGCATTTGCCAGAGAACAGCAAGATTGGCAAATTCGCCACTGGCGCCCTGTGCTCTTCACAGATGAAAGCATGTTCACAATGAGCACGTGACAGACGTGACAGAGTCTGGAGACGCCGTGGAGAATGTTCTGCTGCCTGCAACATCCTCCAGCATGACCGGTTTGGCGGTGGGTCAGTCATGGTGTGGGGTGGCATTTCTTTGGGGGGCCGCACAGCGGAGGTAGCCTGACTGCCATTAGGTACCGAGATGAGATCCTCAGACCCCTTGTGAGACCATATGCTGGTGCGGTTGGCCCTGGGTTCCTCCTAATGCAAGACAATGCTAGACCTCATGTGGCTGGAGTGTGTCAGCAGTTCCTGCAAGAGGAAGGCATTGATGCTATGGACTGGCCCGCCCGTTCCCCAGACCTGAATCCAATTGAGCACATCTGGGACATCATGTCTCGCTCCATCCACCAATGCCACGTTGCACCACAGACTGTCCAGGAGTTGGCGGATGCTTTAGTCCAGGTCTGGGAGGAGATCCCTCAGGGGACCATCTGGGACCATCTAAAGAAAAAAGTATTTAATAATATTATTTATTTCATTCAGATCTAGGATGTGTTGTTTAAGTGTTCCCTTTATTTTTTTTTAGCAGTATATTTACGCCCATATGATGTCTTCTCTGTTGGAATCCTTAATCGTCCTAGAGGGTTCATCAGAGTCTCTGGTCAACTTTCATTGAAGTCACAAAGTATTTTGTGGTTGTCGGTGGTTAGGATGGCTACTTCAGAGTATCATTCAGAAATGTTCTCATAGATAGATGCTTTGGCGGTTGTCGGTATTCTTGTTCTAGACTTAAGTAATTTCTAGCTGCAGACTAGTAATTATACGTCTAAGATTTGCTCTTATTCTGTAGTGATCGATAGTCTCAGAGTTGAACCATTTCCAGTCATGTAGTCAAACTACAGCTGTATGGTCTCCAATCTTGTAGTTTTAAACCATTTCACATATACAGTGGGGGGAAAAAATATTTGATCCCTTGCTGATTTTGTACGTTTGCCCACTGACAAAGAAAGGATCAGTTTATAATTTTAATGGTAGGTTTATTTGAACAGTGAGAGACAGAATAACAACAAAAATATCCAGAAAAACGCACGTCAAAAATGTTATAAATTGATTTGCATTTTAATGAGGGAAATAAGTATTTGACCCCCTCTCAATCAGAAAGATTTCTGGCTCCCAGGTGTCTTTTATACAGGTAACGAGTTGAGATTAGAAGCACACTCTTAAAGGGAGTGCTCCTAACCGCAGCTTGTTACCTGTAAAAGAGACACCTGTCCACATAAGCAATCAATCAATCAGATTCCAAACTCTCCACCATGGCCAAGACCAAAGAGCTCTCCAAGGATGTCAGGGACAAGATTGTAGACCTACACAAGGCTGGAATGGGCTACAAGACCATCGCCAAGCAGCTTGGTGAGAAGGTGACAACATTTGGTGCGATTATTCACAAATGGAAGAAACACAAAAGAACTGTCAATATCCCTCGGCCTGGGGCTCCATGCAAGATCTCACCTCGTGGAGTTGCAATGATCATGACAACGGTGAGGAATCAGCCCAGAACTACACGGGAGGATCTTGTCAATGATCTTAAGGCAGCTGGGACCATAGTCACCACGAAAACAATTGGTAACACACTACGCCGTGAAGGACTGAAATCCTGCAGCGCCCGCAAGGTCCCCCTGCTCAAGAAAGCACATATACATGCCCATCTGAAGTTTGCCAATGAACATCTGAATGACTCAGAGGACAACTGGGTGAAAGTGTTGTGGTCAGATGAGACCAAAATGGAGCTCTTTGGCATCAACTCAACTCACCGTGTTTGGAGGAGGAATGCTGCCTATGACCCCAAGAACACCATCTCCACCGTCAAACATGAGGTTGGAAACATTATGCTTTGGGGGTGTTTTTCTGCTAAGGGGACAGGACAACTTCACCGCATCAAAGGGACGATGGGCGGGGCCATGTACTGTCAAATCTTGGGTGAGAACCTCCTTCCCTCAGCCAGGGCATTGAAAATGGGTCGTGGATGGGTATTCCAGCATGACAATGACCCAAAACACACGGTCAAGGCAACAAAGAAGTGGCTCAAGAAGAAGCACATTAAGGTCCTGGAGTGGCCTAGCCAGTCTCTAGACCTTAATCCCATAGAAAATCTGTGGGAGCTGAAGGTTTGAGTTGCCAAACGTCAGCCTCGAAACCTTAATGACTTGGAGAAGATCTGCAAAGAGGAGTTGGACAAAATCCCTCCTGATATGTGTGCAAACCTGGTGGCCAACTACAAGAAACGTCAGACCTCTGTGATTGCCAACAAGGGTTTTGCCACCAAGTACTAAGTCATGTTTTGCAGAGGGGTGAAATACTTATTTCCCCCATTAAAATGCAAATCATTTTATAACATTTTTGACGTGTTTTTCTGGATTTTTTTGTTGTTATTCTGTCTCTCACTGTTCAAATAAACCTACCATTAAAATTATAGACTGATCATTTCTTTGTAAGTGGGCAAACCTACAAAATCAGCAGGGGATCAAATACATTTTTCCCCCACTGTAGCTTTAGCTACATGTTTTCTAGCCTTCTTAACCATTTGAGACGTCCCGCTTACAGTGGGTCTCTTTGGTATGAAATGTAAATTTAGTTACGGGTGGTTTTATACATTTCAGTAGAAAAGGGCGGTTCCATGACGCCAACGTACTGTCTATGCTCACGTCGGTGTGGCCACTGACTAGTTATGCTTGATATGAAAATCCATACTCTCATTTAGAAGGTTAACATCACATTACATCTTTTCACAAATAGTTTCATGTTTAATCACATACGTTTCACAATATTTAGATGTAAACCTGATAGCTGGGAAATGTACACTTTAAGAGATACCGTTATGTGTGTTTCCTGTCCTTCATGTGAGTCACCAAATGAAACACACTCGTCATAACTGTCCCTTAAGTGTCCACGGACCATTACAAAATTCTCAAAAGTGGAAATATTGTTTAATTCTCCCATTTTGGGGATTTAGGAGTTTGGCCAAGTCTAGTCCTTTGTTCTCTCTCTCCCTCAATACTGCATGTCCAAAGGGGAAGAGGAATTTACCACCTTTTGTTAAGTCATAAAACTGTAGAGAGGGAGAGGTGGCTATGATAATCCCCCCAGGGCACGTCATGACACACCTATAGGATTTACTTCTATATGATCACCTATAGGATTTAGTTCTATTTGAACACCTATAGGATTTAGTACTATTTGAATACCTATTGGATTTACTTCTATATGAGCACCTATAGGATTTAGTTCTATATGAACACCTATAGGATTTAGTTCTATATTAACACCTATAGAATTTAGTTCTATATTAACATCTATAGGATTTACTTCTATATTAACACCTATATGATTTACTTCTAAATGAACACCTATAGGATTTAGTTCTATATTAACATCTATAGGATTTAGTTTTATATTAACACCCATAGGATTTAGTTCTATATTAACATCTATAGGATTTAGTTTTATATTAACACATGTAGGATTTAGTTCTATATGAACTCCTATAAACCTTAGTTCAGTGGGCTGCCACAAATCTGATACATTGAAGACCTAGTTCAATAGTAAGCTGCAAACTTGCATCCACATTGTCTAATTTACGCAATACGATGGATATATAGCATTTTTGTAACAACAACAAAAACATTTTGTTACTCATCTATGAATTAAAAGTCTGAGAACAGTAATAGTAATAGTAACAGTAATCACCAACTACTTCTCTGACAGAGTTCAGTGTGTCAAATCGGAGGGCCTACTGTCTGGACCTCTGGCAGTCTCTATGGGGGTACCACAGGGTTCAATTCTTGGGCCAACTCTTTTCTCTGTATACATAAATGATGTCGCTCTTGCTGCTGGTGAATCTCTGATCCACCTCTACGCAGACGACACCATTCTGTACACTTCTGGCCCTTCTTTGGACACTGTGTTAACAACCCTCCAGACGAGCTTCAATGCCATTCAACTCTCCTTCCGTGGTCTCCAAATGCTCCTAAACACAAGTAAAACTAAATGCATGCTCTTCAACCGATCGCTGCCTGCACCTGCCCGCCTGTCCAGTATCACTTCTCTGGACGGTTCTAACTTAGAATTTGTGGACAACTACAAATACCTAGGTGTCTGGTTAGACTGTAAACTCTCCTTCCAGACTCACATCAATCATCTCCAATCCAAAGTGAAATCTCGAATTGGCTTCCTATTTCGCAACAAAGCATCCTTCACTCATGCTGCCAAACATACCCTCGTAAAACTGACCATCCTACCAATCCTCGACTTCGGCGATGTCATTTACAAAATAGCTTCCAATACCCTACTCAACAAGCTGGATGCAGTCTATCACAGTGCCATCCGTTTTGTCACCAAAGCCCCATATACTACCCACCACTGCGACCTGTACGCTCTCGTTGGCTGGCCTTCGCTTCATTTTCGTCGCCAAACACATTGGCTCCAGATCATCTACAAGACCCTGCTAGGTAAAGTCCCCCCTTATCTCCGCTCACTGGTCACCATAGCAGCACCCACCTGTAGCACGCGCTCCAGCAGGTATATCTCTCTGGTCACCCCTAAAGCCAACTCCTCCTTTGGTCGTCTCTCCTTCCAGTTCTCTGCTGCCAATGACTGGAACGAACTACAAAAATCTCTGAAACTGGAAACACTTATCTCCCTCACTAGCTTTAAGCACCAGCTGTCAGAGCAGCTCACAGATCACTGCACCTGTACATAGCCCATCTATAATTTAGCCCAAACTACTACCTCTTCCCCTACTGTATTTATTTATTTTATTTATTTTGCTCCTTTGCACCATATTATTTATATTTTATCTTTGAACTTTCTTCAAACTACAAATCTACCATTCCAGTGTTTTTCTTGCTGTACTTTATTTACTTTGCCACCATGGCATTTTTTTTGCCTTTACCTCCCTTATCTCACATCATTTGCTCACATTGTATATAGTCTTATTTTTTTTTTATATATATATCTTTTTTTTTTTTTTTTTTTTCTACTGCGTCATTGATTGTATGTTGTTTTACTCCATGTGTAACTCTGTGTTTTTGTATGTTGTCGAACTGCTTTGCTTTATCTTGGCCAGGTCGCAATTGTAAATGAGAACTTGTTCTCAACTTGCCTACCTGGTTAAATAAAGGTGAAATAAAATAAAAATAAAATATTTTACACACACTTGAAGATAACCATTAACAATTATTTCTGATAAAAAACACAAATTCTATGGACCTATAGTATTTTGAAAATAAACTTGTCATAGAAAAATGTCCTCATCAACCTATACACAATACCCCATGATGACAAAGCGAAAGCAGATTTTTAGAATGTTTTTGCACCTTTATAAAAAAAGCTAAACTGAAATACCTTATTTACATAAGTATTCAGACCCTTTGCTATGAGACTTGAAATTGAGCTCAGGCGCATCCTGTTTCCATTTCTACAACTTGATTGGAGTCCACCTGTGGTAAATTCAATTGATTGGACATAATTTGGAAAGCCACGCACCTGTCTACATAAGCTCCCACAGTTGACAGCACATGTCAGAGCAAAAACCAAGACATGAGGTCGAAGGAATTGTCTGTAGAGATCTGAGACAGGATGGTGTCGAGTCACAGATCTGGGGAAGGGTACCAAAACATTTTTGCAGCATTGAAGGTCCCCAAGAACACAGTGGCCTCCATCATTCTTAAATGGAAAGAGTTTGGAACCACCAAGAGTCTTCCTAGAGCTGGCCGCCTGGCCAAACTGAGCAATCGGGGGAGATGGGGCTTGGTCAGGGAGGTGACCAAGAACCCGATGGTCACTCTGACAGCTCCCCAGAGTTCCTCTGTGGAGATGGGAGAATCTTCCAGAAGGACAACCATCTCTGCAGCACTCCACCAATCAGGCCTTTATGGTAGAGTGGCCAGACAGAAGCCATTCTTCAGTAAAAGGCACATGACAGACTCCTCAGCAAAAGGCACATGACAGCCCGCTTGGAATTTGCCAAAAGGCACCTAAAGGACTCTCAGACCATGAGAAATAAGATTCTCTGGTCTGATGAAACCAAAATTGAACTCTTTGGCCCGAATGCCAAGTGTCACGTCTGGAGGAAACCTGTCACCATCCCTAAGGTGAAGCATGCTGGTGGCAGCATCATGCTGTGGGGATGTTTTTCAGCGGCAGGGACTGGGAGACTAGTCAGGATCGAGGGAAAGATAAATGTAGCAAAGTACAGAGAGATCCTTGATGAAAACATGCTCCAGAGCGCTCAGGACCTCAGACTGGGGCGAAGGTTCACCTTCCAACAGGACAATGACTCTAAGCACACAGCCAAGACAACGCAGGAGTGGCTTTGGGACAAATCGCTGAATGTCCTTGAGTGGCCCAGCCAAAGCCCATACTTGAACCCGATCGAACATCTCTGGAGAGACCGGAAAATACCTGTGCGGCGACGCTCCCCATCCAACCTGACAGAGCTTGAGAGGATCTGCAGAGAAGAATGGGACAAACACCCCAAATACAGGTGTGGCAAGATTATAGTGTCATACCCAAGAAGACTCGAGGCTGTAATCACTGCCAAAGGTGCTTCAACAAAGTACTGAGTAAAGGGTCTGAATACTTATTGAATGTGATATTTCAGTTTTTTATTTGTAATACATTTTCAAACATTTCTAAAAACTATTTTTGCTTTGTTATTATGGGGTATTGTGTGTAGATTGATGAGAGAAAAAACATGGAAAGAGAAGTTGCCCCTGGCATGGTGGATTCAAATTGCTGTTTGATGTTCTGTTTAGGAGAAGTGTAGGCTACAGCAAACAATTTCAAATAATTGCCTATTGTTCTGTTCGACTTCAAATGTCGCTGGAGAAATGCAGTCAGTCTTGTGTGGGTAGTTTGGGGTTGGAAAGGGATTGATGCCCTTGGCGACATACAGGTAATGGGGAACAAAGACTGCATGTGAAAGGCTTTCACAGGAACGCTACAGTAGGCATTTACCCCCCTTTGCGCACAACCACTTAACCCAGTGGTTCCCAACCAGGGGTACTAGGAAACAAGGGGTACTTCAGAAGACTCATGAGACCATACTGGTAAAATGCACATGAGGGGGTACTTCAGTGGTACTCTGGGCAGAGCAAAATTCTGTGGGTGGTACAGAAAGCGGAAAAGGTTGGGAACCACTGGCTTAAGCTGTCTAATTTTGTCCCACAGAGAGCGCCGCGTCTAATGCAATGATACAGGATGTGGAGAGCGTCATCCTCCACCTTCATCCCTTAGAAACTTGACTCAAACGGGACAACAAAATCCTTTTTGTCATAGTGTACCTTCAAGAAGTATTGTGTTTAAAATTCAGTGAGCATACATTTTAATGCAGTGCCCACTAAAGCCAAAGTCACAATTAGGCTGCCCATACTGTATGAGGGAATAATCGTCTTGAAAATGCTTGGTGGCAGTGTTTATTTAACAAGGCGTTAATACCCCCATAACCTGCTGCTGAGAGGTCCATAACATGCATTGGTTTATGTCTCTGACACTTGTGTGGCATTCGACATTCTCTTCTGCTCTCATATTTTAGATAATTTATGAATTTATAATCCTGCATGACTGCGCTTCTTTAAAGGAATCCCGTGATTGCTTATCTTGTGATTCAACATATTCAATATACACCATTTTGAAATGTATATGCTATGTTTATATAGCCTACATAATATAGAGTAAGCAATCATTTTAGCCATAGTCATGTTAAGTTATTTTAAGTCCATGCAGACGTACAGGAGGTTGGTGGCACCTTAATTGGGAGGACAGGCTCTTGGTAATGTCTGGAGCTCAGTGAGTGGAATGGTATGAAATACATGAAACACATGGTTTCCAGGTGTTTGATGCCATTCCATTTGCTCCGTTCCAGCTATTATTATGAGCTGTCCTCCCCTCAGCAGCCTCCTGTGATGTTGAGGCTATGTTATACATGCATGCAACCTGGACTAAGGGGTAGATGTAACATAGTAAAAGTCAATCTGGGACACACCAATTAGTATGATACACTAGGTTTCGTATGGTATGTATTCATTTGTGGATGTCCATCACCTATTTTGTATTATATGTTACCAATTACAATTTGTATGATACATTACGACTTGCAATTTGTACAATATCTTACGAATTGCAGTTCGTACAATATGTTACGAATTTGCAAAACATATGATATGTTGCTAGGTGGCTAATATTGGTTAGGTGGCTAATGTTATCTAGGGTAGGTGTTAGGGGTTAAGGTTAGGAATTAGGTTCAAATGTTAGGGTTAAGGTTCGCTAACATGCTAAGTAGTTGCAAAGTAGTAAATAACTGCAAAGTTGCTAATTAGCTAAAGTGCTGAAATGCTGAAATTGGAACAAGCAACTTTTGGGTTGCTAGACGTTCGCCTACCCATCCACCCCGGCCAACCACCCTACTTCTTTGCCTTAAGTTTACCTTCGGTCTTATGTAACCATACCAAAAAGAACATATCATACTGATTTGAGTGTCCTGGATTTATGTTTATTATGTTTCCCTGCTCTATGAGATCAGGATGGTTTTAAGAAGTAGGCTAGCCCATAGAGCCATTGCGAAAATACACTATATACAGAAAAGTATGTGGACACCCCTTCAAATTAGTGTATTCGGCTATTTCAGCCAAACCCGTTGCTGACAGGTGTATAAAATCGAGCACCGAGCCATGCACTCTCCATAGACAAACATTGGCTGTAGAATGGCTTTACAGAAGAGCTCAGTGACTTTCAACATGGCACCGTCATAGGATGCCACCTTTCCAACACGTCAGTTCGTGAAATGTCTGCCCTGCTGGTGCTGCCCCGGTCAACTGTAAGTGCTGTAATTGTCAAGTCGAAATGTCTAGGAGCAACAATGGCTTAGCCGCAAAGTGGTAGGCCACACAAGCTCACAGAATGGGACCGCTGAGTGCTGAAGTGCGTAAAAAAAGAGTCTCCTCAGTTGCAACACTCACTACCGAGTTCCAAACTGCCTCTGGAAGCAACTTCAGCACAAGAACTGTTCGTCGGGAGCAGCCGCACACAAGCCTAAGATCACCATGCGCAATGCCAAGCGTCATCTGGAGTGATGTAAAGCCTGCCGCCATTGGACTCTGGAGCAGTGGGAACGTGTTCTCTGGAGTGATGACTCACGCTTCACCATCTGGCAGTCCGACGGATGAATCTGGGTTTGGATGATGGCAGGAGAACGCTACCAGCCCCAATGCATACTGCCAACTGTAAAGTTTGGTTTTGGTGGAGGAGGAATAATGGTCTGGGGCTGTTTTTCATAGTTCGGGCTAGGCCCCTTAGTTCCAGTGAAGGGAAATATTAACAATATAGCACACAAGGACATTCTAGATGATTCTGTCCTTTGGGGAAGGCCCTTTCCTGTTTCAGCATGACAATGCCGCTGTGCACGAAGCGAGGTCCATACAGAAATGGTTTGTTGAGATTGGTGTGGAAGAACTTGACTGGCCTGCACAGCGGCCTGACCTCAACCCAATTGAACACCTTTGGGATGAATTGCAACACCGACTGCGAGCCAGGTCTAATCACCCAACATCAGTACCAAACCTCACTAATGCTCTTGTGGCTGAAATGATACAAGGCCCTGCAGCAATGTTCCAACATCTAGTGGAAAGCTTTCCCAGAACAGTGGAGGCTGCAGTTGCAGCAAAGGGGGGACCAACTTCAAATCAACGCTCGTGATTTTGGAATGAGATGTTCAACGACCAGGTGTCCACATACTTTTGGTCATGTATTGTATCAGGCTACACTTGACAACCCCTCTTGCATGTTTGAAACCCTGACTCTCTGCTAAACAGAAAGCCCATTAAATCAACTTTGCCTGTCAGGCGGCTGATGCTTACACAAGAGCTTGCTCCATCCATCCATCCATCCCTCCTCTGAGTCCCCCACCCTCCCTCTCTCTCTCTCTGTCTTCCTTTTTCCGCATTTCTTTTGCTGCTCCCACTCGTGCGCGCTCTGAGTAGCAGCAGACAGTGCTAAATAAGTGAAGCCTTTTCAGAGGCAATAAGGCAGCCGCAGCAGCAGCATCGTCCGCAGCAGCACACACACTGACAGTCGCGCGGGCTGTTAGAACGCCGACGCTATCTGGTCTCGCGCACTCTGGACGCGCTGCAAAATTACTTTGAATATTCTCTATTTAGGCTCTCCAGAACAATTTCCGTATTCTCTTCGACCTTAATAGGTTATATATTGTTGTGCGCTGGCACGGATGTTCTATTAGGCTACCCTGCTGTCTCTTGGCTGGTGAAAATACTCGGGAGGTGAATTTGTATCCAACTGTCAACGAGAGTGGATGACTCTGGTCGACCTCTGTCATCTTGAAGTTGTCTTATTTGGGCTTTTTGAGCATCCTACGGACTGTGAATTGTGATGTTCTTGTGCCATTGTCGCGCTGCTTCACCAGGTTGAGAGGATAGTGTTTGAGTTGGAGAGATTTTAACGCGGAAACCTTGTGCATCACGGAGACCAGGAGGAGAGAACCGTCAGCGCCAATAACACCTGCAACAGAACGCGTCTCCGTTTCTTCCATATATGGTGCAACATCAAAACTGGAACCTTGGAATAATCCTACAGAAAACCTGTCATCGAGAATAAATCTGTTTTAAATTCGCTGTGATAGGCTACACTCGGGTTGAGGTTGCTCGCTGCTGTTGAACTCCCTACCTAGGCTACGGTTGCTGTTTTACTGTTTGGACCATTTTAATATATTCTCCTCTCGGCTCGGACGACCCCGAATTTGCGATGCTTGAGCAGTGAGACCTGGGTGGGATCTTATTTGGTCGTCCTGCACGCCACAGTAGCATGGCCCCGTCGCGAAGGCACTGCGGATGGGAGATGACGCCTCTGTCGGGATGCCTGCTCCTGTCCATCTTGGCGTTTCAACCTGCGCTAGCCAAGGTCTGCAATGACTATACGAGGCACGGTCAGGACAACAGCTGGTTCTCGGGGGATGATGAGAAGTTGCCCATCATGGTGCTCATGCCGATGAACGAGTCGGCGCTGATGAGCAGCATTAGTCAGGGCATCGAGCCCGCTGTCCAACTGGCCATCCAGCACATACGAGAGTCACAGAATTACAAGTTTTCACTCATCACCAAAATCTACGACACCGAGGTAAACTCATTCACCCACTCTGCCCCATGTCCTTGGTAGCATAGGCTACATGTGCTTTCGCTTTGGGCTTCAGGGGCAGATAAAACGCTTCAGACCGCTTTGGTTGTTAGCGCGCGTGTATGTCTCTGTTTGTGTGTGTGTGTGTGTGTTTAAGGGGGTGTAGCCTACACTGCCCGGCAGGCAGCGCTCACAGGCAGCGCTTCCATTTGGAAATGGTTGGTAGGCCTACATCTGCGCATTGTTCCACAACTTGTTTTTATTTTTGTATAATGCCTGGAGATTGTCTGCTGTTGCCTTATTTTACGCCTGCAACGTTAGGGTACTGTTCGATTAACACAGGAGCATACACTATCGGATGTTGTCATTACATTTTGTTGTCTTTAAATGTTGACACATTTTGTCGTCATCAATTCATGATCAAAAGGGCCATTTCTGCTTAATTTGCAGTAGGTGCCACAAGCTCGTGATCAAATAACAATATTTCATAATCTCTGCTTTTTTATTTAACCTTTATTTAATTAGGCAAGTCAATTAAGAACAATTTCTTATTTCCAATGATGGCCTATCCCGGCCAAACCTAAACGGGATGACTCTGGGCCAATTGTGCACCGCACTCCCAATCACGGCCGGTTGTGATACAACGTGGAATTGAACCAGGATCTGTTGTGACGCCTCCAGCACTGAGATGCCGTGCCTTAGACCGCTGTGCCACTCGGTGGACCAATGTGAGTTTAAACCTAACCCTAATATTAACCCTAACCGTAACCACACTGCTAACCTTATGCCTAACCCTAACCTTAAAATAAGACAAAAAAGCTATTTTTCGTTTTCATTCATTTTTACATTAGGCTATAGCCAATGTTTGACTTTGTGGCTGTGGTAACTAGCGGTAACCAGTCATTATAGCAGTGATGCAGGATGTAATTGTTGTCACAATTAGGGAAAGGGGGATACCTAGTCAGTTGTTCAGGAAGATGCCTTAATTGATCAGGGGCAGAAGGACAGATTTTTACCTTGTCAGCTCAGTACAGGCAGTGGTGGAAAAGTACCCAATTGTCATACTTGAGTAAAAGTATAGATACCTTCATAGAAAATGACTCAAGTGAAAGTCTCCCAGTAAAATTCTACTTGAGTAAAAGTATTTGGTTTTAAATATACTTTGGTTTGCTTAATATAAGGAATTTGAAATGATTTATACTCTTACTTTTGATACTTGACTGCACCATTTTATTTTTTTATTTTTATGTACGCATAGCCAGGGGCATGCTCCAACACTCATTTACAAATTAAGCATGAGTTTAGTGAGTCCACTACATCAGAGGCAGTAGGGATGACCAGGGATGTTCTCTTGATCCAGTGAATTAGACTATTTTCCTGCCTTGTTAAGCATTCAAAATGTAACGAGTACTTTTGGGTGTGAGGGAAATGTATGGAGTAAATGTACATAATTTTCTTTAGGAATGTAGTGAAGTAAAAGTTGTCAAAAGTAAAGTACAGATACCCCAAAATATGACTTAAGTAGTATTTTTACTTAAGTACTTTACACCAATGTGTACAGGAGCCTGTCAAGATTGATTTAGCTGATGGTTAAATTTGAAATAAATATTATGGCTATAATAACTGAACAAGGTAGGTTATCATTAAACAGCTTGAAAGAGTATCTGTGCCGTAGAGACCTCTCTAACGCCCATAAAGCTCCTATTCAAACTCCCATTCACCAGCTCTGCAAGCATTATAACGTCAAAATACGTTTGTTGATCATCAGATATGGAGTTTCGCTGAGCAACTATCTTCATTTACTCCCATTACGGCCACTATATACTTCCAAGAAAGTTCTAAATAAAAATGTACTGTACAAGCAACCGAAAAAAGCCTCTTCAGCATCTCTAATGTATTCAGCTGTTTTAATGGGATTTCCACCACCATTTCTCACATAATTAATATCATACAAATTATAATTTGTAACATATCTACAAAATCGATGATGGACATCCACAAATTAATACATACCATACGAAAAGTAACATATCATACTAAATGGAGTGTCTCGGATTTCCGTACAGAATAATACAAATTCCTCTGAGACCAGGTTGGGTGCATGGGCATGGCATAGCAGTGATTGGTTGAGGAGGCGAGAGAGGTGATATCGAGGATATTATATAAACATCACGTTACCTTGTCAACGTAGAAGCAGGTTGAAGGTCAGAGTCCAAAACTGCGGTGCTCACTCAAGCTGATTTAATTGATGAGGTTTGCAGTGAATGGTCTCAGGTATCTTCATTGAGGAAACACGTTTGCAAAACGATCGATGTGACTAATTCCGTTATGAATGATGCAGTTAAAATTACCCAGGAGTTAATTTAAGTGTTGAATAAACCTCATTACCTGTTTTAACTGATTTGTCAGTCTGCATTCTACAGCTGCCAGCATTTAGGTATTTATTGTACTATTTATTTACTGACTTATAAGACCCATGTCGGTGATAAACACTCTAGTCAGGTTGAAGTGTGGAGGAAGGCTGTCACAGAACACTAAAAATAGGTAGTGTGCTGACTCCCAAATTACACCCTGTTCCATATGAAGCGCACTGCTTTTTCAAATGCATAAAGGCACAGGTGTTTCCGTGCCGCTGTGAACAAAAAGTTCAAACAACAGTATAATCTGTCGGACAGCAGCAGGACAGTGATGAGTGGTCACGAATGGCATACAGCATGCAAGTCCAGGAATCCACCTCTGCCCATAGGATTAAATATACTACTGGCATATTTCCCCTGGTTGAAATATGAGCTGTAAACAAGAGGTCAGTTGATCGGTCAGTTGGACATTCATTCTGGGGATGAATGAATGAATGAATGAATGAATGGATGGATGGATGGATGGATGGATGGAGGAATGAATGAATGAATGAATGAATGGATGAATGAATGAATGAATGAATGAATGAATGAATGAAGGAAGGAAGGAAGGAAGGAATGAATGGATGGATGAATGAATGGAGGAATGAATGAATGAATGAAGGAATTAATGAATGGATGGATGGATGGATGGATGGATGGATGGATGAATGAATGGATGGATGAATGAATGGAGGCATGAATGAATGAATCGATGAATGAATGAATGAATGGATGGATGAATGGATGAATGAATGGATGGCTGATTGATGAGTTTACTCCTATAATGGCCAAAGTGCCCATTGAGTTCAAATTGTAACGTTTTTGTATTCAGAATGTACTAATCAAGAATATAAGATGTTCATATATTTCTCAGGAAATAAGAAGTAATCAATATTGTCATGGAGGAGTGATTTAACAGGTTAATGACTTATTTCCTATGAGTGAAAAAGTACAACAAACAAGACAAGGGAAGCATGTGTATTGGTGTTATCAACAGCTGTCAGGATGAAGATTCTTGCCAAGGACAACCATTTACAAGCAGTTGGAAGCCTTTTCTTTCTCACAAATCCTGCCACCGCATGATATTCAACAGACTGTTCAAAAGTGCAATTTACTATCCGTGGTCTGTCTACATAGTAATTATAGATTTCTTAGAATAAAACACATGGAGAATAGAAGAACAAGTGAGCATCAGCATGAGACTGAATAAACAGTGTATCTAGTGTAATTGAATGCATGCGTGTATCTCTGATTTTATTACTGTCTTTTCTTAATTCTATTCATCATAGATGGACACCTGTTAGGACGGTGGACACAGTTTAATGGTTATAATTCTTCCAAGAAGATGACTCCGCTGGCCTTGACAGCTTTGAGATGCTAGATTCAGTCATGGTTCTGGTCTGTTTACACTAACCACTTTGTTGAGTGGCGAAGGGAAGGGTGTGTTATGGAATACTATACATTACGGGTTCCTGATTATGTCATCTTCTCCATCTCTCACACACAGATACTTCCATGCATGGGCGTGCATAAACTCACTCTCTCTCACGCACTTTCTCTCTGTCTCTGTCTCTCTGTCTCTGTGTTTTATGCACGCAGTATGACTGTATGGTATGGTGGGGTGTGCTGCTGGGGCTGGATGCTGCTGGGATTAGGGCTGGATGCTGCTGGGAATAGGGCTGGATGCTGCTGGGGCTGGATGCTGCTGGGAATAGGGCTGGATGCTGCTGGGAATAGGGCTGGATGCTGCTGGGGCTGGATGCGCCTGGGAATAGGGCTGGATGCTGCTGGGGCTGGATGCTGCTGGGAATAGGGCTGGATGCTGCTGGGAATAGGGCTGGATGCTGCTGGGAATAGGGCTAGATGCTGCTGGAGGTAGGGATGGATGATGCTGCTGGGAATAGGGCTGGATGCTGCTGGGGATAGGGCTGGATGCTGCTGGGAATAGGGCTGGATGATGCTGGGAATAGGGCTGGATGCTTCTGGGAATAGGGCTGGATGCTGCTGGGAATAGGGCTGGATGCTGCTGGGAATAGGGCTGGATGCTGCTGGGAATAGGGCTGGATGCTGCTGGGAATAGGGCTGGATGCTGCTGGGAATAGGGCTGGATACTTCTGGGAATAGGGCTGGATGCTGCTGGGAATAGGGCTGGATGCTGCTGGGAATAGGGTTGGATGCTGCTGGGAATAGGGCTGGATGCTGCTGGGAATAGGGCTGGATACTTCTGGGGATAGGCCTGGATGCTGCTGGGAATAGGGCAGGATGCTTCTGGGAATAGGCCTGGATGCTGCTAGGGCTGGTGATCATGTCCAAACTCCCCTAACACCTCTGAGTACAGCTAAGAGGTGCTGTCTGGCTTGTGGTGCAAAGTGTTAGCCGAGAGAATGAGGATGTAGTCAGTGGATTGAGGGTTTTCTGGTCTGAGTTGCTCAGCAGCCGGTAGCACTGCTCTGTACTGAGCAGCCATCTTCTAGTAGGAACACAGAGGCTTCATGTCTGAACCACAGTACATCTCTTGTGTTCCAAATGGCAACCTATTCCCTATTTAGTGCACTACGTTTGACCAGGGCACATAGTGCACTACTTTTGACCAGAGCCCTATGTAGAGAATAGGGTGCCATTTGGAACACAAGAGATGTACTGTGGTTCAGACATGGAGCTGTAGAGTCAGACACCATGGTAATGCTGCTAGCTCATTGTCACAGGGACCATCATCAGACCCCTGGGTAAAAAGTCACTGTAGGGACAGAGGCAGGTAGAGCTGCTATCTGCTGTTGTCTGTCTCTATGTGTTCACCGTGCATAACTGAGTATCCATGTACATAAATCTATATGTATTCACCATAACGTAAGCACAACTCAGTCTATGTACATACTTTTGTATACAGTATATAGTGTATGTGGACACCCCTTCAAATTAGTGGATTAGGCCATGTCCGCCACACCCGTTTCAGACAGATGTATAAAATCGAGCACACTGCCATGCAATCTCCATAGACAAACATTGGCAGTAGAATGGCCTTACTGAAGAGCTCAATGACTTTCAATGTTTACAGGTTAGCCAGGATACCTTTTAGGAAAATTTGATTAATATGTGCATCTCGTCTTACACGGCAAAACCATCCAGCATTGTTTTCACCTGCAGTGTGAATGATCGTTATTGATTTGAAATCTATATCTTCTGGATTGGAATTGCGGGGTGAATGTGTGGTGATGGGGGGGGGGGGGGGGGGGTTAGAGGCTTGGGCTAACATCAGGAGAGGATGAAACAGGAGTGAGACGTCACAGATGGGGGAGACGCACGGAATCTAAATCCATTCATTAGCCCCCATCAGGAGGAATAAGGGGAGATGTGGGCTGTGACCCAAATGGTACCCTATTCCCTACATAGTGCACTACTTTAGACTACCGTTCTGGTCAACAGTAATACATTATGTCAATCGTTATGTAGGGAATAGGGTGACGTTTGGGATGCGACCTGTGATTTTATACATCTCACTCCTCTCCGTCTTACAGTGATTCAACCCCTTGTGTTGTCATTCATGGGGATGTAAAAGATAAATAAGGGGATGTTTCATCTGAAATGCCTGAGTGACAAGGCAGCTGGTGTGTGTTGCTGCTCTTTAGAAGCTCCCAGTCTTGGATATTTTTTTTTTAAACTACCGTATCTGGCTTCCGGGTTAAGCGGGCAGGTGATAAGAAGTATTTGATCCTGCTTGTGTAAACCAGATATTCATGTGTTTATTTTTCGTAACAAGCCATTGTAGTCATGTGATACCACTGGCCTCATATAACCATGTAGAGTATCATGACTTGTGTTTGAAAGATAATCCACAGTACAGCTATGGACTGACCCTGTGCTTCTGAGAGGAATAAATGCTGTGTGATGTCACATTTCTACACACTTTGCAGGAGCCCCCATGGTGCAACAGAATGTGGCCTTGATATGTTGTTCGACATATACAGTATATATGCTTTTTTTTCCCCCCAGGATATTGGGTTTAATTTAAATTAAATCAAACTTTATTTGTACAGCACATTTCTTACAGTGAATGAATTTCAAAGTTCTTAACAAATAAAATAAAAGCTGAGAGATTTGTAAATTATGAGAATGAAAATAGTAACAATAATACGTGTAGTAGTGGCACTTCAAGGTATCTAGAAATCTAGGAAATGTTTTTATTTTTGCTCTCTCACATTTTGTGGCTGTATTGTAATAGTCACACATTCACACTTTTCTAAAATCATCCTAAGAATCCTATGTCAGAATAATTTGTTAGGCAGGAGAGAGAATCTTCGATGGTTCGATTTTGTACAGTTTGCCAGCACATCTAACACTCTCTCTTGTCTGAAACTATTTAAACCTGCATATTCAAACCAGCTCTCTCCGACGCTCTTCCCGAAGGGGTCTCACATGTACATGCCACATGCCATATATAATTTAAACATCTCTCGTCCATTAGCCGCTGTAGTCTTGACCCCTGAGAGGTCAACTCTTGTCATGAGAGAGGAAGGTAAGTAAGAAGAGATACTGGGGAGAAACCGCTGTGATTTGAGGCTGGCACTGTCTATGTCCCAAATGGCACTCTATTCCCTACACAGTAGTGCACTAGGGTGATTCCATACCAGGACAGCCCAAAATATATTTTGGGTATCTCAAATTGTTCTGGCAATCCTCACATAGAAACGTAATTGGGAGTAAGGATGTTTAACATGCTTTTTACATTTGTATCATTTTAAATTAATTTTTACCACGATGAAAGTGGCCATTTTAGGATCAGCACTCCCACCCTGAGACGCTTTATGAATACAGGTCCTGGAGGAGATCTCAACCAATAATAAGAGACAACCTATTCAAGAGGAATAAATGAGCTTCCTTTCAATTCTTATACTGTATGATAACTGCTGGGACAATTCCATTTACTGATGTTAGAATCAGCAGCTTTCAATTGTATTTCCTCAATGAGGAATTCGGAATATTAAATCAAATGGTGCTGTACCAAGTCTTTTACTTGATTTATTATTTTAAAGTAGTGTATTAGTGATCTATTACCAGTCTTTGTGTGGGGAAAACAATCCACATTAACCAATGGTCAATTAATAGGTTACATACAGAATTATCATGTAATTACCATAGTGAATTATTGTAATGTTTGTTTATTTGTCAATTAATCCCATAATGGATGGGTTGCCAGTTGGCAATTTGACACAAAAATAAAATGTCATTAATTCATTCAAATAAAATGTCATTCATACAGAATACCCTAGTAGTCATTTAATTGGCTACTTCATATGGAGGACCAAAGTACTAAATATAAATACATTAATATATAATTAATAAATCATATTTTAAAATGATTTAAGAATATGTGCTGCATTATTAGGAAATCTTTTTTTCATAATGTCACTTTTTGTTTTTTAACTATTTAATTTCATAATAATAATTGTATTTCCCAATGGCTTTTTTCATTAGAACATTTATCATTTCATAATGGCGCCTTCTGAATTTCATGTCCTTTTTCTTTTCATGGCATTATTCATTTCATGGCCTTTTTCATTTCATGGCCACTAGTTCCATAATCGCAAGAGATATGTCAATCAATGCAAGTGGGCAAGTAGGTCATTGGTCCAACGCTCTGATATAGGTTTGTGGTTTTCATCCATTGTTGAACAGAGTATCTACATCCAAAATAGGGCAACACGAGATCGACTTCAGCGATATCTTTGACTTTAGCCAGTACATTTTTTGTTATTATATATTTTTTAACAGCTACGGAGTTTAATGGCTGTCAAAGGAGAAAACTGAGGATAGATCAACAACGTTGTAGTTACTCCACAATACTAACCTAAATGACAGAGTAAAAAGAAGGAAACATGTACAGAGTAAAAAATATTCCAAAACAGGGCCTCCCGAGTCACTACAGACCTGGGTTTGATCCCGGCCAGGAGTCCCATAGGGCGGCGCACAATTGACCCAGTGTCGTCCGGTTTAGGGGAGGGTTTGGCCGGAGGGGCTTTACTTGGCTCATCGTGCTCTAGTGACTCCTTGTGGCGGGCCAGGTGCCTGCAAGCTGACCACGGTCGTCAGTTGAACTGTGTTTCCTCTGACACATTGGTGCAGCTGGCATCCAGGTTAAGCAGGCAGGTGTTAAAGAGTGCGGTTTGGCGTGTCATGTTTCACCACTCTCGAGCTCATTGGGGAGTTGCAGAGATGAGACACCAGAGTTTCTGGGTTCGAGCCCAGGCTCTGCCACAGCTGGCTGTGAGCGGGAGGCCCATGGGGCGGTGCACAATTGTCCGGGTTAGGGAGGGTTTGGCCGGCAGGGATATCCTTGTCTCATCGTGCACTAGCGACTCCTGTGGCAGGCCGGGCGCAGTGCACGCTGACCAGGTCGCTAGGTGTACGGTGTTTCCTCCGGGTTGGATGTGCGTTGTGTCAAGAAGCAGTGCGGCTAGGTTGGATTGTGTTTCGGAGGTTGCATGGCTCTTGACCTTTGCCTCTCCCGAGTCCGTACAGGAGTTGCAGCGATGAGACAAGACAGTAGACACTACCAATTGGGGAGAAAAAGGGATAAAAATATAAAATTTTTAAAAAAGATTGAAATTGGGAGAAAAAGAAATATGTCCTGAATACAAAGCGTTATGTTTGGGGCTAATCCAGCACAATACATCACTGTACACCACTCTTCATATTTTCAAGCATGGTGATGACTGCACCATGTTATGGGTATGCTTGTCATTGGCAAGGACTAGGCACAGGCAAAACGCTAGAGGAAAACCTGGTTCAGTCTGCTTTCCAAAAGACACTGGAAGACAAATTCACCTTTCAACAGGACAATAATCTAAAACACATGGCCACTACTTTTGCCTTGCAATCTTGTTCAAGGGCTTTGAACCAATGACCTACTTGACCTTGTCCACTTGCATTGATTGACATATTGCGATTATGGAAAGAGTTGCCATGAAGTGAAAAAGGCCATGAAGTGAAAAAGGCCATGAAATGTAGAAATACATAATGTGATAAGTTGTCATTATGAAATGTTCTAATGAAAAAAGCTATTGGGAAATACTATGTATGATTATTCATTTAAATACGGTAACATTATTTTGAAAAGTGACAATGAAAAAAGATTTCGTAATAATGCAGCACTTATTCTTGAATCATTTAAAAATAAAATGATATACTTCATGATGTATAAAAAAAATCATTTATTTTTCATTGTGAGTATGTGGTATTTGATTATTTATTCATTTCTATATTCATTTATTTATAAATAAAAAATGTTGCACTTTGGTCCATAAATTCACAGCTATTTTCTCCAGGTGGTTTTCCAAAAGATGAGCAGTTAAAACGTTTGTGTGTTTGTGTTTATGAAAGTGCATCTTGTGATTACAGACCCTTTACTGATACTGCGTCCCAAATGTCACCCTAATGCCTATATACTGTAAATGGAAAAAGGTGCCATTTCACATCACTTCAACAGGTGATGTGTAGGGCCCAGTACATTATAACAGGTGATGTGTAGGGTCCAGTACATTATAACAGGTGATGTGTAGGGCCCAGTACATTACAACAGATGATGTGTAGGGTCCAGTACATTACAACAGGTGATGTGTAGGGTCCAGTATATTACAACAGGTGATGTGTAGGGTCCAGTACATTATAACAGGTGATGTGTAGGGTCCAGTACATTACAACAGGTGATGTGTAGGGCCCAGTACATTACAACAGGTGATGTGTAGGGTCCAGTACATTACAACAGGTGATGTGTAGGGTCCAGTACATTAAAACAGGTGATGTGTAGGGTCCAGTACATTATAACAGGTGATGTGTAGGGTCCAGTACATTATAACAGGTGTTGTGTAGGGTCCAGTACATTACAACAGGTGTTGTGTAGGGTCCAGTACATTACAACAGGTGATGTGTAGGGTCCAGTACATTACAACAGGTGATGTGTAGGGCCCAGTACATTACAACAGGTAATGTATGTGACTACAGTATTTAGAATTGCCCTAGCAGTTTCTCCACAGGGCACATTGTATCTGTTTTGAGTTGATTGCATTTTCCCCCACTCTTTTTGTTGTTGTTGTGGGGGAGTAATTGAGAAAATTAGATTGTTAGCGGGTATCTAGCAAGAGAGACTATATTGCTGTTATCAGCGTCCCTGGCCCCGGCTGGCCTGTTGTGTAGACCTAGTCAAAGGCTAATCGTGTGGACTGAAGGAAATGCTGAATTTGAGTTCAAACATTCTTTCTTCGTCTTAAACGGCACTCTATCCCTACATAGGACACTGGTCAAAAGTAGTGCACTATATAGGGAATAAGGTGCCATTTGGGATGCACACTGTAAGAAAGGCTCTGTTTGTTGTTGCTCATGAGGCGTTTTGAATGTAACGTGCGATTGGGCTTGACCGGAATCGCTGTTGGCAATTTGCTGTTAAATAATGGGGAAAAAACAATAAGCAGGGATATGTTTGAAAATACAATATTGTCACTGGCTTTTTGATTTAAATTAATTTCACATCTTTATTTGTGCATGTTATTATTGGAACACTGTTGCTTGTATTGTATTGTTGGTATTGATGCGGTACAGTGGCATCTTCTGAAGCCATTGTCTGTGTCCCAAATGGCACCCTAATGGCAGTATGTAGGCAATAGGGTGCAATTTGGGACAAAGCCATTGTGTGTCTGTCTCTTATATTAGCCCACAAATGAGACCCACAGTCATTCTGAAAGGTGCCGGACCGAGCAGCTGGCTGTCATTAACATTAAACAAACATTTGCTTTCTGATTCGCTCACGGCTACCAGGGGCTAAAGGGAGGATAACTTTTGAGGAATACACTTTAGAGTGGGGAGGGGATAGATAGATAGATAGATAGATAGATAGATAGATAGATAGATAGATAGATAGATAGATAGATAGATAGATAGATAGATAGATAGATAGATAGATCAGGCTCTGATCAGGCCCTACACCCAAACAAGGGCACTGCGTTCATCCACCTCTGGCCTGCTGGCCCCCCTACCTCTGAGGAAGCACAGTTCCCGCTCAGCCCAGTCAAAACTGTTCGCTGCTCTGGCACCCCAATGGTGGAACAAGCTCCCTCACGACGCCAGGACAGCGGAGTCAATCACCACCTTCCGGAGACACCTGAAACCCCACCTCTTTAAGGAATACCTAGGATAGGATAAAGTAATCCTTCTAACCCCCCCCCCCCCCTTAAAAGATTTAGATGCACTATTGTAAAGTGGTTGTTCCACTGGATATCATAAGGTGAATGCACCAATTTGTAAGTCGCTCTGGATAAGAGCGTCTGCTAAATGACTTAAATGTAAATGTAAATGTAAATGTGGTGAGAGGGGATAGATGGGGGAGAGGGAGTGGTGGGGAGAGGGGATAGAGAGAGAGTGGTGGGAAAAGGGGATACTATAATTGGGGGGGAGAGAGAGTGGTGGGGAGAGGAGATAGATGGGGGAGAGAGAGGTGGGAGAGGGGATAGAGAGAGAGTGGTGGGAAAAGGGGATACTATAATTGGGGGGGGGGAGTGGTGGGGAGAGGAGATCGATAGGGGAGAGAGAGTGGTGGGGAGAAGAGATAGATGGGGGAGAGGGAGTGGCGGGGAGAGGAGATAGATAGGGGAGAGGGAGTGGTGGGGAGAGGAGATAGATAGGGGGAGAGAGAGTGGTGGGGAGAGGGGATAGATAGAGAAAGTGGCGGGGAGAGGGGATAGATGGGGAGAGAGAGTGGTGGGGGGAGAGGATAGATGGGAGAGAGAGAGTGGTGGGGAGAGGAGATAGATAAGGGGAAAGAGAGTGGTGGGGAGAGGAGATAGATTGGGAGAGAGAGTGGTGGGGAGAGGGGATAAATATAGAAAGTGGTGGGGAGAGGGGAAAGATAGGGGAGAGAGAGTGGTGGGGAGAGAGGAGAGATAGGGGAGAGAGAGTGGTGGGGAGAGGGGATAGATAGGGGGAGAGAGAGTGGTGGGGAGAGGGGATAGATAGGGGGAGAGAAAGTGGTGAGGTAGAGGAGATAGATAAGGGGAGAGAGAGTGGTGGGGAGAGGGGATAGATAAGGGAAAAGAGAGTGGTGGGGAGAGGAGATAGATGGGAGAGGGAGTGGTGGGGAGAGAGAGTGGTGGGGAGAGAGAGTGGTGGGGAGAGGAGATAGATAAGGGGAAAGAGAGTGGTGGGGAGAGGAGATAGATGGGGAGAGAGAGTGGTGGGGAGAGAGAGTGGTGGGGAGAGGGGATAGATAAGGGGAAAGAGAGTGGTGGGGAGAGGAGATAGATAAGGGAAAAGAGAGTGGTGGGGAGAGGAGATAGATGGGAGAGGGAGTGGTGGGGAGAGAGAGTGGTGGGGAGAGGAGATAGATGGGGAGAGAGAGTGGTGGGGAGAGGAGATAGATAAGGGGAGAGAGAGTGGTGGGGAGAGGAGACAGATGGGGAGAGAGAGTGGTGGGGAGAGAGAGTGGTGGGGAGAGGGGATAGATGGGGAGAGAGAGTGGTGGGGAGAGGGGATAGATAAGGGGAAAGAGAGTGGTGGGGAGAGGAGATAGATAAGGGGAAAGAGAGTGGTGGGGAGAGGAGATAGATAAGGGGAGAGAGAGCGGTGGGGAGAGGAGATAGATAAGGGGAAAGAGAGTGGTGGGCAGAGGGGATAGATATGGGGAAAGAGAGTGGTGGGGAGAGGAGATAGATAAGGGGAAGGAGAGTGGTGGGGAGAGGAGATAGATAAGGGAAAAGAGAGTGGTGGGGAGAGGAGATAGATGGGGAGAGAGAGTGGTGGGGAGAGGAGATAGATGGGGAGAGAGAGTGGTGGGGAGAGGAGATAGATAAGGGGAAAGAGAGCGGTGGGGAGAGGAGATAGATAAGGGGAAAGAGAGTGGTGGGGAGAGGGGATAGATAAGGGGAAAGAGAGTGGTGGGGAGAGGAGATAGATAAGGGGAAAGAGAGTGGTGGGGAGAGGAGATAGATAAGGGGAGAGAGAGCGGTGGGGAGAGGAGATAGATAAGGGGAAGGAGAGTGGTGGGGAGAGGAGATAGATAAGGGAAAAGAGAGTGGTGGGGAGAGGAGATAGATAAGGGGAGAGAGAGCGCTGGGGAGAGGAGATAGATGGGGAGAGAGAGTGGTGGGGAGAGGAGATAGATAAGGGAAAAGAGAGTGGTGGGGAGAGGAGATAGATAAGGGGAAAGAGAGTGGTGGGGAGAGGGGATAGATAAGGGGAAGGAGAGTGGTGGGGAGAGGGGATAGATGGGGAGAGAGAGTGGTGGGGAGAGGAGATAGATAAGGGGAAAGAGAGCGGTGGGGAGAGGAGATAGATAGAGAAAGTGGCGGGGAGACATGGCCCAGACATGGGCCCTGACAGTAGATCTCAGTAAGACAAAAAATAAGGTCCAGTTGCCAGGACCACAAATTCAAATTCCATCTAGACACCATTGCCCTAAAGCACACCAACTATACCTACCTCAGACTACCTCGCCTCCCCTGTGGCTCAGTTGGTAGAGCATGGTGTTTGCAATGCCAGCATGGTGTGTGCAATGCCAGGGTTGTGGGTTTGATTCCCACGGGCGGCCAGTACAAAAAAAAAATGCATGAAATGAAATGTATGTATTCACTACTGTAAGTTGCTCTGGATAAGAGTGTCTGCTATATGACTAAAAATGTAAAAATGTAAACATCAGCGCCACAGGTAACTTTCACAAAGCTGTAAACGATCTGAGAGACAAGGCAGAGCTGGACTTGGGGCTCTGTTCACAAACAGAACCCACAGAGCCCCAGGACAGCAACACAGTTAGACCCAACCAGATCATGAGGAAACAAAAAAGATAATTACTTGACACATTGGGAAAAAAACAGCAAACTAGAATGCTATTTGGCCCAAAACAGAGAGTACACAGTGGCAGCATGACTGACCCAAAATTATGGAAATCTTTGGCTATGTACAGACTCAGTGAGCATAGCCTTCCTATTGAAAAGGCCGCCGTAGCCAGACCTGGCTCTCAAGAGACACTGTCCACAAAATGAGGTGGAAACTGAGCTGAGAGACAGACAGACAGACAGACAGACAGACAGACAGACAGACAGACAGGTCGGTCTGTCTCAGGTGTCTGCACTGCTCTCCAAACTGCTTGCCTTGCTGTTGTCGGCCTGGCTCTGGCTTGTGATCGTGTGTTTCAAAAGCTTCCATCGATCGCTGCCCCAGCCATTTACGCAGTAAGTTAACACATTGAATGTTTACTCTGCTAAGCTGGTTTCAATGTAGAGGGACCACACAGATCTCTTTTTCTCAGTTGTAGGGACAAATTTAGAAAAGATATAACCCAGATTTCATCAAGGCCTATAATAGATACAGTGCCTTCTGAAAGTATTCAGACCCCTTGACTTTTTCCACATTTTGCTACGTTACAGCATTATTCAAAAATGTATTTGTATATTTTTATGATCTCATAAATATACACACAATACCCCATAATGACAAAACAAAAACAAGTTTTTAGAAATGTTTGCTAATTTATTCAATATAAAAATCTGAAATATCACATTTACATAAGTATTCAGAAACAATTTTTAATATTACACAAAGATAACCCAAGTAAACACAAAATGCAACCAGACAGTGCTTGAGAGGATCTGCAGAGAAGAATGGGATAAACTCCCAAATAAAGGTGTGCCAAGCTTGTAGCATCATACCCACGAAGACTCAAGGCTGTAATCGCTGCCAAAGGTGCTTCAACAAAGATGTTTGAACGGGTTCAAGTCCTGAATACACAGCGTTATGTTTGGGGCAAATCCAACACATCACTGAATACCACATATTTTCAAGCATGGTGGATGCATCATTTTATGGGTATGCTTGTCACCAGCTGTGTGCTTAGAGTCTTTGTCCTGTTGGAAGGTGAACCTTCTCCTAGTCTGAGGTCCTGAGCACTCAGGAGCAGGTTTTCATCAAGGATCTCTCTGTACTTTGCTACGTTCATCTTTGCCTAGTCTCCCAGTCCCTGATGCTGAAAAACATCCCCACAGCCTGATGCTGCCAGCACCATGTTTCACTGTAGGGATGGTGCCAGGTTTCCTCCAGACATAATGCTTTGCATTCAGGCCAAAGAGTTCAATCTTGGTTTCGTCAAAACAGAGAATCTTGTTTCTCATGGTCTGAGAGTCTGTAGGTGCCTTTTGGCAAACTCCAAGCGGGCTGTCATGTGCCTTTTACAGAGGAGTGGCTTCTGTCTGACCACTCTACCATAAGGCCTGATTGGTGGAGTGCTGCAGAGATGGTTGTCCTTCTGGAAGGTTCTCCCACCCCCACAGAGGAACTCTAGAGCTCTGTCAAAATCACCATCGGGTTCTTGGTCACTTCCCTGACCAAGGCCCTTCTTCCCAGACTGCTCAGTTTAGCCCTGCGGCCAGCTCTAGGAAGAGTCTTGGTAGTTCCAAACTTCTTCCATTTAAGAATGATGGAGGCCACTGTGTTCTTGGGGACCTTCAATGCTGCAGAAATGTTTTGGTACCCTTCCCCAGATCTGTGCCTTGACACAATCCTGTCTCGGACCTCTACGGACAATTCCTTCGACCCTATGGCTTGGTTTTTGCTGTGACATGCACTGTCAACTGTGGGACCTTATATAGACAAGTGTGTGCCTTTCCAAATCATGTCCAATCTAAATAATTTTTCTAGGATGATAAATGAAAACAGGATGCACTTGAACTCAATTTCAAGTCTCATAGCAAAGGGTCTGAATACTTATGTAAATAAGGTATTTCTGTTTTGAATTTTATATAAATGTGCAAAAACAAATCTGAAAAACTTTTTCCGCTTTGTCATTATGGAGTATTGTGTGTAGATTGCTGAGGATTTTTATTTTATTTAATCCATTTTAAAATAAGGCTGTAATGTAACAAAATGTGGAAAAAGTCAAGGGGTCTGAATACTTTCCAAAGGCACTGTTTGTAGATAGGTAGCTTGGGTTGGTATTAATCACAATTTACCTCTTGTCTATAGATTGAACTTTGTCCGACTACCTGCCCATATTGGGTCAGTTTTGCATTTCCCCCACTAATGATTAAGGTTAGGGAGGGGAAGCTGCTCCTAGATTTGTACCTAGGGTTGACTTCACCCCTGAGCGATCTCTGGGACCGTATTTCTCTGCTTATGATTGCACCTGGCTGCCCAGGGGATGTGCATGTCCTGCATGCTGTTGCACGTAAGGGGAAATTATCTAGAATGTTCCGCTGTCATGGCAGGGAATTCTAATGAGGGTTTCATACAGATGAAGTCGGAAGTTTACATACACTTTAGCCAAATACATTTAAACTCAGTTTTTCACAATTCCTGACTTTTAATCCTAGTAAAAATTCCCTGCTTTAGGTCAGTTAGGATCACCACTTTATTTTAAGAATGTAAAATGTCAGAATAATAGTATAGAGAATGATTTATTTCAGCTTTTATTTCTTTCATCACATTCCCAGTGGGTCAGAAGTTTACATACACTCAATTAGTAGTTGGTAGCATTGCCTTTAAATTGTTGAACTTGGGTCAAACGTTTCTGATAGCCTTCCACAAGCTTCCCCCAATAAGTTGGGTGAATTTTGGCCCATTCCTCCTGACGGAGGTGGTGTAACTGAGTCAGGTTTGTAGGCCACCTGGCTCGCAAACGCTGTTTCAGTTCTGCCCTCAAATTTTCTATAGGATTGAGGTCAGGGCTTTGTGATGGCCACTCCAATACCTTGACTTTGTTGTCCTTAAGCCATTTTGCCACAATTTTGGAAGTATGCTTGGGGTCATTGTCCATTTGGAAGACCCATTTGCGACCAAGCTTTAACTTCCTGACTGATTTGAGATGTTGAGATGTTGCTTCAATATATCCAGATAAATTTCCTTCCCCATGATGCCTTCTATTTTGTGAAGTGCACCAGTCCCTCCTGCAGCAAAGCACCCCCTCAACATGATGCTGCCACCCATGTGCTTCACGGTTAGGATGGTGTTCTCCGGCTTGCAAGCCTCCCCATTTTTCCTCCTAACATAATGATACTCATTATAGCCAAACAGTTCTATGTTTGTTTCATCAGACCAGAGGACATTTCTCCAAAAAGTACGATCTTTGTCCCCATGTGCAGCTGCAAACCGTAGTCTGGCTTTTTTATGGCGGTTTTGGAGCAGTGGCTTCTTCCTTGCTGAGCGGCCTTTCAGGTTATGTCAATATAGGACTCGTTTTACTGTGGATATAGATAATTTTGTACCTGTTTCCTCCAGCATCTTCACAAGGTCCTTTGCTGTTGTTCTAGGATTGATTTGCACTTTTTGCACCAAAGTACTTTCATTTCTAGGAGACAGAACGTGTCTCCTTCCTGAGCGGTATGACGGCTGCATGGTCCCATGGTGTTTATACTTGCGTACTATTGTTTGTACAGATGAATGTGGCACCTTCAGGCATTTGGAAATTGCTCCCAAGGATGAACCAGACTTGTGGAGGTCTACAATTTGTTTTATGAGGTCTTGGCTGATTTCTTTTGATTTTCCAATGATGTCAAGCAAAGAGGCACTGAGTTTGAAGGTAGGCCTTGAAATACATCCACATATACACTTCCAATTGACTCAAATGATATCAATTAGACTATCAGAAGCTTCTAAAGCCATGACATCATTTTCTGGAATTTTCCAAGCTGTTTAAAGTCACAGTCAACTTAGTGTATGTAAACTTTTGACCCACTGAAATTGTGATACAGTGAATTATAAGTGAAATAATCTGTCTGTAAACAATTGTTGGAAAAATTACTTGTGTCATGCACAAAGTAGATGTCCTAACCGACTTGCCAAAACTATAGTTTGTTAACAAGAAATTTGTGGAGTGGTTGAATAATGAGTTTTAATGACTCCAACCTAAGTGTATGTAAACTTCCGACTTCAACTGTATGTGTTCTGGGCCCGCTCACTGTGACTAATGACATCTGAACTTTGACCCTTGAACCTGATCAAACCACCTGTCAATCAACACTGTTGTCTAGACAACAGAGGCTTTCTGATGTTTTAATGTTGATTGGTTCATTCAAGGGGATTGAAGGATGCTCTTGTCAGTAATTCTTCCTGGAATCATGTTGATTTCATCCTACACACACACACACACACACACACACACACACACACACACACACACACACACACACACACACACACACACACACACACACACACACACACACACACACACACACACACACACACACACACACACACCACCACCACCACCACCACCACCTCACACATGCAAGAGCACTTCCTCTCTCCCTCCCTCCACACCAAACAACCCTCCCACCATTCCTCCTTCCCTTGAGTGGACTGAAATGAAAGGATTATGTGGGAGAGGAGGGGTGGAGTGTTGTCATTAGAGATTGCCAAATGCCATGTGAACACTGCTTTCTTTCTCCTGGAGTGTCCACAGAGTAATACGCAGAAAGTCTGCACATGTCAGTCCTCCTCTAATTACGTTAAAGCCTGTGTAATTCCTTGACAGAAAAGTCAGAGACACCCCTGCTCCTTGTGTATTCTCTGTGTGTGGGGGATGGCATGTACGTGTAAACTGTGGAGGACTGGGGGTGTGTCTTGTTCTCTTTCTGCATGAATAACTGTGTGTGTGTGTGTGTTTGTCTTAGTGCCTGTGTCCCTGGGGTGTATCACATGCCTCCCCAAAGGAGAGGGTAAAGGGTTGCCCTGGTCACAGCTGGGAAGTGCACAGATTCTTTGGCAGGTGCTGCAGTGAGACCATTTTATTTTATTTTATTTTCTCTCTCTCGCTCTCTCGCTCTCTCTCTCTCTCTTTCTTTGTGTCTGAGTCATTTCCTTTGCGGTTCTTATTCGGGGATTGGATCGAAGCAATCCTAGCTATAAAAATAAATAGATTTGCTGCCCAGAGCAATCTCTACATGGTTTCAAGCTTGACAAATACAATGACAGAATAATCTCTGACAACATGAACTGTTGTTTTTCTGCTTCTACTTGGTGCCATTTTGAATATTATGCTTATCAAAAAGTGCTTTTCAGCTTGTTTTGTGAAATAGAGATAGTAGACCACTTAACTGTTTGTCTTTAACTAACACTGCTGTTGATCAATGTTCTCTCAGAGATAGTAGACCACTTAACTGTGTCTCTCTAACTGACACTGCTGTTGATCAATGTTCTCTCAGAGATAGTAGACCACTTAACTGTGTCTCTCTAACTGACACTGCTGTTGATCAATGTTCTCTCAGAGATAGTAGACCACTTAACTGTATCTCTCTAACTGACACTGCTGTTGATCAATGTTCTCTCAGAGATAGTAGACCACTTAACTGTATCTCTCTAACTGACACTGCTGTTGGTCAATGTTCTCTCAGAGATAGTAGACCACTTAACTGTATCAATATAACTGACACTGCTGTTGATCAATGTTCTCTCAGAGATAGTAGACCACTTAACTGTATCTCTCTAACTGACACTGCGGTTGATCAATGTTCTCTCAGAGATAGTAGACCACTTAACTGTATCTCTCTAGCTGACACTGCTGTTGGTCAATGTTCTCTCAGAGATAGTAGACCACTTAACTGTATCTCTCTAACTGACACTGCTGTTGATCAATGTTCTCTCAGAGATAGTAGACCACTTAACTGTATCTCTTTAACTAACACTGCTGTTGATCAATGTTCTCTCAGAGATAGTAGACCACTTAACTGTATCTCTCTAACTGACACTGCTGTTGATCAATGTTCTCTCAGAGATAGTAGACCACTTAACTGTATCTCTTTAACTGACACTGCTGTTGATCAATGTTCTCTCAGAGATAGTAGACCACTTAACTGTATCTCTTTAACTAACACTGCTGTTGGTCAATGTTCTCTCAGAGATAGTAGACCACTTAACTGTATCTCTCTAACTGACACTGCTGTTGATCAATGTTCTCTCAGAGATAGTAGACCACTTAACTGTATCTCTCTAACTGACACTGCTGTTGATCAATGTTCTCTCAGAGATAGTAGACCACTTAACTGTATCTCTTTAACTAACACTGCTGTTGATCAATGTTCTCTCAGAGATAGTAGACCACTTAACTGTATCTCTCTAACTGACACTGCTGTTGATCAATGTTCTCTCAGAGATAGTAGACCACTTAACTGTATCTCTCTAACTGACACTGCTGTTGATCAATGTTCTCTCAGAGATAGTAGACCACTTAACTGTATCTCTCTAGCTGACACTGCTGTTGATCAATGTTCTCTCAGAGATAGTAGACCACTTAACTGTATCTCTCTAACTGACACTGCTGTTGATCAATGTTCTCTCAGAGATAGTAGACCACTTAACTGTATCTCTCTAGCTGACACTGCTGTTGATCAATGTTCTCTCAGAGATAGTAGACCACTTAACTGTATCTCTCTAACTGACACTGCTGTTGATCAATGTTCTCTCAGAGATAGTAGACCACTTAACTGTATCTCTCTAACTGACACTGCTGTTGATCAATGTTCTCTCAGAGATAGTAGACCACTTAACTGTATCTCTCTAGCTGACACTGCTGTTGATCAATGTTCTCTCAGAGATAGTAGACCACTTAACTGTATCTCTCTAGCTGACACTGCTGTTGATCAATGTTCTCTCAGAGATAGTAGACCACTTAACTGTATCTCTCTAACTGACACTGCTGTTGATCAATGTTCTCTCAGAGATAGTAGACCACTTAACTGTATCTCTCTAACTGACACTGCTGTTGATCAATGTTCTCTCAGAGATAGTAGACCACTTAACTGTATCTCTCTAACTGACACTGCTGTTGATCAATGTTCTCTCAGAGATAGTAGACCACTTAACTGTATCTCTCTAACTGACACTGCTGTTGATCAATGTTCTCTCAGAGATAGTAGACCACTTAACTGTATCTCTCTAGCTGACACTGCTGTTGATCAATGTTCTCTCAGAGATAGTAGACCACTTAACTGTATCCCTTTAACTGACAATGCTGTTGATCAATGTTCTCTCAGAGATAGTAGACCACTTAACTGTATCTCTCTAACTGACACTGCTGTTGATCAATGTTCTCTCAGAGATAGTAGACCACTTAACTGTATCTCTCTAACTGACACTGCTGTTGATCAATGTTCTCTCAGAGATAGTAGACCACTTAACTGTATCTCTCTAACTGACACTGCTGTTGATCAATGTTCTCTCAGAGATAGTAGACCACTTAACTGTATCTCTCTAACTGACACTGCTGTTGATCAATGTTCTCTCAGAGATAGTAGACCACTTAACTGTATCTCTCTAACTGACACTGCTGTTGGTCAATGTTCTCTCAGAGGTAGTAGACCACTTAACTGTATCTCTCTAGCTGACACTGCTGTTGATCAATGTTCTCTCAGAGATAGTAGACCACTTAACTGTATCTCTCTAACTGACACTGCTGTTGATCAATGTTCTCTCAGAGATAGTAGACCACTTAACTGTATCTCTCTAGCTGACACTGCTGTTGATCAATGTTCTCTCAGAGATAGTAGACCACTTAACTGTATCTCTTTAACTGACACTGCTGTTCCCTCAATGTTCCCTCCAAAAAAATGTTCCCTCCTGAGCAAACTGGAATGTTGTGAAAATTCTGTGCAACTTCTGGCGCGTGTTTACTGTGAACACTGAGGCTGTACACACTTTAAGTCACAGTTTTAACAGTGGTCAAGTAGGCTACTGTGGCTATTTGATAATAATGTAGGCCTACCAGAGTGGCCTACAGTACCAGCCAAAAACAATGGAGAAAACGCATCCCATAATATTTTATCATGGAAATAGCTGTTCTATTATTCAGCCTACAGTAGCAGCCAATGTGTGGTGTTCAATGTAGTCCTACATTCCATGAGACTTTAGAAAAAAACATGTAGGGCTTGACATTAACCTGTTTATTCACTTGTCCTTCAGACAAGGAGGTGACTGAAAATGTTGTTGTGTTGTGTTTTTATTTATTTACATTTTTTGTTGTTGCCCTTTTTCTCCCCAATTTCGTGATATCCAAATTGGTAGTTAGTCTTGTCTCATCACTTCAACTCCCGTACGGACTCGGGAGAGGCGTGCGTTCTCCGAAACACTACCAAACCAAGCCGCACTTCTTCTTGACACAATGCCCACTTAACCCGGAAGCCAGCCACACCAATGTGTTAGAGGAAACACCGTACACCTGGCAACCGTGTCAGCGTGCACTGCGCCCAGCCTGCCACAGGAGTGCTCTTGTAGGAAGCAATCATTCCCCATTGCTGACTAGAAATGATCTATAACTGGGCTAATAACTCACTAACTAGCACCTTTGAACAAATGTACAAATGTGTACACGTCGCTACATGTAGCTCTCACTTTGATCTCAAAACAAGCTCATCTACTCACAACCGCTCATGCTGTAAAAACAGTCCAGTTCAAAGTGAACGGCACAGATTAATTTATGGCAATGGTCTATTTGTATTTTGGACTAGTGCAGCTCTGATTGGTTATGGCGCACCAGTCTGTAGTGTACGGGCCTGAGTAGTGCCTGTCAATGCAATAGAATCCTACTCCGATGCGTTCTACCTACAACAAAATCTCTTGCATAGTTACACTATATACTGTATACAAAAGTATGTGGACACCCTTTCAAATGAGTGGATTTAGCTATTTCAGCCACACCCGTTGCTGACAGGTGTATAGAATCGTATTTTGGACTAGTGCAGCTCTGATTGGTTATGGCGCACCAGTCTGTAGTGTACGGGCCTGAGTAGTGCCTGTCAATGCAATAGAATCCTACTCCGATGCGTTCTACCTACAACAAAATCTCTTGCATAGTTACACTATATACTGTATACAAAAGTATGTGGACACCCTTTCAAATGAGTGGATTTAGCTATTTCAGCCACACCCGTTGCTGACAGGTGTATAGAATCGAGCACACAACCATGCGCTCTCCATAGACAAACATTGGCAGTAGAATGGCCTTACTGAAGAGCTCAGTGACTTTCAACGTGGCACTGTCAGAGGATGCCACCTTTCCAACAAGTTAGTTTGTAAAATGTCTGCCCTGCTAGAGCTACCCCAGTCAACTGTAAGTGCTGTGGAAATGTCTAGGAGCAACAATGGCTCATCCACGAAGTGGTAGGCCACACTCACTACCGAGTTCCAAACTGTTTCTGGAAGAAACGGCCCTACATTAACTGTTCGTCGGGAGCTTCATGAAATGGGTTTCCATGGCCAAGCAGCTACACACGATCCTAAGATCAACATGCACAATGCCAAGCGTCGGCTGGAGTGGTGTAAAGCTCGCCGCCATTGGACTCTGGAGCAGTGGAAAAGTCTTCTCTGGAGTGATGAATCACGCTTCACCATTTGGCAGTCTGATGGACAAATCTGGGTTTGGCAGATGCCAGGAGAACGCTACCTTCCCCAATGCATAGTGCCAACTGTAAAGTTTGGTGGACGAGGAATAATGTTCTGGTGTTGTTTTTTATGGTTCGGGCAAAGCCCCTTAGTTCCAGTGAAAGGAAATCTTAATGCTACAGCATACAATGACATTCTAGACGATGACAATGCCCCAATGCACAAAGCAAAGTCCATACAGAAATGGTTTGTCGAGATCGGTGTGGAAGAACTTGGCTGGCCTGCACAGAGCTGTGTCCTCAACCCCATAGAACACCTTTGGGATGAATTGGAACGTCGACTGCGAGCCAGGCCTAATTGCCCAACATTAGTGCCCGACCTCACTAATGCTCTTGTGGCTGAATGGAAGCAAGTCCCCACAGCAATGTTCCAACATCTAGTGGAAAGCCTTTCCCAGAAGAGTGGAGGCTGTATAGCAGCAAAGGGGAGTCATTTTATAACATTTTTGACATGCGTTTTTCTGGATTTTTTTGTTGTTATTCTGTCTCTCACTGTTCAAAAAAACCTACCATTCAAATTGTAGACTGATCATTTCCTTGTCAGTGGGCAAACGTACAAAATCAGCAGGGGATCAAATACTTTTCTCCCTCACAGTATGCTCACGTTGGCTGGCCCTCGCTTCATGTTCGTTGCCAAACCCACTGGCTCCAGGTCATCTAAATGTCTTTGCTAGGTAATGCCCCGCCTTAGCTCAGCTCTCTGGTCACCATAGCAACACCCACCCGTAGCACACGCTCCAGCAGGTATATTTCACTGGTCACCTCCAAAGCCAACTCCTCCTTTGGCCGCCTTTCCTTCCAGTTCTCTGCTGCCAATGACTGGAACGAATTGCAAAAATCACTGAAGCTGGAGACTTATATCTCCCTCACTAACTTTAAGCATCAGCTGTCAGAGCAGTTTACCGATCATTGCACCTGTACACAGCCCATCTGTAAATAGCCCACCCAACTACCTCATTCCCATATTGTTATTTATTTTTTGCTCTTTTGCACCCCAGTGTCTCTACTTACACATCATCATCTGCACATCTATCACTCCAGTGTTAATGCTAAATTGTATTTATTTCGCCGTTATAGACTATTTATTGCCTTACCTCCCTAATCTTACTACATTTGCACACACTGTATATCTATTGTGTTTTTGACTGTACGTTTGTTTATCCCATGTGTAACTCTGTGTTGTTGTTTTTGTCGCACTGCTTTGCTTTATCTTGGCCAGGTCGCAGTTGTAAATGAGAACTTGTTATCAACTGGCCTACCTGGTTAAATAAAGGTGAAATATAAAAATAAAATGAAAAATAAAATGCTTAGGAATTTGGAATGAGATGTTCGACGAGCAGGTATCCACATACCTTTGGTCACGTAGGGTAGATACATCATATTTATGTTGACCGGGTCAACGCCAGTCGCAAAGGACCATGTTTAATTCGGGTAAATATCAGATGGGTTTATTTATTCTTTGAGAATATGTAACGCAACAGTTGGAGATTGTTTAGCATGTTGAGGAATTTTGAATATTTATGTTCACATCCCAGGGATTCTGTGTGCCTTATATGCAGATTTTAGGTTCAAATTCAGCTCTAAGGGATAATGGTGCGTGTGCGTGCTTAGAAGCGTGCGTTGGGCTGCAGGTGTGCACGTGCGTTATATGTGTGTGTTGACCTCTGCTCTTTGTAAGAGCAGCATGCATGATGGATGTCATCACAAACAATCAGCATCTTTACCAACAGAGCAGCACATGCATGTCCTCAGCCGTAATTGGACATCCCTTTCCACACTATCTGCATACTTTACAATTCATTGTGCACATTGAAATGGAGACCAATGACTTTCCAGTCGTGTAATTGCTGATATCCAATAGGTAGCAGCACCAGATTCCATTTAGACCGAGACGGTCCATCTGTTGCTAATGCAAAACAAAGATAAAGGTCTGATTCTTTTTTCGGTTGCCATGTTTTGTTTATTGTTTTCTAGGGGGAAACCTTTTAATGTCTTAATGGTTATGCTAATCTCTGAGGCACCACTAAAATACTAATCAGGTTTGCAATTAGTGGAGCGGTGACTGACTACCTCAGAATGGACCAAAGTTGTTATTCAGTCTCAGTCACAGGAGGGAACAAGTGGAGGGAACTTATGTTGTGCCTGTCAGTTCAATTGCTACTACTGTTTTTGCATCCTAAATTGCACCCTATTGCCTATGTAGTACACTACTTTTGACCAGGGCAATAGGGTGCCATTAGAAACACAGTCCAATTCTACAACATTATTTAAAATGCCATAGAACAAAATTCCATAGAGATACATGCATATTGTTCTATTTAATTGTGTGATTGCCTCTTGCTGTCTTCTCCCACTCAGGGATAATATGTGTAACATGCAGAATGGCAAACCTAATGCAATATTGAGTAGCCTGTTACTGGCCATTACGCTCCATATTACCACAAGGCTGTAATGACATCCTAGTGCAAAGGGAATACGAAGATGATGATATGAAGGAGTCTCCAAATTAAGCCCAAAGAGAAATCTCTCCCATCTCTTCCAGATGGGCCCCACATTATCTGCTACACAGGGAATAATGAAATAACATTCACTGAATGACACCGTTTTATTGAATTACAGTGATAAGCATCCCACCACCCCACCATCCCACCAACCCACCAACCCACCATACCTCCACCCACCATCCCTCCATCCCACCATCATACCATCCTTTAAACGAACCATACCCACCATCCCACCATCCCACCAACCCACCATACCTCTACCCACCATACCTCCACCCACCATCCCTCCATCCCACCATCCCACCATCCCACCAACCCACCAACCCACCATACCCACCATCACACCATCCCACCAACCCACCAACCCACCATACCTCCACCCACCATACCTCCACCCACCATCCCACCAACCCACCATACCTCCACCCACCATCCCACCATCCCACCAACCCACCATACCCACCATCCCACCATCCCACCAACCCACCAACCCACCATACCTCTACCCACCATACCTCCACCCACCATCCCACCATCCCACCAACCCACCATACCCACCATCCCACCATCCCTCCACCCCACCATCCCACCATCCCACCAACCCACCATACCTCCACCCACCATCCCACCAACCCACCATACCTCCACCCACCATCCCTCCATCCCACCAACCCACCATCCCACCAACCCACCATACCCACCATCCCACCATCCCACCATCCCTCCACCCCACCATCCCACCATCCCACCAACCCACCATACCTCCACCCACCATCCCACCAACCCACCATACCTCCACCCACCATCCCTCCATCCCACCAACCCACCAACCCACCATACCTCTACCCACCATCCTTCCACCCCACCATCCCTCCACGCCACCATCCCTCCAACCCTCCACCCCACCATCCCTCCATCCCTCCACCCCACCACCCCACCATACCTCCACCCACCATCCCTCCACCCCACCATCCCACCATCCCACCAACCCACCATACCTCCACCCACCATCCCTCCACGCCACCATCCCTCTAACCCTCCACCCCACCATCCCTCCACCCCACCATCCCTCCAACCCACCATCCCTCCAACCCTCCATCCCACCATCCCTCTAACCCTCCACCCCACCATCCCTCCATCCCTCCACCCCACCATCCCTCCATCCCACCATCCCTCCAACCCTCCACCCCACCATCCCTCCATCCCTCCACCCCACCATCCCTCCACCCCACCATCCCTCCATCCCTCCACCCCACCATCCCTCCATCCCACCATCCCTCCAACCCTCCACCCCACCATCCCTCCATCCCTCCACCCCACCATCCCTCCATCCCTCCACCACTCCAACCCACCATCCCTCCAACCCTCCACCCCTCTATCCCTCCATCCCACCAACCCACCATCCCTCCACGCCACAATCCCTCCACCCCACCATCCCTCCACCCCACCATCCCTCCATTCATCCATCCCACTATCCCTCCATCCCTCCCTTCCTCCACCCCACCATCCCTCCATCCCACCATTCCTCCATCCCACCCTCCCTCCACCCCACCATCCCACCAACCCACCATCCCTCCACGCCACAATCCCTCCATTCCACCCTCCCTCCACACCACCATCCCTCCACCCCACCATCCCTCCATCCCACCATCCCTCCATCCCTCCCTCCATCCCACCATCCCCCATCCCTCCACCCCTCCATCCCTCCACCCCACCATCCCTCCATCCCTCCACCCCACCATCCCACCATACCTCCACCCACCATCCCTCCACCCCACCATCCCACCATCCCACCAACCCACCATACCTCCACCCACCATCCCTCCACGCCACCATCCCTCTAACCCTCCACCCCACCATCCCTCCACCCCACCATCCCTCCAACCCACCATCCCTCCAACCCTCCATCCCACCATCCCTCTAACCCTCCACCCCACCATCCCTCCATCCCTCCACCCCACCATCCCTCCATCCCACCATCCCTCCAACCCTCCACCCCACCATCCCTCCATCCCTCCACCCCACCATCCCTCCACCCCACCATCCCTCCATCCCTCCACCCCACCATCCCTCCATCCCACCATCCCTCCAACCCTCCACCCCACCATCCCTCCATCCCTCCACCCCACCATCCCTCCATCCCTCCACCACTCCAACCCACCATCCCTCCAACCCTCCACCCCTCTATCCCTCCATCCCACCAACCCACCATCCCTCCACGCCACAATCCCTCCACCCCACCATCCCTCCACCCCACCACCCCTCCATTCATCCATCCCACTATCCCTCCATCCCTCCCTTCCTCCACCCCACCATCCCTCCATCCCACCATTCCTCCATCCCACCCTCCCTCCACCCCACCATCCCACCAACCCACCATCCCTCCACGCCACAATCCCTCCATTCCACCCTCCCTCCACACCACCATCCCTCCACCCCACCATCCCTCCATCCCACCATCCCTCCATCCCTCCCTCCATCCCACCATCCCCCATCCCTCCACCCCTCCATCCCTCCACCCCACAATCCTTCCATCCCTCCATACACCACCACCACTGGCACTACCACCGTTCCCCACTTTCATTGCACTTATCAATCATGTGAAATTGAGACAATGAAAGAGTACGAGAGGCCAATACCCATCGCAGCTGGAGAGTAAGAGAGTATAAATGTATGGAGGGGTCGTTCTTGCCTGTCACGTAACGCTATGTGGGAACCCATCCAAAACAAACTCAGACATTTTGGACCGTACTGCATATAAATCGTTCCCGCTGCACTCTCTCTCTCTCTGATGCTGTGTAGCACCACCACCGATTATATAACCCAGGCTATTTAATTATCTATCTTGTGTCATGGCATTCTATATAATGGGGAGAGTGGGTATAGCTTGCCGTACAGTGGTCCCTAGGCTGTCCTTCGCCCCTGCTGTTCTAAACGTAATGAAAGATTTTAATAAAAGGCGCTGGCTGGCAATACAAGAACTGGTAGTTTTTGGCAGTGGCGGTGACAATTGTATGGAGCTCATTCTCAAAGCATCCTTCAGTGCCAAGCAAACATCCCATAAAGGAAGAGCTGTTGGCACGGCAACAGGAGACTATACTAGTACTATAAGAAATCAACTGAAAACGGAACATAGTGATGAAATTACTTTAATACTGTGTTTTGATCAAGAGCCCATTATCTTTTACAGTTTTTCAGAATTGTTAACACACGTTTTCTGAAACTATATCTCAGGCACTCAAAACTCTAAACACAAAACAGTTAGCCAGTTTCCCCAAACATCTTGAAACACAGCAATCAAAATCATGCACTCCCTGCTCAAAATGAAACTCTGCATACAAATGACACACACACACATCAAATGAATCTAACTTAGTGACAACCGAGATCACATTAATGTGATATCTTCAAAACACTACTATCCGAACCTATTTCAGTGTAAAGACTAAGATTTTGTTCTTATACTGTATACTGTTTGTGTTTACTCAAACAAGAAAGAAACACAAATGCAACCTTTTTTGTTTTATACCACAACATGACTCAATACATGTCAAACAGCATACTGTAAGCACACATACAGTAAAAATGCAAACATAAAGTAAATATGTTTTGCATATGCGAAGGAAGAAAAATAGGCCTATTTTTACATCTCTACTGTATGTTAGATCAATTGTACGGAATAGATAAAGAAACTGTGAAAATAATTGTAAAATATAAATCATGTCAAGAAACAAATAATCCATTGGGAAAATAAAATCTGTCATATCTCTTGTTTTGGTCTGGCCACAGACCTGAGAAGCCCGATGGAAACTCACGTTGTCCCAAATCAGAACATACATTTGCTGCTCAGGATCACCTGGTCCTCTCTGCTCTGGCTTAAAAAGATTGTCACGTGAGGTGTTCAGGAAATGAAGGAGATGTGCAGTGTTGTATGGTCAGGGGCGGAAATCCCGGGGGGGACGGGGGGGACACGACCCCCCCATCCTGGGAAAAATATGATTTGTCCCCCCCAATATATCACTGAAACATAACTATGTAATTTAAATAATATTAATAATACGCAATGAAAGCAATTGTGCTGATTATAGACACTTAATAGCGAGTTTTTAAGTTTCAAAAGATTGCGACCCCCCCACCCTTTGCCTCACAATGGTTTGATCCACTGCCAGTTCCTTAGCTTGCTAGGTAACAAAGAGGTCGTATCTACTGTCTGAAAGGCACTCAATGCGCGTAACTGACGTGAGGTTAATCCAGTAAATTGCGCACACACACTAGCTGAATATGCAGAGCTAGCGCGCAAATATGAACTATTAAGCTAGCTAGTACCTATTCCATTTATGTGGTGTCGTCAAAGATGGAATCTTTGCTATCGTCAATTTATTCCAAGATCAGCATGCAGATGATGTAAGTTAGTGCTTCAAAGTCCCTGTGATAAGGTTAGCGATAAACTGAAATCCAAACTGAACAGAACTACACTCTCTTCTACCATTGTCTTAAATATATTTAATGGTCTCGTTGCAAAAGCTAAATTGTCGCAAGGGAACTTTTATTTATTTATTTTATTTCACCTTTATTTAACCCGGGTAGCAAAGATTATAGCTAACACCACTGAAACTGAATTGGTGCTCGTTAGCTTTGCAAATTCAGCTATTGTTGGAAGCCAGCCAATATGAAACAAACTATTAAAATTACAAAAGGTTGCAGCATATGTTGTGTAAATGGTGAACTCATACAGCTGTCAACTCTTGTCATTTTAATCCGTTTCACATAGCTACCTTTTAGATCGAAGCCCAAATAGAATGATTGAAGATGATAGAAGCCCATCTCCTACTGTAAATAACCTACACACTGTGTGTGTAGCCAGCCAGCCAGCCAGCCAGGTAGAAAAATGGCAGAAAAATAAAAGACGGACATCAGAGTATTTTTCAATACACCAAAACGCATAGTAAGAACCCTAGTAGCCTAATATCTCAAAGACTAGTTGATAAAATGTTCATAAGAAAGAAATGAAATTCTAATGGAAATGTTTCACAATGATGTCATTAGGCAGAGCAGGCAACAGATGGCACACAGACAGCAGAGTTGGGGACAGATATGCAGGGACAGACTGGCAGAGACAGGGAGTCTCAGGTAAGTTTGTTGAGTCTTTGTTTGGCAACATTATTTTTGTGACTTGTAAAATAGGAACATAATTGGAGAATGCCATGGATACCCCCACTCTCAACTTAAACTGGTGACTGAACTAAGATTTGTTAAAGGCAATGGTATTGCTGTTGTGATTAGTTGTGTAGTTTTGGGTACCGGTAGTTAGGAGTATGGCAAACATCTTATTTCTTTGGTTCCTCAATATACATTTACCATATTACAATGTAGGCTATGTGTTACAGCACTACTTTTGGTGTCCCCCTCAGGAATTGCTCTTGAGAAAATTTCATGTAATTGTCCCCTCCAAAGTTGATATCAGATTTTCGCCCCTGTGTATGGTCCAAAGGTGGCATGGCGGTGGAGGACCCCATTGTGGCTCATAGCTGCGCATATGGTGACATTTCCCCTGCGCTGGCCAGGTACCTCAATGATGGCACGTTGACCAATGATGTTCTTTCCTCTCCTCCTCATATTCACCCAATTGAATCCAGCCTTGTCTATGAATATGAGTTCCTGGGAGATGGGACTTGCATCCAACTCCATGATTCTCTGAAATGACAGTAAATAGTACATTACTTACTTATACATATTCTGACCGTTTATCCTTCACTCTGGAAATTTCTTTTACACTCTGCCCAGCCTCTCTCAAGGTCAAACCACCACAGTCGCCCAAATTTCATCAGATATTACTCCTTGTTCTTGGTCTTCCTCCAACTCCACTTCTAGCTCTACTTCTACCCCCACCTCCAGCTCCACCCTCCACCTATACCTCTACCCCCTTCTCTACCTCCACCTCCACCTCTACTTCTACCCCCACATCCACCCCCACTTCTACCTCTACCTCTACCCCTACCTCTACCTCTACCTCTACCTCTACCTCCACCTCTACTTCCACCTCTACCTCCACCTCCACCTCTACCTCTACTTCTACCTCTACCCCTACCTGTACTTCTACCTCCACCTCTACTTCTACCTCTACATCTACCTCCACCTCTACCTTTACCTCCACCTCCACCTCTACTTCTACCCCCACATCCACCTCCACTTCTACTTCTACCCCCACTTCTACCTCCACTCCCACATGCACCTCCACTTCTACCTCTACCCCTACCTCTACTTCTACCTCTACCTCCACCTCTAACTCTACTTCTACCTCTACCTCTACCCCCACCTCTACTTCTACTTCTACCTCCACCTCTACTTCTACCTCCACATCCACCTCCACTTCTACATCCACTCCCACATGCACCTCCACTTCTACCTCTACCCCTACCTCTACTTCTACTTCTACCTCTACCTCCACCTCTAACTCTACTTCTACCTCTACCCCCATTTCTACTTCTACATCTACCTCCACCTCTACCTCTACCTCCACCTCTACCTCTACTTCTACCCCCACATCCACCTCCACCTCCACTTCCACCCTTACCTCCACCTCTACCTCTACTTCTACCCCCACCTCTACCTCCACCTCTACCTCTACCTCTACCTCCACATCCACCTCCACTTCCACCTCTACCTCCACCTCTACCTCTACTTCTACCCCCACCTCTACCTCTACCTCCACCTCTACCTCTACCCCCACTTCTACCTCTACCCCCACCTCTACTACTTCTACCTCCACCTCTACCTCTACTTCTACCCCCACCTCTACCTCCACCTCTACCTCTACCTCTACTCCCACTTCTACCTCTACCTCCACCCCCACATCCACATCCACCTCTACTTCTACCTCTACCCCCACTTCTACCTCTACCCCCACCTCTACTACTTCTACCTCCACCTCTACCTCCACATCTACCTCTACTTCTACCTCCACATCTACCTCTACTTCTACCTCCACCTCTACCTCTACTTCTACCACCACCTCTACCTCCACCTCTACCTCTACTTCTACCTCTACTTCTCCCTCCACATCTACCTCTACTTCTACCTCCACCTCTACCTCCACCTCCACCTCTACTTCTACCCCCACATCCACCTCCACTTCTACTTCTACCCCCACTTCTACCTCCACTCCCACATGCACCTCCACTTCTACCCCTACCTCTACTTCTACCTCTACCTCCACTTCTAACTCTACTTCTACCTCTACCTCTACCCCCACCTCTACTTCTACTTCTACCTCCACCTCTACCTCTACCTCCACCTCTACCTCTACTTCTACCCCACCTCTACTTCTACCCCCACATCCACCTCCACTTCTACTTCTACCCCCACTTCTACCTCCACTCCCACATGCACCTCCACTTCTACCTCTACCCCTACCTCTACTTCTACTTCTACCTCTACCTCCACCTCTAACTCTACTTCTACCTCTACCCCCACCTCTACTTCTACTTATACCTCCACCTCTACCTCCACCTCTACCTCTACTTCTACCCCGACATCCACCTCCACCTCCACTTCCACCTCCACCTCTACCTCTACTTCTACCCCCACCTCTACCTCCACCTCTACCTCTACCCCCACTTCTACCTCTACCCCCACCTCTACTACTTCTACCTCCACCTCTACCTCTACTTCTACCCCCACCTCTACCTCTACCTCCATCTCTACCTCTACCTCCACTTCTACCTCTACCTCCACCCCCACATCCACCTCTACTTCTACCTCTACCCCCACTTCTACCTCTACCCCCACCTCTACTACTTCTACTTCTACCTCCACCTCTACCTCCACATCTACCTCTACTTCTACCTCCACATCTACCTCTACTTCTACCTCCACCTCTACCTCTACTTCTACCAACACCTCTACCTCCACCTCTACCTCTACCACCACCTCTACCTCTACCTCCACTTCTACCTCTACTTCTCCCTCCACATCTACCTCTACTTCTACCTCCACCTCTACCTCTACCTCTACCCCCACTTCTACCTCTACCCCACCTCTACTTCTACTTCTACCTCCACCTCCACCTCTACCTCTACTTCTACTTCTACCTCCACCTCTACCTCTACCCCCACCTCCACCTCTCTACCTCTACCCCCACCTCCACCTCTACCCCCACATCCACCTCCACTTCTACCTTTACTTCTACCCCCACCTCCACCTCCACCTCTACCTCTACCTCCACCTCCACCCCCATATCCACCTCCACCTCTCTACCTCTACCCCCACATCCACCTCCACTTCTACCTATACCTCTACCTTCACCTCTCTCTGCCAAGTTTGCTTCCATTGTTCTCCAAGCACTGGAGTACTCACCTGTGGCCTTCTTATCCATACCAAAGGCCTGATTGTAAAGTGAACATTTGCGCAATTAGTGTTTGCACATGTGAAGAGTGAAAATGATCAATTGCTAATTGAGCTTAGCTTCTTGAACAGTGTTGCTTTTCATTTGCACACAATATATTTTAGTTGTGAAGGTTGTGCCAAAGGTAGAGAATTGTGTGTTGTGTTTTGTCAAATGTTTGTTATAGAATTGCAATCTGAGTGTAATGCAGAACAGTGGTATTGCAGATTTGGTGTATGGTTCTGCTAAATTAGTTACAGGTTTGGGTCGTTGTGCCTCATGGACCAATTTTAGTGTGTAAACAATTGGGAAAAAGTGTAATAGAAAGTGATTAAAAAAAGAGGTTTTGAGAGCAAGCCATTGGTAGTCTAATAGAGGCACAGCTGGTTACTTATCTTTATCTACACATGATGTCCATTTCATGCTTGGAGAAGGCAAACAGTCATAGGCAGAATGTGTGGTGGCAGTATTATTTTCCATGGGACATTTCCCAAGAAGAAGAGGGAAAAAAGCTTCAGGCGTTCTGCCATCCTCCAGTTTTTAGTCATGAAATCAATACCGTTGGGCGAAAGAAGAGATGCAGAGGATGTGTGGATTTGGATGAAGGCTAGGAATCTGCACAGAAGAAACCGGAATCATCTAATGACGATGAAAGCGAATGCCAGATTGACTGAATAAGGGATTAAACATGGAAAACTGTTTCATGAATATAGTAATACTCAATTAATGTGCGAGAAGAAAAACTGATCTCAATTTCAGGGTTTCAAATGTTATGTTTGTTTTAGTTTTTTTACTCTCAACACATCATGTGATCAACATGGAGGCACATTGAAACAGGTGAGGTGTAAAACCTCAGATTGCTTGTATTCCCCACAAAGTGCTTGTCTAAGCCTATGACTAGCCCTAACAGTAAATGCGCTGCCACAAATACCAGTCCCTGAGAGTAGGTTAGAGGCACTATGTCAGCATCCTCACCTTGTGTTTAATCAGTCAAACTGCAAAGCCTCCTTCCACTATAAATAGTCCAAGGATGTGTCTAAAATAGCACCCTATTCCCTATGAGGTGCACTACCTTTGACCAGGGCCCTTAAGGCTTTTTAGTGCATTATAGGGTGCCATTGTAGATACAGCCCGAGCATGTTACTGTAACACACTAACCCTGCACCTCCATTGATTCTGACCACTGGTGTCACTGCTGTTGGGAAGTGTGACTCACGACCACCAATCGAAGAGGGGGGCCAATCGAAGAGTGACCAATCGAAGAGGGGGACCTTTTCAGAGTGAGCCACTCACTGCTGTTTGCACCATCTACCATTATCAATGGGTACATCCCAAATCCCTTAGAGAGAAAACACATGAAGTGTTCCCAAAACACGTTTTCATGTGATCCCATGTGATCTTATGTGATGTTAATGTGATAACCTGATGTTATGTGAAGTTAATGTGATAACCTGATGTTATGTGAAGTTAATGTGATAACCTGATGTTATGTGAAGTTAATGTGATAACCTGATGTTATGTGATGTTAATGTGATAACCTGATGTTATGTGAAGTTAATGTGATAACATGTGACAACATGTAAAGCAACATGTGACAACATGTAAAGCAACATGTGATAACATGAAACCACACGTGTGAAAACATGATCAAATGTGAAGTGTTCCAAAAACACATATTTTCACATGACTTCACATGTAAAATTTCATGTGGTATTCCTGTAACGGATGCCACCCTACTACCTGTATAGTGCACTACTCCTGACCAGAGCCCTTTGGGAAGCTCTGAACATGCACATAACTCCAGAGGAGGGCTTATCTGAGGGCTCTTCTCCACATGGCATGGTACAACTATTGTTTTCTACTTACAGCAAACTGCTGCAGCTTTGTACCAATACATAGACCACAAACACATACACACACACACACATACATATGCAATCACGGACACACACACATACATACGCTAGCACGGACACACACACGCACACACACACACACACACACACACACACACACACACACACACACACACACACACACACACACACACACACACACACACACACACACACACACACACACACACACACACACACTGCCTTCGTTGTTGGAGGTGCACCCTGAGGTCTGGGACCGTCCATCACAGAGCAGCTAAAGCTCTTGCCTGCTCAATGGCATTTTTACATTTTTACATTTTTACATTTTAGTCCTTTAGAAGACACTCTTATCCAGAGGGACTTACAGTTAGTTAGTTCATTCATCTTTAAATAGCTAGGTGGGACAACCACACATCACAGTCATTGTAAATACATTTCTCCTCAATAAAGTATCTATCAGCAAAGTCAGGGGAGGGGGGGGGGGGGGGGGGGGGGGGGGGGGTCAAGTGCCAGTGTTAACATTCACAAATTGCCCTGCCCCTTGATCCTGGTTGATGTGTCAACAATCATCTGCAAATGATGAGCAGTCATCAGTTCACACACCAAGAAGGCTACTGGGAAGACAGGCAGCACTTAAAGTAGATGACCCTAGCTAGCAAAAAGACAGTACTAGACAACAGATAAAGACACAAATGATACTCCTGTAGCTATAGAATAGCAGATGATATTGTCTGTTTAAAGATGGATAAACTGAAGAGAAATTCATTCATTCATGCATTTTGGTGCCAGAGAGCTAATGGCGGTTGGTGGTGGCATTTAGGATGGGCTTTGTGTGTTTGTGTGGGGGGAGAGGAGTGCACGTGTGTAGGGACAGACGCGCTTGCTTAACAATTGCTCAAAACTGAATGTAGAATATAGCTCACTAACATGCTTTAACAACATATTATCTGTAGAGCATAGATTAATCCTCTTTTCTCTCCACACAGCACAGCAAGATTAGGGACCACATCACAGATAGCCTGAGAATGATCAGTAGGATCCCTATAACCTGGCTGCACCTTTGTGATTGCGTGTCATGTTGCAAGATTGCATTGCATGCTTTGGGAAGTGAACTAATACAGTACTGTAATCACGTAGTGCAGGGGCAGAGTGTACAAAGTGTAGTGTGTAGTGTACATCTGTGTGCCGTGCTGTCAGTGTTATCTTTGCCTGCACATAATGGCATGCTGACTTCAGGCGAGGAGGTGGTACCGGTCGCTCAGCACAGGCAACAAACAGACAAAGACCAGTATTTATTAAGCCACTCTGAATGCTGATAGAGTTAGAGTGCTGAGGTAGAGTGCTGATCTAGGATCAGGTCCACCCTTTCCATATCAATCTGTTTCATTATATTAATCTTAAATGTAAAACTGATCCTAGATCAGCACTCCTACTCTGAGACTTTGTTGGGGGATAGGACAGCGGAGAGTGACATGCCACAAGGTTGCATGCCAGCTGATCAAACAGCAATGCATCAACAGCAATGTTCCCTCTAAGCTGCGCTGTGCTTGGGCAAGCAGCTCGCCCGAAAGTGCTGCGCTGACTAAATATCAGCCTGTGCAGAGATGCACGAGATTGAACTTCACTCAACTTTCCCCGTTAGTTAACACTATCAATATTTCCCTTTACTGTGGGAACTGTGATCGAATCAACTCAATATTAGCCAATTTCAATGCAACAAGACTGAAACAAAGCAAAATATGCCAGATTTAGTATGCAAAACCACCCTACATGACCAAAAGTATGTGGACATCTGCTCGTCCAACATCTCATTCCAAAATCATGGGCATTAATATGGAGTTGATCCTCCCTCTGCTGCTATAACAGCCTCCACTCTTCTTGGAAGGCTTTCCCAGATGTTGGAACATTGCTGCGGGGACTTGCTTCCATTCAGCAACAAGAGCATTAATGAGGTTGGGCACTGATGTTGGGCGATTAGGCCTGGCTCGCAGTCGGTGTTCCAATTCATCCCAAAGATGTTCGATGAGGTTGAGGTCAGGGCTGTATGGACCTTGCTTTGTGTATGGGGGCATTGTCCTGCTGAAACAAGAAAGGGCCTTCCTCAAACTGTTGCCACAAATTTGGAAGCACAGAATTGTCTAGAATGTCATTGTATGCTATAGCGTTAAGATTTCCCTTCACTGGAACTAGCCCGAACCATGAAAAACAGCCCCAGACCATTATTCCGCCTCCACCAATTTTACAGTTGGCAGTATGCATTTTGGCTGGTAGCATTCTCCTGGTGTCCGCCAAACCCAGATTCATCCGTTGAACTGCCAGATGGTGAAGCATGATTCATCACTCCAGAGAACGCATTTCCACAGCTCCAGAGTCCAATGGCGGCGGGCTTTACACCACTCCAGCCGACGCTTGCTTGGCATTACGCATGGTGATCTTAAGCTTGTGTGCGGCTGCTCGGCCATGGAAACTAATTTCTTGAAGTTCCCAACGAACAGTTATTGTGCTGACGTTGTTTCCAGAGGCAGGTTGGAACTCGGTAGTGAGCGTTGCAACCGAGGACAGATGATTTTTACGAGCTACGTTCTTCAGCACTCGGCAGTCCCGATCTGTGAGTTTGTGTGGCTTACCACTTCTCGGCTGAGTCATTGTTACTCCTAGATGTTTCCACTTGACAATTACAGCACTTACAGTTGACCGGGGCAGCTCTAGCAGGGCAGAAATTTGATGAACTGACTTGTTGGAAAGGTGGCATCCTATGACAGTGCTATTTTGAAAGAGACTGAGCTCTTCAGTAAGGCCATTCTACAGCCAATGTTTGTCTATGGAGAGTGCATGGTTGTGTGCTCAATTGTATATACCTGTCAGCAACGGGTGTGGCTGAAATAGCTGAATCCTCTCATTTTAAGGGGTGTCCACATACTTTTGTATATATAGTGTATGTGCTCTCCTCTCCGCATGGCTGCTCGGCTCGGCTCTGCTGACTCTCACACGCAGGGCAACACTGTTGACTCTCACACGCAGGGCAACACTGTTGACTCTCACACGCAGGGCAACACTGTTGACTCTCGCACGCAGGGCAACACTGTTGACTCTCGCACGCAGGGCAACACTGTTGACTCTCGCACGCAGGGCAACACTGTTGACTCTCACACGCAGGGCAACACTGTTGACTCTCACACGCAGGGCAACACTGTTGACTCTCGCACGCAGGGCAACACTGTTGACTCTCACACGCAGGGCAACACTGTTGACTCTCACACGCAGGGCAACACTGTTGACTCTCACACGCAGGGCAACACTGTTTTTTTATTATTCTTTTTTATTTCACCTTTATTTAACCAGGTAGGCCAGTTGAGAACAAGTTCTCATTTCTCGGAGCTTTACCTAGCAAAGACTTATAGATGACCTGGAGCCAGTGGGTCTGGCGATGAATATGTAGCGAGGGCCAGCCGACTAGAGCATACAGGTCGCAGTGGTGGGTAGTATATGGGGCTTTGGTAACAAAACGGATGGCACTATGATAGACTGCATCCAGTTTGCTGAGTAGAGTGTTGGAGGCTATTTTGTAAATTACATTGCCGAAGTCGAGGATCGGTAGGATAGTCAGTTTTACGAGGGTATGTTTGGCGGTGTGAGTGAAGGAGGCTTTGTTGCAAAATAGGAAGCCGATTCTAGATTTAATTTTGGATTGGAGATGTTTGATGTGAGTCTGGAAGGAGAGTTTACAGTCTAACCAGACACCTAGGTATTTGTAGTTGTCCACATATTCTAAGGCAGAACCGTCCAGAGTAGTGATGCTAGTCAGGTGGGCGGGTGCGGGCAGCGATCGGTTGAAGAGTATGCATTTAGTTTTACTAGCATTTAAGAGCAGTTGGAGGCCACGGAAGGAGTGTTGTATGGCATGGTTGTATGGTTGTATGTTGACTCTCACACGCAGGGCAACACTGGTGAGTCTCACTGTACTTTATGGATGCAATGTGAACTGTATATGTTTGCATTCCTTTTCTCATCTCTCTCTCTCTCTCTCTCTCTCTCTCTCTGTATTTTATCCACACACTCCTTACATGCAAAGTCTCCAAGGAAAAGCAACACATTTTTCCCTCACTATCACTTAAAGCTGACATGCTATTTTCATAAGGTGAAACAATTGTAATTTTAGAGTCATTTTGTGCTTAATGTCAAAATCAAATCAACTGTTATTGGTCACGTTCACAAAGCGCTGTCTGGAGAAAACCAGACACAGCTCATCACCGGGCTAACACCATCCCTACTGTGAAGCATGGTGGTGGCAGCTTCCTGCTATGGGGATGCTTTTCAACAGCAGGGACTGGAAGACTGGTAAGGATAGAGGGAACAATGAATGGGGCCAAATACAGGCAAGTCCTTGATGAGAACCTGCATCAGAGTGCAAAAGACCTTCGACTGGGGCAAAGATTTACATTCCAACAGGACAATGACCCCAAGTCTTTAGCCAAAGCAACGCTGGCTTGGCATCAGAACAAGAGTGTATAAGTCCTTGAGTGGCCCAGCCAAAGCCCAGACTTGAATCCCATTGAAAATCTTCGGAAAGACTTGAAGATTGCTGTTCACTGCCGCTCACAATCTAACTTAACAGAGCTTAAGAAAATCTGCAAGGAAGAACAGGGGAAACTTCCCAAATCCAGATGTGCAAAGCTGATACAGACATACCCATGACTCAAATCTGTAATCGCCGCCAAAATCTCCACGGTGTGAATACTTATGTAAATGAGATTTCGATGATTGGTACCATGATCCGCGGGGGTCATGGTCTTTCTTTGTGATAGAGGGCAAATGTAAATGTCAGATATGTCTGGACAGGAAAGGTCTGTCTGTGATTGTACACTAAATGAGCTGTGACAGAGCAGAAAGGAACAGAGGGAAAAAGTCCCTGGCTACCAGCATTTTCACTTACACACACACACACACACACACACACACACACACACACACACACACACACACACACACACACACACACACACACACACACACACACACGGAGGAGGATTGTATAGGAGGTGACCTCACATACAGTAACAGTAAGCATCTTAAAGCTGTTGTCCAGGAAGTGCTCTCCCAGAGTGTCAGTATGGTACAGAGTTTACTCTCTAAACTGGACACATTAACCGTAGCACCTATTGTATAGCCTACAGATAGGTCATGTGACCGTAGCACCTTTTTTATAGCCTTCAGATAGGTCATGTGGGCAGTATAGTTCAACATAGGGTATTGAGTAAGTACCAGTAGTGGTGTAAGATCTCATGCCGAACATTTTGACATGTACATATCTCTTTGCACAGAAATGTTCCTGGGGATTTCACAATGGTGAGTTCTCAGAGTATCGCCCGCCCTCTCAACTCCAAAACCAGGCTAGAATAATTACATCACAGCTCTCCTACAGGATCATAGCAGTAGCAGCGAGATGGCTTGTCGAATGCTGCGAAAAGGGCCCAGGAAGGATAATGTTAGCACCTATTTAATTCATTTATTCAGGAGAGTAATTGAAATATTAACACTGTCACCAGACACCAGGGAGCTGCACAGAGCGTTCCCCTTCGCCACTCGACACATAAAGCAGAATATTTTATTTACACACTCCAGTCCATGCCCCCCCCCACAAACTGTATCCATCTATCTCCATCCCCCCTATGTCTCGCCATCTCTCTATCTCCCCCCTATCTCTCCATCTATCTCCCTCCCCCCTATCTCTCCATCTCTCTCCCTCCCCCCATCTCTCCATCTATCTCCCTCCCCCATCTCTCTCTCCCCCCTATCTCTCCATCTCTCTCCATCCCCCTATCTCTCCATCTATCTCCCTCCCCATCTCTCTATCTCCCCCCTATCTCTCCATCTATCTCCCTCCCCATCTCTCTCCATCCCCCCTATCTCTCCATCTCTCTCCCTCCCCCTATATCACCATCTCTCTCCCTCCCCCCTATCTCTCCATCTATCTCCCTCCCCATCTCTCTATCTCCCCCCTATCTCACCATCTCTCTCCCTCCCCATCTCTCTATCTCCCCCCTATCTCTCCATCTATCTCCCTCCCCCATCTCTCTCCCTCCCCCCCTATCTCACCATCTCTCTCCCTCCCCTATCTCTCATCTATCTCCCTCCCCATCTCTCTATCTCCCCCCCATCTCTCTATCTCCCCCCTATCTCTCCATCTCTCTCCCTCCCCCCTATCTCACCATCTCTCTCCCTCCCCCCTATCTCTTCATCTATATCCCTCCCCATCTCTCTATCTCCCCCTATCTCTCCATCTCTCTCCCTCCCCCTATCTCTCCATCTATCTCCCTCCCCATCTCTCTATCTCCCCCTATCTCTCCATCTCTCTCCCTCCCCCTATCTCTCCCTCTCTCTCCCTCCCCCTATCTCTCCATCTCTTTCCCTTCCCCTATCTCTCCATCTCTCTCCCTCCTATCTCTCCATCTCTCTCCCTCCCCCTATCTCTACATCTCTATCCCTCCCCCTCTCTCTAGCTCTCTCCCTCCCGCCTATCTCTCTATCTCTCTCCCTCCCCCATCTCTCTCCCTCCCCCCTATCACTCCATCTCTCTCCCTCCCATCTCTCTCCCTCACCCCTCTCTCCATCTCTCTCCGTCCCCCCTATATTTCCATCTCTCTCCCTCCCCCTATCACTCCATCTCTCTCCCTCCCCATCTCTCTTCCTCACCCCTCTCTCCATCTCTCTCCCTCCCCCCTATCTCTCCATCTCTCTCTCCCTCCCCCTATCTCTCCATCTCTCTTCCTCCCTCCATCTCTCTCCCTCCCTCCATCTCTCTCCCTCCCCCTATCTCTCCATCTCTCTCCCTCCCCCCTATCTCTCCATCTCTCTCCCTCCCTCCATCTCTCTCCCTCCCCATCTCTCCATCTCTCTCCCTCTCTCCATCTCTCTCCCTCCCCCATCTCTCCATCTCTCTCCCTCTCTCCATCTCTCTCCCTCCCCCTATCTCTCAATCTCCCTCCCTCCCTCCCTCCCTCCCTCCCTCCCTCCCTCCCTCCCTCCCTCCCTCCCTCCCTCCCTCCCTCCCTCCCTCCCTCCCTCCCTCCCTCCCTCCCTCCCTCCCTCCCTCCCTCCCCCTATCTCTCTATCTCTCTATCTCTGAAGGTTAACATATTCATTCACCATTTACACACTTCAAGGGATCCATCTAACCCTCGCCAGAGCAGAGGGACGACAATGATCTGTAGACAAACAAGGATTTGTTTACAATCACCTTTGTTCTGTGTTCTGTGTGTTTCCCACACGTATGGTAAATACTCAGCCCTCTAGAGAAAGGAGAGAGGAGGGGGCGTCAAGTTTAACTTAGTGTTGTGTGAACTCAACATGGCACAATGTTGGCATGTTTATCACCCTTTAATGAAGTGAGAGTTCCAATGAAAAGAGATGTGCCTAGCTACTGCACACAGTCACTGGAAAGCAGATGACTTCCTGCATCTGCACACGGCTGTCTCTGTCTCAGTTCTCTGTTCCAAAAGTCCATGCAGACTTGAAACGGGATGCAGAAACACAGGGCGGACACATCTACAGAGATTGGAAAGGGGAAGTGTGTGTGTAGTTTGGAGAGGACTTGACAACGGTTGCAGAGCTGCCGCGGTTGGTCAGGGCGTTTTGTGGAGAACGGTTTCAGGGGCCACTGTCACATGTCGTGGTTGGCATGGCTGCCGCAGCGACAGAGGCGACCAGGAAACCACCACCCACCGGCAGGGAGTTACTGGGTCTCTCTCTCTCCCCAGGCTTTATCAGAGGGAAGAAATGAAACACAGGGAGATAGAGCTGCCACTAGCAATCACTCCCATCTGCAGCACTGTCTTTGCTTGGGCCTGTACCTCTGTGGGGACAGAGACAGGGATGGAGGAAAGGAGGGTGGGAGAGAGAGGAGGAGGGATGAAGGGGAGGTGGTGCGAATGTCTGCAGGAGGCTGTATAGGTAACACTGCAGGAGGCTGTATCGGTAACACTGCAGGAGGCTGTATCGGTAACACTGCAGGAGGCTGTATAGGTAACACTGCAGGAGGCGGTATAGGTAACACTGCAGAAGGCTGTATAGGTAACACTGCAGGAGGCGGTATAGGTAACACTGCAGGAGGCTGTATAGGTAACACTGCAGGAGGCTGTATAGGTAACACTGCAGGAGGCGGTATAGGTAACACTGCAGGAGGCGGTATAGGTAACACTGCAGGAGGCGGTATAGGTAACACTGCAGGAGGCGGTATAGGTAACACTGCAGGAGGCTGTATAGGTAACACTGCAGGAGGTGGTATAGGTAACACTGCAGGAGGCTGTATAGGTAACACTGCAGGAGGTGGTATAGGTAACACTGCAGGAGGCTGTATAGGTAACACTGCAGGAGGCAGTATAGGTAACACTGCAGGAGGCAGTATAGGTAACACTCATGGTGCATCCTAAATGACAACATATTCCCTACGTAGTGCGCTATTTTTGACCAAGTTCCCACGGGAGTTAATTCAACACCACTTTCTCACAACATCCCTCACTCTATTTCATCCCGCCTCTCTCTCTCTCTCTCTCTCTCTCTCTCTCTCTGTCTCTCTCTCTTTCTCTCTCTCTCTGTCTCTCTCTCTCTCTCTATTTCTCTCTCTTGTGATGAATAGTGGTGGGGCCGGTGTAACCTCAGGGAAAGATCCTGTCACACATCATCATTACGAGACCAAGAATGCTCTTGTTTTGCCAGGGACCCTGCTGCCGTCACGTCTCCAGATTGATTAACCCCTCGAGTGGAAGCAATCTTTTAATCATGTCACTCGGCTCGGCTGCCGCTCCACTCTCGTGGGTTGAGCGTCTCGTTTGTAAATATTTCTCTCCACATGGAGCTGATCTGTGGTGTATGCTGCTATAAACTTGTTGTACATTTATTCATTCTGGTGCCACCTCCGAATCATATTTTTTTCAATAATGTGCATTTTAATCACACCAGAGTAATGTGTAGTTAATGTGGAGTGTGTAAATAAAATATTCTGCCTATGTGTCGAGTGGCGAAGGGGAACGCTCTGTGCAGCTTAACATGATTTTGTATGCATTTCAGAAAATATGAAAAAACGTGAAATGGCCTTTAATCAATCACATATTAATGTTTAAACTTTTTATCTTTCACATCTACGTTGTGGTGTTGAGATTCAGGATGGGAGTGGGGGGATGGAGGGATGGGAGCGGGGGCTAATAATTCATCATTGAATTGATATTCACAGTGATTCAGTTCAAGTCTAATTGCTTATAACACAGATCTAGACTGGGAATCCAAACCGAACGCAGATCCGTTTCCTGATCTATTGCTTCATCTCACTGGTTCAAATAAAACAGAACTGAATTCAGTTTGGATTCCTGGCTACCAGGGATCATCCCAAGAAACACAACACAACATCTTATGATGTTTTTTTTAGAAGCATTCTAATCAGCTATCAGACCCCTAGGAATCTCAACTGTTGTTGTTGTTGCAGTGTATACTGTGGGTCAGTGCCGAGAATGAATAAAGAGAAGAAGAAGAAGGCTTAGATTTGAATCTGCTCTCTAACTTTCTATGAATGGAGTGATAGTGGAGTCAGAGGAGAGCTGGGAGGAGAGCTGGGAGTCTCTCTAATCTGCTGATTTAGTTCTTGACCAGATTAAGGGTTCTGCTTTACAGGCAGAAAATGAGGGAAGTGAGAGTAAAACAGAAGGGAGGTGAAAGAGGGTAAGGAAGAGAGGGAGAAGGGATGAGAACAAGGGAGAGCGAGAGAAGAATGCGGAATGGGGATGAGGAAACGAGAGGGATAGGAGATGCGGAGAGTCAAACTAGAACGCTTCATTAATGACTAACGAAGTGGGGGGAGGGGATCAACATGTCACACTCTCATTTAGTGAATCTGTTTATGCCATGCTGTATTTAAACGTCAGTCACAGGCACCAAATACGCTTGAATTCTCCAGGGTTCAACAGTCACTTGGGTTATATTACATTTTTTTATTTTAAAACAGCTTGAAAGACACTTGGGTCACAGTCAGTAATCTGGAATAATCTGGATTCTGGGCTCGGCTAAAAATCCCTATCTTCTTGCTTTCTGAGAATCTAGGTTTTTTAATTGTCGGAAAGAAATAGAAACTCAGAATAGATAACACAATAGCTCTTTCTCTTTCGCACTCTCTCTCTCTCTCTCTCTCTCTCTCTCTCTCTCGCTCTCAATTCAATTAAATTTCAATTTAAGGGCTTTATTGGCATGGGAAACATATGTTAACATTGCCAACGAAAGTGAAGTAGATAATAAACAAAAGTGAAAACAGTGAAAACATGAGCTTGTTTTTTGCATCGAACCACACAAACCCGAAGGCAGGCAAAAAAAAAACTACCCAATAAGGCCTTTTACTTATTGATCAAACATCTGTCACATTTTTCCATCCTTTTTCCATTCTTATTGTTCAGCAGCGAAGCAAATCAAAGTACAAAGAACTATGAGTCACACATTACTTTCAAGACAACAACATGCCACCAAACAAATAACATCCTGTGTTTCGTGTTTGCTGGCTTTTTATTTTGGAGCCCTAGAGCGATGGGTATTGTCTCTCTCAACTCCTCCCTGCTTTCTTTCACCGGTTTTCCTCCATCTCCATCTCTCTCTCTCTCACTCTCTCGCTTTCTTTCTCTCAATTTCAATTTAAGGGGCTTTACTGGCATGGGAAACATATGTTTACATTTTTAACAGTAAACATTAAACTCACAAAAGTTCCAAAAGAATAAAGACATTTCAAATGTCATATTATGTGCAAATTGTTAAAGTACAAAAGAGAAAAAATAAATTAACATAAATATGGATTGTATTTACAATGGTGTTTGCTCTTCACTGGTTGCCCTTTTCTTGTGGCAACAGGTCACAAATCTTGCTGCGGTGATGGCACACTGTGGTATTTTACCCAATGGATATGGGAGTTTATCAAAATTGGGTTTGTTTTCAAATGTTTTGTGGGTCTGTGTAAGCTGAGGTAAATATATGTCTCTAATCAAATCAAATTTTATTTGTCACATGCGCCGAATACAACAGGTGTTGTACCGTGAAACTTGTTTGGTGAGCGGACCTCAGACCTCACAACCATAAAGAGCAATGTGTTCTATAACTGATTCAAGTGTTTTCAGCCAGAGCCTAATTGGTATGTCGAATTTTATGTTCCTTTTGATGGCATAGAAGGCCCTTCTTTATCTTGCTCACATTGAGGGATATGTTGTTGTCCTGGCACCACTCTGCCAGGTCTCTGACCTCCCTATAGGCTGTCTCATTGTTGTCGGTGATCAGGCCTACAACCGTTGTGTCGTCAGCAAGCGTAATGATGGTGTTGGACTCGTGCTTGGCCATGCAGTCGTGGGTGAACAAGGAGTACAGGAGAGGACTAAGCATGCACCCTGAGGGGCTCCCGTATTGAGGATCAGCATGGCAGATGTGTTGTTGCCTACCCTTACCACCTGGGGGCGGCCCGTCAGGAAGTCCAGGATCCAGTTGCAGAGTGTTCAGTCCCAGGGTCCTTAGCTTAGTGATCAGCTCTGTGGGCAATATGGTGTTGAATGCTAATATGGTCATACATTTGGCAGGAGGTTAGGAAGTGCTGCTCAGTTTCCACCTCATTTTGTGGGCAGTGTGCACATAGCCTGTATTCTCTTGAGACCCAGGTCTGCCAACGGCGGCCTCTCTCAATAGCAAGGCTATCTATGCTCACTGAGTTTGTACATAGTCAATGCTTTCCTTAAATTTGGGTCAGTCACAGTGGTCAGGTATTCTGCCACTATGTACTCTCTGTTTATGGTCAAATACCATTCTAGTTTGCTCTGTTTTTTTGTAAATTCTTTCCAATGTGTCAAGTAATGATCTTTTTGTTTTCTCATGATTTGGTTGGGTCTAATTGGGTTGCTGTCCTGGGGTTCTGTGGGGTCTGTTTGTGTTTGTGAACAGAGCCCCAGGACCAGCTTGCTTAGGGGACTGTTCTCCAGGTTAATTTCTCTGTATGTGATGGCTTTGTTTTGGAAGGTTTGTGAATCGCTTCCTTTTACAGTAGATGGTTGTAGAATTTAACGGCTCTTTTCTGGATTTTGATTGGTTCTTGGGTGATGAGTGGGCCCCAGACCTCACAACCATATCGCTCTCTCTCTCTCTCTCTCTCTCTCTCTCTCTCGCTCTCTCTCTGTCTCTCTTTCTTTCATTTCAATTCAAATCAATGGGCTTTATAGGCATGGGAAACATATGTTTAAATTGCCAAAGCAATATCTTTCTCTCTTTCTCTTTTTCTCTCTCCCTCCGGTTTCCACTGTAAGATCCATCAGATCAGAGGTCTTTCCAGGCTTTCCCTCATGTTGAGGTAACGTCAGAGCCGGTTGTAAGGAGTCACTGTGGAGGGGGTTCACCCTCTGGCTTGTCAAGGCTCTATGTCTCAATTGGACAGCTCGATTCATTTTGTTCCCATCTGAATCGCCTAACTACAGCACAGTGGGTGTATTTTTAGACCTAATTACAGCCATGCAGTCTTTTGCCTCAGTTCCTATGCTTGCATGACATTTACTTTCATGTTAAATTCTGTGGGTTTTTTGAAGACTGTACATACAGTACCAGTCAAAAGTTTGGACACGCCTACTCATTCAAGGGTTTTTCTTTATTTTTACTATTTTCTAAATTGTAGAATAATAGTGAAGACATCAAAACTATGAAATAACACATATGAAATCATGTAGTAATTAAAAAAGTGTTACAAAAATAAATAGATTTTAGATTCTTCAATGCCACCTTGTTGACAGCTTTGCACACTCTTGGCATTCTCTCAACCAGTTTCACCTGGAATTATTTTCCAACAGTCCACTTGTTGGCTGGTTTTCCTTCACTCTGAAGGTCCAACTCATCCCAAACCATCTAAATTGGGTCGGGTGATTGCAGAGGCCAGGTCATCTGATGCAGCACTCCATCACTCTCGTTCTTGGTCAAATAACCCTTATACAGTCTGGAGGTGTGTTGGATCATTGTCCTGTTGAAAAACAAATGATAGTCCCACTAAGCGCCAACCAGTTGGGATGCCGTATCGCTGTAGAATGCTGTGGTAGCCATGCTGGTAAAGTGTGCATTGAATTCTAAATAAATCACTGACAGTGTCACCAGCAAAGCACCCCCACACCATCACACCTCCTCCTCCATGCTTCACGGTGGGAACCACACATGCAGAGATCATCCGTTCACCTACTCTGCGTCTCACAAAGATACGGCGGTTGGAACCAAAAATCAAAAATGTGGACAGATTTCCACCATTCTAATGTCTATTGCTCGTGTTTCTTGGCCCAATCAAATCTCTTCTTCTTATTGGTGTCCTTTAGTAGTGGTTTCTTTGCAGCAATTCGACCATGACCTAATCTATAAAAATAATACAGACTTACTCTATCATAATAATAATAATATAGACCTACTCTATCGGGGTGGCAGGTAGCCTAGTGGTTAGAGCGTTGGGCCAGTAACTGAAAGGTTGCTAGATTGAATCCCCGAGCTGACAAGGTAAAAATCTGTTGTTCTGCCCCTGAACAAGGCAGTTAACCCCCCTAGGCTGTCATTGTAAATAAGAATTTGTTCTTAACTGACTTGCCTAGTTAAATAAAGGCAACAAAAATATGAAGACCTGATTCATGCAGTCTCCTCTGAACAGTTGAGATGTTCCTGTTACTTGAACTCTGTGAAGCATTTATTTGGGCTGCATTTTCTGAAGCTGGTAACTCTAACTTATCCTCTGCAGCAGAGATAACTCTGGGTCTTCCTATCCTGCATCGGTCCTCATGAGAGCCAGTTTCATCATAGCACTTGATGGTTTTTGCGACTGCACTTGAGGGAAACTTTCAAAGTTCTTGATATGTTCTGCATTGACTAACCTTCATGTCTAAAAGTAGTGATGCTGTCATCAAGGCAAAGGGTTGCTTTTCTTTGCTTATTTGAGCTGGTGTTGCCATAATATGGACTTCATCTTTTACCAAATAGGGCTATCTTCTGTATACCACCCCTACCTTGTTAAAACACAACTGATTGGCTCAAATGCATTAAGAAGGAAACAAATTCCACAAATTAACTTTTAACAAGGCACACCTGTTAATTGAAATGCATTCCAGGTGACTACCTCATGAAGCTGGTTGAGAGAACGCCAAGAGTGTGCAAAGCTGTCATCAAGGCAAAGGGTGGCTACTTTGAAGAATGTCAAATATATTTTGATTTGTTTAACACTTTTTGGTTACTACATGATTCCATATGTGTTATTTAATAGTTTTGTTGTCTTCAGTATTGTTCTGCAATGTAGAAAATAGTAAAAATTAAGAAAAACTGTTGAATGAGTAGGTGGGTTCAAACTTTAAACTGGTACTGTATTTACTTTATGTTGTATGCATTTTTTCCCCTCCATGAAATGTGCTGAATGTGCAAATGACTGTGACCATGAAAATATGAATAATGTTAAGAATATGTTTCAGTCATATCATATTTCATACGGTAGTCAGCTCTTTCCCTTACAATTGCACGTATATTGCAGAATGTGCATTTGTTGATATTTGGGTTGAGCTAGTGGGAGTTCGTCTCTCACAAAACGACCTATAGAGTCACAAAGAAGAAGTAGGCCTGTAAAGGAGTGTTCTTCCCAGGAGCCAAAGTATCTGTGCTAGTCACCACACCGGTTGGTCCAAAAGACAGCCCCTGCTGCTCTCTAACCTGACAGGGCTTTGGAGAAGCATTCGAGCTGAGGAAAGAACAATGCTGGCCAGATCTTCGATGCACCTAAACTAAACTACAGTGGCTGCATCTCAAATGGCACCCTATTCCCTATATAATAATAATAATCATAATAATGATATAGAGCTACTCTTATTCAACTTATATAGAAGTTTATTATTACTATTATTGTTATTATGTATTCAACTTCCAGAGCGCTTTATTATTATCACGGCGACTCCCGCTCTCCCTCTCCAGCGCTCGACATCGCCGGTCTACTAACCACCAGTCCTGGCAACCCACATTACACATTATAGATTAGGTCTATATTATTATTATTATAGTAGAATAGGTCTATATTATTATTATTATTATTATTATTATTATTATAGTAGAATAGGTCTATATTATTATTATTATTATAGTAGAATAGGTCTATATTATTATTATTATTATTATTATAGTAGATTAGGTCTATATTATTATTATTATAGATTAGGTCTATATTATTATTATTATAGTAGAAAAGGTCTATGTTATTATTATTATTTTTATTATAGATTAGGTCTATATTATTATTATAGTAGAATAGGTCTATATTATTATTATTATAGATTAGGTCTATATTATTATTATTATAGTAGAATAGATCTATATTATTATTATTATTATATATTACTTCTATATTATTATTATTATTATTATTATAGAGTAGGTCTATATTATTATTATAGATTAGGTCTATGTTGTTAATATTATTATAGTAGAATAGGTCTATATTATTATTATTATAGTAGAATAGGTCTATATTATTATTATTATTATAGTAGAATAGGTCTATATTATTATTATAGTAGAATAGGTCTATATTATTATTATAGATTAGGTCTATATTATTATTATTATAGTGGAATAGGTCTATATTATTATTATAGATTAGGTCTATATTATTATTATTATTATAGATTAGTTCTATTTTATTATTATTATTATAGTGGAACAGGTCTATATTATTATTAAAGATTAGGTCTATATTATTATTGTCATTATAGATTAGATCTATGTTGTTATTATTATTATGGTAGAATAGGTCTATATTATTATTATTATTACAGTAGAATAGGTCTATATTATTATTATTATTATTATTATTATAGATTAGGTCTATATTATTATGATAGAGTATGTCTATATTATTATTATTATGATAGAGTAAGTCTATATTATTATTATAGATTAGGTCTGTATTTTAATTATTATTATAGAGTAGGTCTATTTTATTATTATTATGATAGAGTAGGTCTGTATTATTGTTATTATTATGATACAGTAGGTCTATATTATTATTATGATCGAGTAGGTCTATATTATTATTATAATAGAGTAGGTCTATATTATTGTTATCATTATGATAGATTAGGCCTGTATTATTATTATTATCATATAGGTCTATATTATTATTATTATAGAGTAGGTCTATATTTTTTGATAGAGTAGGTCTATATTATTATTATTATCATAGAGTAGGTCTAAAATATTATTATTTTTATTTTGGAGTAGGTCTGTATTATTATTATACAGTAGGTCTATATTATTATTATTATTTATAAGTAAGTCTATATTGTTATTATTATTTGGATAGAATAGGTCTATATTTGTAAGTCAATTTGTAAGTCGCTCTGGATAAGAGCGTCTGCTAAATGACTTAAATGTAATGTAATGTAAATGTATATTATTAATATTATAGAGTAGGTCTATATTGTTATTATGATAGCGTAGGCATATATTATTTTTAGTATTATAATTATTATACAGTAGGTCTATATTATTATTATGATAGAGTAGGTCTGTATTATTATTATCATTGATTAGGTCTACATTATTATTACTATTATTATAATACAGTAGGTATATATTATTATTATTATGATAGAGTAGGTCTATATTATTATTATAATAGCTTAGGTCTATATTATTATTATTATGATACAGTAAGTCTATATTATGATAGAGTAAGTTTATATTATTATTGTTATGATAGAGTAGGTCTATATAAATTATTATTATGATAGAGTAGGTCTATATTATTATTATTATTATTATAGAGTAGGTTTATATTATTATTATTATGATAGAGTAGGTCTATATTATTATTATCATAGCTTAGGTCTATATTATTATTATTATAGAGTCTATATTATTATTATTATTATAGAATAGGTCTATATTATTATTATTATTATAGAGTAGGTCTATATTATTATTATTATTATAGAGTAGGTGTATATTATTAATATTATTATTATAGAGTAGGTCTATATTATTATTATTATTATTATTATAATTCTGTAAGTCTATATTATTATTGTAGAGTAGGTCTATGTTAGTATTATTATTATAATTATGATAGAGTAGGTCTATATTGTTATTATTATAGAGTAAGTTTATATTATTATTATCATTGATTAGGTCTACATTATTATTATTATAATACTGTAGGTCTATATTATTATTATTATGATAGAGTAGGTCTATATTATTATTATCATAGCTTAGGTCTATATTATTATTATTATAATACAGTAGGTCTATATTATTATTATTATGATAGAATAGGTCTATATTATTATTATCATAGCTTAGGTCTATATTATTATTATTATGATACAGTAAGTCTATATTATTATTGTAGAGTAGTTCTATGTTAGTATTATTATTATAATTATGATAGAGTAGGTCTAAATTGTTATTATGATAGAGTAAGTTTATATTATTATTGTTATGATAGAGTAGGTCTATATAAATTATTATTATGATAGAGTAGGTCTATATTATTATTATTATAGAGTCTATATTATTATTATTATTATTATTATAGAGTAGGTCTATATTATTATTATAGAGTAGATCTATATTATTATAATTATGATAGAGTAGGTCTATATTATTATTATCATTATTATTATTATAGAGTAGGTCTATATTATTATTATTATGATAGAGTAGGTCTATATTATTATTATCATAGCTTAGATCTATATTATCCTCTCTAGGCTAGGCGGGACGAATTCGTCCCACCTACGTAACAGCCACTGCTATCCTGTGGCGCGATTTTCAAAACCTTAAAAATCCTATTACTTCAATTTCTCAAACATATGACTATTTTACAGCCATTTAAAGACAAGACTCTCGTTAATCTAACCACACTGTCCGATTTCAAAAAGGCTTTACAACGAAAGCAAAACATTAGATTATGTCAGCAGAGTACCAAGCCAGAAATAATCAGACACCCATTTTTCAAGCCAGCATATAATGTCACCAAAACCCAGAAGACAGCTAAATGCAGCACTCACCTTTGATGATCTTCATCAGATGACAACCCTAGGACATTATGTTATACAATACATGCATGTTTTGTTCAATCAAGTTCATATTTATATCAAAAACCAGCTTTTTACATTAGCATGTGACGTTCAGAACTAGCATACCCCCCGCAAACTTCCGGGGAATTCGCTAACATTTTACTAAATTACTCACGATAAACGTTCACAAAAAGCATAACAATTATTTTAAGAATTATAGATACAGACCTCCTCTATGCACTCGATATGTCCGATTTTAAAATAGCTTTTTGGTGAAAGCACATTTTGCAATATTCTAAGTACATAGCCCAGGCATCACGGGCTCGCTATTTAGACACCCGCAAGTTTAGCACTCACCATAATCATATTTACTATTATAAAAGTTTCATTACCTTTTGTTGTCTTCGTCAGAATACACACCCAGGACTGCTACTTCAATAACAAATGTTGGTTTGGTCCAAAATAATCCATCGTTATATCCGAATAGTGGCGTTTTGTTCGTGCGTTCCAGACACTATCCGAAATAGTAAAGAAGTGTCACGCGCATGGCGCAATTCGTGACAATAAAATTCTAAGTATTCCATTACCGTACTTCGAAGCATGTCAACCGCTGTTTAAAATCAATTTTTACGACATTTTTCTCGTAGAAAAGCGATAATATTCCGACAGGGAATCTCCTTTTCGGCAAACAGAGGAAAAAATCCCAAAGGCGGGGGCGGTCGGGGTCGGGGTCACGCGCATAAGCTAGTGTCTCTTGATCGGCCACTTGAGAAAGGCGATAATGTGTTTCAGCCTGGGGCTGGAATGACGACATTCTGTTTTTTCCCGGGCTCTGAGCGCCTATGGACGACGTGGGAAGTGTCACGTTAGAGCAGAGATCCTTAGTAAATGATAGAGATGGAAAAGAAGTTCAACAAATGGTCAGACAGGCCACTTCCTGTAAAGGAATCTCTCAGGTTTTGACCTGCCATTTGAGTTCTGTTATACTCACAGACACCATTCAAACAGTTTTAGAAAATTTAGGGTGTTTTCTATCCATATGTAATAAGTATATGCATATTCTAGTTACTGGGTAGGAGTGGTAACCAGATTAAATCGGGTATGTTTTTTATCCAGCCGTGTCAATGCTGCCCCCTAGCCCTAACAGGTTAATATTATTATGATAGAGTAAGTCTATATTATTGTTGTAGAGTAGGTCTATGTTAGTATTATTATTAGAAATATGATAGAGTAGGTCTATATTGTTATTATGATAGAGTAAGTTTATATTATTATTATCATTGATTAGGTCTACATTATTATTATTATTATTATTATTATTATACTGTAAGTCTATATTATTATTATCATAGCTTAGGTCTATATTATTATTATTATAATACAGTAGGTCTATATTATTATTATGATAGAGTAGGTCTATATTATTATTATCATAGCTTAGGTCTATATTATTATTATTATTATGATACAGTAAATCTATATTATTATTGTAGAGTAGGTCTATGTTAGTATTATTATTATAAATATGATAGAGTAGGTCTATATTGTTATTATGATAGAGTAAGTTTATATTATTATTATCATTGATTAGGTCTACATTATTATTATTATTATTATTATTATTATAATACTGTAGGTCTATATTATTATTATCATAGCTTAGGTCTATATTATTATTATTATAATACAGTAGGTCTATATTATTATTATGATAGAGTAGGTCTATATTATTATTATCATAGCTTAGGTCTATATTATTATTATTATGATACAGTAAATCTATATTATTATTGTAGAGTAGGTCTATGTTAGTATTATTATGATAGAGTAGGTCTGTATTATTGTTATTATTATGATACAGTAGGTCTATATTATTATTATGATCGAGTAGGTCTATATTATTATTATAATAGAGTAGGTCTATATTATTGTTATCATTATGATAGATTAGGCCTGTATTATTATTATTATCATATAGGTCTATATTATTATTATTATAGAGTAGGTCTATATTTTTTGATAGAGTAGGTCTATATTATTATTATTATCATAGAGTAGGTCTAAAATATTATTATTATTATTTTGGAGTAGGTCTGTATTATTATTATACAGTAGGTCTATATTATTATTATTATTTATAAGTAAGTCTATATTGTTATTATTATTTGGATAGAATAGGTCTATATTTGTAAGTCAATTTGTAAGTCGCTCTGGATAAGAGCGTCTGCTAAATGACTTAAATGTAATGTAATGTAAATGTATATTATTAATATTATAGAGTAGGTCTATATTATTATTATGATAGCGTAGGCATATATTATTTTTAGTATTATAATTATTATACAGTAGGTCTATATTATTATTATGATAGAGTAGGTCTGTATTATTATTATCATTGATTAGGTCTACATTATTATTAATATTATTATAATACAGTAGGTATATATTATTATTATTATGATAGAGTAGGTCTATATTATTATTATAATAGCTTAGGTCTATATTATTATTATTATGATACAGTAAGTCTACATTATGATAGAGTAAGTTTATATTATTATTGTTATGATAGAGTAGGTCTATATAAATTATTATTATGATAGAGTAGGTCTATATTATTATTATTATTATTATTATAGAGTAGGTTTATATTATTATTATTATGATAGAGTAGGTCTATATTATTATTATCATAGCTTAGGTCTATATTATTATTATTATAGAGTCTATATTATTATTATTATTATAGAGTAGGTCTATATTATTATTATTATTATAGAGTAGGTCTATATTATTATTATTATTATAGAGTAGGTGTATATTATTAATATTATTATTATTATAGAGTAGGTCTATATTATTATTATTATAATTCAGTAAGTCTATATTATTATTGTAGAGTAGGTCTGTGTTAGTATTATTATTATAATTATGATAAAGTAGGTCTATATTGTTATTATTATAGAGTAAGTTTATATTATTATTATCATTGATTAGGTCTACATTATTATTATTATAATACTGTAGGTCTATATTATTATTATTATGATAGAGTAGGTCTATATTATTATTATCATAGCTTAGGTCTATATTATTATTATTATAATACAGTAGGTCTATATTATTATTATTATGATAGAATAGGTCTATATTATTATTATCATAGCTTAGGTCTATATTATTATTATGATACAGTAAGTCTATATTATTATTGTAGAGTAGTTCTATGTTAGTATTATTATTATAATTATGATAGAGTAGGTCTATATTGTTATTATGATAGAGTAAGTTTATATTATTATTGTTATGATAGAGTAGGTCTATATAAATTATTATTATGATAGAGTAGGTCTATATTATTATTATTATAGAGTCTATATTATTATTATTATTATTATTATAGAGTAGGTCTATATTATTATTATTATAGAGTAGATCTATATTATTATAATTATGATAGAGTAGGTCTATATTATTATTATCATTATTATTATTATAGAGTAGGTCTATATTATTATTATTATGATAGAGTAGGTCTATATTATTATTATCATAGCTTAGATCTATATTATTATTATTATGATAGAGTAAGTCTATATTATTGTTGTAGAGTAGGTCTATGTTAGTATTATTATTATAAATATGATAGAGTAGGTCTATATTGTTATTATGATAGAGTAAGTTTATATTATTATTATCATTGATTAGGTCTACATTATTATTATTATTATTATTATAATACTGTAAGTCTATATTATTATTATCATAGCTTAGGTCTATATTATTATTATTATAATACAGTAGGTCTATATTATTATTATGATAGAGTAGGTCTATATTATTATTATCATAGCTTAGGTCTATATTATTATTATTATGATACAGTAAATCTGTATTATTATTGTAGAGTAGGTCTATGTTAGTATTATTATTATAAATATGATAGAGTAGGTCTATATTGTTATTATGATAGAGTAAGTTTATATTATTATTATCATTGATTAGGTCTACATTATTATTATTATTATTATTACTATTATTATAATACTGTAGGTCTATATTATTATTATCATAGCTTAGGTCTATATTATTATTATAATACAGTAGGTCTATATTATTATTATGATAGAGTAGGTCTATATTATTATTATCATAGCTTAGGTCTATATTATTATTATTATGATACAGTAAATCTATATTATTATTGTAGAGTAGGTCTATGTTAGTATTATTATTATAATTATGATAGAGTAGGTCTATATTGTTATTATGATAGAGTAAGTTTATATTATTATTGTTATGATAGAGTAGGTCTATATAAATTATTATTATGATAGAGTAGGTCTATATTATTATTATTATAGAGTCTATATTATTATTATTATTATTATAGAGTAGGTCTATATTATTATTATTATTATTATAGAGTAGGTCTATATTATCATTATTATTATAGAGTAGGTCTATATTATTATTATTATTATAGAGTAGGTCTATATTATTATTATTATTATTATTATTATAATAGAGTAGGTCTATATTATTATTATTATTATAGAGTAGGTCTATATTATTATTATTATTATTATTATTATTATTATAGAGTAGGTCTATATTATTATTATTATTATAGAGTAGGTCTATATTATTATTATTATTATTATAGAGTAGGTCTATATTATTATTATTATAATAGAGTAGGTCTATATTATTATTATTATTATTATTATAGAGTAGGTCTATATTATTATTATTATAGAGTAGGTATATATTATTATTATTATTATTATTATTATTATTATTATTATAGAGTAGGTCTATATTATTATTATTATTATTATATTATTATTATCCTTTTCCTCTCTGTTCCGGACGTCCTAGACGACCAAATCTCAGCTTTTAGCCATATCCTTATCCTAGTCCTCCTCTGTTCCTCTGGCGATGTAGAGGTGAATCCAGGCCCTGCAGTGCCTAGCTCCACTCTTATTCCCCAGGCGCTCTCTTTTGATGACTTCTGTAACCGTAATAGCCTTGGTTTCATGCAGGTTAACATTAGAAGCCTCCTCCCTAAGTTTGTTTTATTCACTGCTTTAGCACACTCTGCCAACCCGGATGTCCTAGCCGTGTCTGAATCCTGGCTTAGGAAGACCACCAAAAACTCTGAAATCTCCATCCCTAACTACAACATTTTCAGACAAGATAGAACGGCCAAAGGGGGCGGTGTTGCAATCTACTGCAGAGATAGCCTGCAGAGTTCTGTCATACTATCCAGGTCTGTACCCAAACAATTTGAACTTCTACTTTTAAAAATCCACCTCTCTAAAAACAAGTCTCTCACCGTTGCCGCCTGCTACAGACCACCCTCTGCCCCCAGCTGTGGACACCATATGTGAACTGATTGCCCCCCATCTATCTTCAGAGCTCATGCTGCTAGGTGACCTAAACTGGGAAATGCTTAACCTCTTACATCTAGACGTTCCGCTAGCGGAACACCTGCTCCAATATCCAATGATGGGCGTGGCGCGAAATACAAACTCCTCTAAAATCCGAAAACTTCAATTTTTCAAACATATGACTATTTTACAGCATTTTAAAGACAAGACTCTCGTTAATCTAACCACACTGTCCGATTTCAAAAAGGCTTTACAGCGAAAGCAAAACATTAGATTATGTCAGCAGAGTACCCAGCCAGAAATAATCAGACACCCATTTTTCAAGCTAGCATATAATGTCACAAAAACCAAAACCACAGCTAAATGCAGCACTAACCTTTGATGATCTTCATCAGATGACAACCCTAGGACATTATGTTATACAATGCATGCATGTTTTGTTCAATCAAGTTCATATTTATATATAAAAAAACAGCTTTTTTACATTAGCATGTGACGTTCAGAACTAGCATTCCCCCCCGCAAACATCCGGTGAATTTACTAAATTACTCACGATAAACGTTCACAAAAAACATAACAATTATTTTAAGAATTATAGATACAGAACTCCTCTATGCACTCGATATGTCCGATTTTAAAATAGCTTTTCGGGGAAAGCACATTTTGCAATATTCTCAGTAGATAGCCCAGCCATCACGGCTAGCCATTTAGACACCGACCAAGTTTAGCCCTGACCAAACTCCGATTTACTATTACAAAAGTTTGATTACCTTTGGTGGTCTTCGTCAGAATGCACTCCCAGGACTGCTACTTCAATAACAAATGTTGGTTTGGTTCAAAATAATCCATCGTTATATCCAAATAGCGGCGTTTTGTTCGTGCGTTCAAGACACTATCCGAAGTGTAAATAAGGATCACGAGCATGGCGCAATTCGTGACAAAAGATTTCTAAATATTCCATTACCGTACTTCGAAGCATGTCAACCGCTGTTTAAAATCCATTTTTATGCCCTTTTTCTCGTAAAAAAGCGATAATATTCCGACCGGGAATCTGCGTTTAGGTAAACAGACGAAAGAAAACAAGGCATGGGGTCGACGCGGGCACGCGCCTGAGTCTCACAGTACTGTAACCAGCCACTACCCAAACGCGCTACTTTGGGAGCCGTAGGAAGTGTCACGTAACAGCAGAGATCCTCTGTAATGGATAGAGATAATCAAGAAGGGCGAGAAATTGTCAGACAGGGCACTTCCTGCATGGAATCTTCTCAGGTTTTGGCCTGCCAAATGAGTTCTGTTATACTCACAGACACCATTCAAACAGTTTTAGAAACTTTGGAGTGTTTTCTATCCAAAGCTAATAATTATATGCATATTCTAGTTTCTGGGCAGGAGTAATAATCAGATTAAATCGGGTACGTCTTTTATCCGGCTGTGAAAATACTGCCCCCTAGCCATAACAGGTTAACACCCCAGCCATCCTACAATCTAAGCTTGATGCCCTCAATCTCACACAAAATAGCAATGAACCTACCAGGTACCACCCTAGAGCCGTAAACACTGGCACCCTCATAGATATCATCCTAACCAACTTGCCCTCTAAATACACCTCTGCTGTTTTCAACCAAGATCTCAGCGATTACTGCCTCATTGCCTGCATCCGTAATGTGTCAGTGATGAAACGACCTCCACTCATCACTGTCAAACGCTCCCTGAAACACTTCAGCGAGCAGGCCTTTCTAATCGACCTGGCCCGGGTATCCTGGAAGGATATTGACCTCATCCCTTCAGTAGAGGATGCCTGGTTGTTATTTTTTTTAAATGCCTTCCTCACCATCTTAAATAAGCATGCCCCATTCAAGAAATTTTGAGCCAGGAACAGATATAGCCCTTGGTTCTCTCCAGACCTGACTGCCCTTAACCAACACAAAAACATCCTGTGGTGTTCTGCATTAGCATCGAACAGCCCACGTGATATGCAACTTTTCAGGGAAGTTAGAAACCAATATACACAGGCAGTTAGAAAAGCCAAGGCTAGCTTTTTCAAGCAGAAATTGACTTCCTGCAACACAAACTCAAAAAAGTTCTGGGACACTGTAAAGTTCTTGGAGAATAAGAGCACCTCCTCCCAGCTGCCCACTGCACTGAAGATAGAAAACTCTGTCACCACCGATGAATCCACGATAATTGAGAATTTCAATAAGCATTTTTCTACGGCTGGCCATGCTTTCCACCTGGCTACCCCTACCCCGGTCAACAGCATTGCACCCCCCACAGCAACTCGCCCAAGCCTTCCCCATTTCTCCTTCTCCCAAATCTAGTCAGCTGATGTTCTGAAAGAGCAAAATCTGGACCCCTACAAATCAGCCGGGCTAGACAATCCGGACCATTTCTTTCTAAAATTATCTGCCGAAATTGTTGCAACCCCTATTACTAGCCTGTTCAACCTCTCTTTCGTGTCGTCTGAGATTCCCAAAGATTGGAAAGCAGCTGCGGTCATCCCCCTCTTCAAAGGGGGGGACACTCTTGACCCAAACTGCTACAGACCTATATCTATCCTACCCTGCCTCAATAAAGTCTTCGAAAGCCAAGTCAACAAACAGATTACCGAACATTTCGAATCCCACCACACCTTCTCCGCTATGCAATCTGGTTTCAGAGCTGGTCATGGGTGCACCTCAGCCATGCTCAAGGTCCTAAACGATATCTTAACCGCCATCGATAAGAAACAATACTGTGCAGCCGTTTTCATTGACCTGGCCAAGGCTTTCGACTCTGTCAATCACCACATCCTCATCGGCAGACTCAATAGCCTTGGTTTCTCAAATGATTGCCTCGCCTGGTTCACCAACTACTTCTCTGATAGAGTTCAGTGTGTCAAATCGGAGGGCCTGTTGTCTGGGCCTCTGGCAGTCTCTATGGGGGTGACACAGGGTTCAATTCTTGGGCCGACTCTTTTCTCTGTATACATCAATGATGTCGCTCTTGCTGCTGGTGAGTCCCTGATCCACCTCTACGCAGACGACACCATTCTGTATACTTCTGGCCCTTCTTTGGACACTGTGTTAACTACCCTCCAGACGAGCTTCAATGCCATACAACTCTCCTTCCGTGGCCTCCAACTGCTCTTAAATACAAGTAAAACTAAATGCATGCTCTTCAACCGATCGCTGCCTGCACCTGCCCGCCCGTCCAGCATCACTACTCTGGACGGTTCTGACTTAGAATATGTGGACAACTACAAATACCTAGGTGTCTGGTTAGACTGTAAACTCTCCTTCCAGACTCACATCAAACATCTCCAATCCAAAGTTAAATCTAGAATTGTCTTCCTATTTCGCAACAAAGCATCCTTCACTCATGCTGCCAAACATACCCTTGTAAAACTGACCATCCTACCGATCCTCGACTTCGGCGATGTCATTTACAAAATAGCCTCCAATACCCTACTCAATAAATTGGATGCAGTCTATCACAGTGCCATCCGTTTTGTCACCAAAACCCAATATACTACCCACCACTGCGACCTGTACGCTCTCGTTGGCTGGCCCTCGCTTCATACTCATCGCCAAACCCACTGGCTCCAGGTCATCTACCAGACCCTGCTAGGTAAAGTTCCCCCTTATCTCAGTTTGCTTGTCACCATAGCAGTACCCACCTGTAGCACGCGCTCCAGCAGTTATTTCTCTCTGGTCATCCCCAAAGCCTATTCCTCCTTCGGCCGCCTCTCCTTCCAGTTCTCTGCTGCCAATGACTGGAACGAACTACAAAAATCTCTAAAACTGGAAACACTTATCTCCCTCACTAGCTTTAAGCACCAGCTGTCAGAGCAGCTCACAGTTCACTGCACCTGTACATAGCCCATCTATAATTTAGCCCAAACAACTACCTCTTCCCCTACTGTATTTATTTATTTATTCATTTATTTTGCTCCTTTGCACCCCATTATTTCTATTTCTACTTTGCACTTTCTTCCACTGCAAATCTACTATTCCAGTGTTTTAATTGCTATATTGTATTTGCTTCGCCACCATGGACTTTTTTGCCTTTACGTCCCTTATCTCACCTCTTTTGCTCACTTTGTATATAGACTTATTTTTCTACTATATTATTGACTGTATGTTTATTTTACTCCATGTGTAACTCTGTGTTTTGTATGTGTCAAACTGCTTTTCTTTATCTTGGCCAGGTCGCAATTGTAAATCAGAACTTGTTCTCAACTTGCCTACCTGGTTAAATAAAGGTGAAATTAAAATAAATAAATACAAATTATAAGGAGGAGGGTCTATATTGTTATTATTATTATTTTTTAATATGACAGAGTAGGTCTGGGCTACGATTTTCAGCCAGGATCGTGCACTACTTTTGACCAGAGCCAATAGGGTCAAAAGTGTCCATAGGGACACATAGTGCATAGGGCTCTGGTCAAATGTAGTTCAGTATATAGGGAACAGGGTGGCATTTGGGACACAACCAGGGTCTTTTTCTGGCAGCCAAACTATTCCCTTCCTGATTCCTGGCCTTTTCCCCCTCTAAGCCCAGTTCCACACCACTGGATAAACAGACATGGGAACACAGCTGACACTTTGGCAGAGGAAGGAAGGTAACTACTGCACCCCAAGCAGCTTTTAGATTCCCCAGGCCAGGCAGTATACTGAAGGACTTTAACATTTCATATAGCCTACCATTAATTCATCGCCTCTCCCCGGCTAGATCGCACCACCTGATTTATTCATCACAGCTAACCGACACTCGGCTGGAAGACTTCCTCAAGGACCTTTTGGGGCTTGAAAGGAACGGTCCAAAGAATGGTCTTTCTGGGGATTTTAGGGGGATGTCCAATAAGGATGGATGGAATTAGAATTGGAAATGGATGATGTGTTCTGTAAACAGAACAGTGTTAATGGTATCACATCCAGCCGTGATTGGGAGTCCCATAGGGCGACGCACAATTGGCCCAGCGTCGTCCGGTTTGGCCGGGGTAGGCCGTCATTGTAAATAACAATTTGTTCTTAACTGACTTGCCTAGTTAAATAAAGGTTAAATAAAAAATAAAAATAAAAATGGTTCTATGTAAAACATTTCTCTCTCCCTTCACTCTCTCTTTCTCTCTCTTTCCTTCACTCCATCCCCTCACCCATCTCTCTTTCACTTCCCCCCTCTCCCTGCCACCTCTCTCTCTCTCTTTCACTTCCCCCCTCTCCCTGCCACCTCTCTCTCTCTCTCTTTCACTTCCTCCTCTCCCTGCCACCTCTCTCTCTCTCTCTCTCTTTCACTTCCCCCCTGTCCCTGCCACCTCTCTCTCTCTTTCACTTCCCCCCTCTCCCTGCCACCTCTCTCTCTCTCTCTCTCTCTCTTTCACTTCCCCCCTGTCCCTGCCACCTCTCTCTCTCTTTCACTTCCCCACTCCCCCTCTCTTTCACTTCCCCCTCTCCCTGCCACCTCTCTCTCTCTCTCTCTCTCTCTCTCTCTCTCCTCTCTCTCTCTCTCTCTCTCTCTAGCTAGGTTTCCAACCAACTGGCAACAGAATATAAAAAAAATCGGCATTAAAACAATTTGCACATTTTCCCACCAGAGATGTGTTTCCATCAAATTGACTTGTTGCAGATAAAAAGCTGTGTGTGATGACATATAAACATAACTTTTGCGGTTAAAGTCCTATGTATACCCATGCATTTCCACCTCTACTGATCGTTTTGTCACAAAACAAATAGCATTATATAGTGAATCAAACAAATAGCATTATATAGTGAATGTGCCCACTCTGGTCTTTGCACGTGCGCTCTAGCCAACAGCTCGTAGATACAGTGCGGGTAGGCTAACTACATGATGAAATGATTATGGACAAAAGAGCAATCTTTTTTTTTTGTCAAACGACAGCCAAGCATCAATCACCATGTCACCAGAATACGATCCTCAATATTTATTGGAAAGGAGCATCAAGCTCATCATTGTGCACTTTCACCACCCTGTGAAGTACATCGTAACTTATTTCATCTGTAGCCTAATAAATTACATGGTTTCCAGTGTTGTAGTGGGAGGACCACACAACATATCATCACATATCATCGCGTGACTCAAAGTTTACTTATATGATTGTTATTCTGTCAATATTTGCACATAATGGCGTTTCCAACACCATTTCTCACATAATTAATTTTACAGACGCAAAAACATACCACCTTGTCTAGCGTATTTTGTTTTGTTTACATTTGGAAAGTTTGCCGTTTCCATCACGCACGTTGTGAATTTTTTTCTTACCTGTACTTTACCTGATCTCTCTGTCTCTCTCTCTCACTCTCTGTCTTTCTCTCTCTCTCCCTCCCTTCGATCCCCCCTCCCTCTCTCTCTCTCTCTCTCTCTCTCTCTCTCTCTCTCTCTCTCTCTCTCTCTCTCTCTCTCTCTCTACCTCTCTCTGTCTTGATAATTAATAGCTAAAAGTTCCCCAGTCTTTCTCTCTCTGCTCTGCTCTGACTGTCGTCAGGGGAATAGGGGAACTGTCCTCATTATGTTTATCCCGTGACTGTTTCAGACTGCTCTAATGTCCACCCAGATGCACATTAGTGGACCAGCTTGCCTGTCCAAGTCTGGCTCCAACACGTGGCCCGGGGCCAATTTAAAACACAGGATTAACATCAAACAATAGGAAGAAATGAACTAGTCTGTAGGTAGCAGACACCTAGGATTCCAGGGGATACTGCTATAAAATAACACGGAATCATTCCCACTGCTAGGATTCCAGGGGATACTGCTATAAAATAACACGGAATCATTCCCACTGCTAGGATTCCAGGGGATACTGCTATAAAATAACACGGAATCATTCCCACTGCTAGGATTCCAGGGGATACTTCTATAAAATAACACGGAATCATTCCCACTGCTAGGATTCCAGGGGATACTGCTATAAAATAACACGGAATCATTCCCACTGCTAGGATTCCAGGGGATACTGCTATAAAATAACACGGAATCATTCCCACTGCTAGGATTCCAGGGGATACTGCTATAAAATAACACGGAATCATTCCCACTGCTAGGATTCCAGGGGATACTGCTATAAAATAACACGGAATCATTCCCACTGCTAGGATTCCAGGGGATACTGCTATAAAATAACACGGAATCATTCCCACTGCTAGGATTCCAGGGGATACTGCTATAAAATAACACGGAATCATTCCCACTGCTAGGATTCCAGGGGATACTGCTATAAAATAACACGGAATCATTCCCACTGCTAGGATTCCAGGGGATACTTCTATAAAATAACACGGAATCATTCCCACTGCTAGGATTCCAGGGGATACTGCTATAAAATAACACGGAATCATTCCCACTGCTAGGATTCCAGGGTATACTGCTATAAAATAACACGGAATCATTCCCACTGCTAGGATTCCAGGGGATACTGCTATAAAATAACACGGAATCATTCCCACTGCTAGGATTCCAGGGTATACTGCTATAAAATAACACGGAATCATTCCCACTGCTAGGATTCCAGGGGATACTGCTATAAAATAACACGGAATCATTCCCACTGCTAGGATTCCAGGGGATACTGCTATAAAATAACACGGAATCATTCCCACTGCTAGGATTCCAGGGGATACTGCTATAAAATAACACGGAATCATTCCCACTGCTAGGATTCCAGGGTATACTGCTATAAAATAACACGGAATCATTCCCACTGCTAGGATTCCAGGGGATACTGCTATAAAATAACACGGAATCATTCCCACTGCTAGGATTCCAGGGGATACTGCTATAAAATAACACGGAATCATTCCCACTGCTAGGATTCCAGGGGATACTGCTATAAAATAACACGGAATCATTCCCACTGCTAGGATTCCAGGGGATACTGCTATAAAATAACACGGAATCATTCCCACTGCTAGGATTCCAGGGGATACTGCTATAAAATAACACGGAATCATTCCCACTGCTAGGATTCCAGGGTATACTGCTATAAAAATAACACGGAATCATTCCCACTGCTAGGATTCCAGGGGATACTG
>NC_138317.1:34622500-34657500 GCF_965601325.2 Salmo salar
CTGACAGAGTTTGAGAGGATCTGCAGAGAAGGAAGGGAGAAACTCCCCAAATACAGGTTTGCCAAGCTTGTAGCGTCATACCCAAGAAGACTCAAGGCTGTAATCACTGCCAAAGGTCCTTCAACAAAGTACTGAGGAAAGAGTCTGAACACTTATGTAAATATAATAATACGTTTGCAAAATGTTCTGAAAACCTGTTTTTGCGTTGTCATTATGGGGTATTGTTTGTAGATTGGTGAGGAACATAAAAAAAAAAAAAATCTACTTTAGAATAAAGCTGTAACGTAACAAAATGTGGATAAAATCAAGGGGTCTGAATACTTTCCGCATGCACTGTACTGTATGTAACTGCACTGTAACATAGGTCGGCTGCATCGAGGCGTCTGCCTGTTTCTTATTAGCTAGCTGCGAGAAAATGTGTGTGTTTAGAGGAAACTACACAATCTGACAGCAGAAGAATAGAACATTCACCTGATGATTTGCTTAGTTCTTTATGAAAAGCTGACTAGTTGTAACCATGGAAACAACAATAGCACATAGCTCCACTCTCTGTATGTCTCTTTCTCTCTCTTCTCTATCTCTCACTCTCTATCACTCTGTCTCTCTCTCTCTTTCTCTCTCTTCTGTATCTCTCACTCTGTCCCTCACTCTCTATCTCTCTCTCTTTTTCTCTCTCTTCTCTATCTCTCACTCTCTCTCTGTCTCTCTCTCTCTCTCTCACTCTCTGTCTCTCTCTCTCTGTCTCTGTCTCTCTGTCTCTGTCTCTCTCTCTCTCTGTCTCTGTCTCTGTCTCTCTGTCTCTGTCTATGTCTCTCACTCTCTGTCTCTGTCTCTCTCTCTCTCACTCTCTGTCTCTCTCTCTCTGTCTCTGTCTCTCTGTCTCTGTCTCTCTCTCTCTCTGTCTCTGTCTCTGTCTCTCTGTCTCTCTGTCTCTGTCTATGTCTCTCACTCTCTGTCTCTGACTCTCACTCTCTGTCTCTCTGTCTGTCTGTCTCTCGCTTCTCTTCTCTCTCTCTCACTCTCTGTCTCTGTCTCTCTCGCTCTCTTTCTCTCGCTCTCTCTCTGTCTCTCTCTCTCTCACGCACACACTATCCTATATTTTGGCAGCGAACCAATGCAAATCTGGAAACGCCATTACACGAAAAATGCTGGTTTGCGTTGCACACGGACGATTCAATTAACCCCTCAACAGGTTTCCTGTTGCCATAGCAACACGACGGAGTGAACGACTGGGACGTGTGATGATCTACCCACCATTTCCTTGAAAGCCACCACACATACACAGCTGAAATATCAAAGGATGAGTGTTGTGTTGAAGCTTTAATACACACAGACCTCGCCTCAATGATGAACAGGTTGTAAGTTGGGTCAGTAATGTCCCTGAACGACCTGCATCACTCTTTGTTCTCTGATAAAGAGGATGAGCTCCCAGGACTTTACCGGTGGTGTTGCTGGCTCACACACACATGCGCATACACACAGACACACACTCACACGCTCCTTAATGACTGCTGCCTGCCGCCTTTATCTGACTGAGGCTCCTGCCTGCTAAGGAAAGAGAGAGAGGAGAGAAAGTGAAAAAGACAGGAGAGACACACACATTGCTACGCTTCTCCAGATGAGGCGATGCATGGGAAGAAGATGTATAAAAAAGAACGAGAGAGAGAGCGATGGCGAGAAAGGAAGAAAAGAGAGATGTACCAGTTCCCTGCGTTCTCCATTGAATCTGTGTGTTCCCTCCACCCACACCATCGCCAGTGTGATGGAACTTCTCTCCCTCCTCCTTCCCGCTCTCTCTTTTCTCCCTATCTTTTCCCTCCCTCCCTCCCTCCCTCCCTCCCTCCCTCCCTCCCTCCCTCCCTCCCCCCTCCCTCCCTCCCTCCCTCCCTCCCTCTCTTCTCCCCTGACATTGGAAACACTGAATGATTTAACTTTGGAGTTCCCCTAATGTCTGCTCTGGCTGTGCCGACTCCACGACTGCTATAAAAGGAATCGGACTCCTACCATTCATCTCCTGAGAAATGGAACTTGAAAACCTACTGTGAACATTAGGACAGAATTCAGTGTTAGTTTCAGATGACACAGTCAGGAAGCAGAGTTTTTCTCTCATTTTCAGGGTGGTGAATGGTGATACAAAACTTATGATATAGAAGGATGTAGCTAGTTACACTACATGAGCAAAAGTATGTGGATACCTGCTCTCATTCCAAAATCATGGGCATTAATATGGAGTTGGTCCTCTCTTTGCTGCTATAACATCTTCCACTCTTCTGGGAAGGCTTTCACAGATGTTGGAACATTGCTGCGGGTACTTGCTTCCATTCAGCCACAAGAGTATTAATGAGGTTGGGCACTGATGTTGGGCGATTGTAGTCGGCTTTGCAATTCATCCCAAAGATGTTTGATGAGGTTGAGGTCAGGGCTCTGTGCAGGCCAGTCAAGTTCTTCCACACCAATCTCGACAAACCAGTTCTGTATGGACCTTGCTTTGTGCATGGGGGCATTGTCATGCTGAAACAAGAAAGGGCCTTCCTCAAACTGTTGCCACAAAGTTGTAAGCACAGAATCGTCTAGAATGTCCTTGTGTGCTGTAGCATTAATTTTCCCCTTCACTGGAACTAAGGGGTCTAGCCCAATCCATGAAAAACATCCCCACACCATTATACTTGTATCCACCAACTTTACAGTTGGCACGTTAAAATTCACTGCTCTACGGTATGGGCCATTCTACTACCAATGTTCGTCTACGGAGATTGCATGGCTGTGTGCTTGATTTTATACACCCGTGTGGCTGAAATAGCTGAATCCACTCATTTGAAGGGGTGTCTACATACTTTTGTATATATACTGCTCAAAAAAATAAAGGGAACACTTAAACAACACAATGTAACTCCAAGTCAATCACACTTCTGTGAAATCAAACTGTCCACTTAGGAAGCAACACTGATTGACAATACATTTCACATGCTGTTGTGCAAATGGAATAGACAACAGGTGGAAATTATAGGCAATAAGCAAGACACCCCCAATAAAGGAGTGGTTCTGCAGGTGGAGACCACAGACCACTTCTCAGTTCCTATGCTTCCTGGCTGATGTTTTTGTCACTTTTGAATGCTGGCGGTGCTTTCACTCTAGTGGTAGCATGAGACGGAGTCTACAACCCACACAAGTGGCTCAGGTAGTGCAGCTCATCCAGGATGGCACATCAATGCGAGCTGTGGCAAGAAGGTTTGCTGTGTCTGTCAGCGTAGTGTCCAGAGCATGGAGGCGCTACCAGGAGACAGGCCAGTACATCAGGAGATGTGGAGGAGGCCGTAGGAGGGCAACAACCCAGCAGCAGGACCGCTACCTCCGCCTTTGTGCAAGGAGGAACAGGAGGAGCACTGCCAGAGCCCTGCAAAATGACCTCCAGCAGGCCACAAATGTGCATGTGTCTGCTCAAACGGTCAGAAACAGACTCCATGAGGGTGGTATGAGGGCCCGACGTCCACAGGTGGGGGTTGTGCTTACAGCCCAACACCGTGCAGGACGTTTGGCATTTGCCAGAGAACACCAAGATTGGCAAATTCGCCACTGGCGCCCTGTGCTCTTCACAGATGAAAGCAGGTTCACACTGAGCACATGTGACAGACGTGACAGAGTCTGGAGATGCCGTGGAGAGCGTTCTGCTGCCTGCAACATCCTCCAGCATGACCGGTTTGGCAGTGGGTCAGTCATGGTGTGGGGTGGCATTTCTTTGGGGGGCCGCACAGCCCTCCATGTGCTCGCCAGAGGTAGCCTGACTGCCATTAGGTACCGAGATGAGATCCTCAGACCCCTTGTGAGACCATATGCTGGTGCGGTTGGCCCTGGGTTCCTCCTAATGCAAGACAATGCTAGACCTCATGTGGCTGGAGTGTGTCAGTTCCTGCAAGAGGAAGGCATTGATGCTATGGACTGGCCCGCCCGTTCCCCAGACCTGAATCCAATTGAGCACATCTGGGACATCATGTCTCGCTCCATCCACCAACGCCACATTGCACCACAGACTGTCCAGGAGTTGGCGGATGCTTTAGTCCAGGTCTGGGAGGAGATCCCTCAGGAGACCATCCGCCAACTCATCAGGAGCATGCCCAGGCGTTGTAGGGAGGTCATACAGGCACGTGGAGGCCACACACACTACTGAGCCTCATTTTAACTTGTTTTAAGGACATTACATCAAAGTCGGATCAGCCTGTAGTGTGGTTTTCCACTTTAATTTTGAGTGTGACTCCAAATCCAGACCTCCATGGGTTGATAAATTGGATTTCCATTGATTATTTTTGTGTGATTTTGTTGTCAGCACATTCAACTTTGTAAAGAAAAAAATATTTAATAAGATTATTTCTTTCATTCAGATCTAGGATGTGTTGTTTAAGTGTTCCCTTTATTTTTTTGAGCAGTGTATATATATATATATATATATATATATATATATATATATATATATATATACATATATATATATATATAGTGTATTTTGGGCTGTATAAATTATGTTTTGCGGTTAAGTAGACACTCTTATACAGAGAAACTTAGTGAGTGCATACATTTGAATATTTTTTTCGTACTGGGCCCCCATGGGAATCAAACCCACAACCCAGGTGCTGCAAATACCATGCTCTACCAACTGAGTTACATAGGATATTGGTACAGAGGAATCTTGTCAATACATTGTTCCATGGTTCTATAATTAGCATACATGTTGATCTTATTCCTATTGGTAAAAATATGGCCTATATTGATGTCGTTATGATGTCGGGTTGTATTTATTCTATATATGACATTTATGTTGATTGGGTCTACTATATATTCCTCTGATACTGATGACGTCATGAATTCATGAATCCTTTTATCATTATGCCTTTGTCCCCCATGGGTAGAGAAGTTCATGACCAGAGAGTTCAGGGGGGATCTCGAAGCCCATTCAACCTAAAGGGTTTTTTACCACCATACCGGGCTTGGGCTCCCAAGAGACAGAGGTTCTCCAGGAGTCAAACAGAAGGGATTAAAGAGGGGCCTGGGCTTCCCAATCACACTTCCACTCTGTCACTCCCCATGTCCCTCAGAACATCTACTGGACATCACTCCACTCCGGATCATGTTCTAGTGTGGACGTGCTAGGCCTAGACTATATCCATCCTTTTCCACTGTATTCCTCTACTAGACTATATCCTTCACCCTTTTCCACTGTATTCCTCTACTAGACTATATCCTTCACCCTTTTCCACTGTATTCCTCTACTAGACTATATCCTTCATCCTTTTCCACTGTATTCCTCTACTAGACTATATCCTTCATCCTTTTCCACTGTATTCCTCTACTAGACTATATCCTTCATCCTTTTCTACTGTATTCCTCTACTAGACTGTATCCTTCATCCTTTTCCACTGTATTCCTCTACTAGACTATATCCTTCATCCTTTTCCACTGTATTCCTCTACTAGACTATATCCTTCATCCTTTTCCACTGTATTCCTCTACTAGACTATATCCTTCATCCTTTTCTACTGTATTCCTCTACTAGACTGTGTCCTTCATCCTTTTCCACTGTATTCCTCTACTAGACTATATCCTTCAAACTTTTACACTGCACTCCTCTACTTCCCATTGTGTTCTGTGGAGGTGCAAGGCTTATATCCCCTTCCTTAACCCTTTTCAACAGTTTTTAATGTATTTTTATCCCTTCTTCTTCCCATAGAATATTTACAGTAGTCCTGTGCCTCAGATGCAGGTAGAACAGGCAGGCGGTGGTCCTGGGGTTAGTCATGCATGTTGATGAGAGGCGGTCCTGGGGTTAGTCATGCATGTTGATGAGAGGCGGTCCTGGGGTTAGTCATGCATGTTGATGAGAGGCGGTCCTGGGGTTAGTCATGCATGTTGATGAGAGGCGGTCCTGGGGTTAGTCATGCATGTTGATGAGAGGCGGTCCTGGGGTTAGTCATGCATGTTGATGAGAGGCGGTCCTGGGGTTAGTCATGCATGTTGATGAGAGGCGTTCCTGGGGTTACTGGTGCATGTTCCCGAAGTAAGTACCAGTTAGTCTGGAGCTAGCCTCGAGCCAGGCCCAGCTCCCGGCTAGCTGAAGAGGTCCGTAACCATCCGAGGGGCTTCAACAGACTCCTCCGTTGCGACGTCCCCTAAGGCCCTTCTGCTAGCCTGCTCGCCCCGGCCCGCTAGCTGTCTGAATCGCTGTGTCTCCAGCTCGCCTAGCTACTCACTATGATCACTCGGCTACGCATGCCTCTCCCTGATGTCAATATGCCTTGTCCATTGCTGTTTTGGTTAGTGATTATTGTCTTATTTCACTGTAGAGCCTCCAGCCCTGCTCAATATGCATCAGCTAGCCCTTTTGTTCCACCTCCCACACATGCGGTGACCTCACCTGGTTTAAATGGTGTCTCTAGAGACAAAACCTCTCTCATCGTCACTCAATGCCTAGGTTTACCTCCACTGTATTCACATCCTACCATAGCCTTTTTTGTACATTATGCCTTGAAACTATTCTTCCGCGCCCAGAAACCTGCTCCTTTTACTCTCTGTTCCGAACGCACTAGACGACCAGTTCTTATAGCCTTTAGCCGTACCCTTATCCTACTCCTCCTCTGTTCCTCTGGTGATGTGGAGGTTAATCCAGGCCCTGCAGCGCCTAGCTCCACTCCCATTCCCCAGCCGCTCTCATTTGTTAACTTCTGTAACCGTAAAAGCCTTGGTTTCATGCATGTTAACATTAGAAGCCTCCTCCCTAAGTTTGTTTTAGTCACTGCTTTAGCACACTCTGCCAACCCGGATTTCCTAGCCGTGTCTGAATCCTGGCTTAGGAAGGCCACCAAAAATCCAGAAATGTCCATCCCTAACTATAACATTTTCCGTCAAGATAGAACTGCCAAAGGGGGCGGAGTTGCAATCTACTGCAGAGATAGCCTGCAGAGTTCTGTCATACTAACCAGGTCTGTACCCAAACAATTCGAGCTTCTACTTTTAAAAATCCACCTTTCCAGAAACAAGTCTCTCACCGTTGCCGCTTGTTATAGACCACCTTCAGCCCCCAGCTGTGCCCTGGACACCATATGTGAATTGATTGCCCCCATTTATCTTCAGAACTCGTACTGTTAGGTACCTAAACTGGGACATGCTTAACACCCAGCCGTCCAACAATCTAAGCTAGATGCCCTCAATCTCACAAAAATAATCAATGAACCTACCAGGTACAACCCCAAATCCGTAAACATGGCACCCTCATAGATATCATCCTGACCAACCTGCCCTCTAAATACACCTCTGCTGTCTTCAACCAGGATCTCAGCGATCACTGCCTCATTGCCTGTGTCCGTAATGGGCCTGCGGTCAAACGACCACCCCTCATCACTGTCAAACGCTCCCTAAAACACTTCAGCGAGCAGGCCTTTCTAATTGACCTGGCCTGGGAATCCTGGAAGGATATTGACCTCATTCCGTCAGCAGAGGATGCCTGGTTATTCTTTAAAAGTGCTTTCCTCACCATCTTAAATAAGCATGCCCCGTTCAAAAAATGTCAAACCAGGAACAGATATAGCCCTTGGTTCACTCCAGACCTGACTGTCCTTGACCAGCACAAAACATCCTGTGGCGTACTGCATTAGCATCGAATAGCCCCCGCGATATGCAACTTTTCAGAGAAGTTAGGAACCAATATAGACAGGCAGTTAGGAAAGCAAAGGCTAGCAAAATTTGCATCCTGTAGCACAAACTCCAAAAAGTTCTGGGACCCTGTAAAGTCCATGGAGAATAAGAGCACCTCCTCCCAGTTGCCCACTGCACTGAGGCTAGGAAACACTGTCACCACCAATAAATCCGCGATAATTGAGAATTTCAACAAGCCTTTTTCTACGGCTGACCATGCTTTCCACCTGGCTACCCCTATCCCGGTCAACAGCTCTGCACCCCCCACAGAAACTTGCCCAAGCCTCCCCCATTTCTCCTTCACCCAAATCCAGATTGCTGATCTTCTGAAAGAGCTACAAAATCTGGACCCCTACAAATCAGCTGGGCTAGACAATCTGGACCCTCTCTTTCTAAAATTATCTGCCGCAATTGTTGCAACCCCTATTACTAGCCTGTTCAACCTCTCTTTCATATCATCTGAGATCCCCAAAGATTGGAAAGCTGCCACGGTCATCCCCCTCTTCAAAGGCGGAGACACTCTAGACCCATACTGTAACACACCTATATCTATCCTACCCTGCCTTTCTGGTTCAATTCTCTGGGCGACTCTTTTCTCTCTATACATCAATGATGTCGCTGTTGCTGCTGGTTATTCTCTGATCCACCTCTACGCAGAAGACACCATTCTGTATACTTCTGGCCCTTCTTTGGACACTGTATTAACACACCTCCAGACGAGCTTCAATGCCATACAACTCTCCTTCCGTGGCCTCCAACTGCTCTTAATTGCAAGTTAAACTAAGTGCATGCTTTTCGCCCGTCTAGCATCACTACTCTGGACGGTTCTGATTTAGAATATGTGGACAACTACAAATACCTAGGTGTCTGGTTAGACTGTAAACTCTCCTTCCAGACTCACATCAAGCATCTCCAATCCAAAATTAAATCTAGAATCAGCTTCCTATTAAAACTGACTGTCCTACCGATCCTTGACTTCGGCGATGTCATTTACAAAATAGCCTCTAACACTGTACTCAGCAAATTGGATGCAGTCTATCATAGTGCCATCCGTTTTGTCACCAAAGCCCCATATACTACCCACCACTGCGACCTGTATGCTCTCGTTGACTGGCCCTCGCAATTCATCGCCAAACCCACTGGCTCCAGGTCATCTATAAGTCTTTGCTAGGTAAAGCCCCGCTTTATCTCAGTTCACTGGTCACCATAGCAGCACCCATGTTCTCCCAAGACTTTAGTTGTCAAGCGAAAAGCTCCATGTGCTGTCTGGTTGGCTCAAAGTAAGGTTTATACGTGAGGAGCTATAGGAGGACAGGCTCATTGTTATGGCTAGACTGGAATCAATGGAACGATGTATACATGTATAAAAAATTCTGTAGGAAAAAAGTCAGTTCTGAGTTTGAAGCCTCAGTCACTGTCAGAGCCAGAGCCGTGGTTGGAGGCCTCGTTGGCAGAGCACGCGCTCCAGCAGGTATATTTCATTGGTCACCCCCAAAGCCAATTCCTCCTTTGGCCGCCTTTCCTTCCAGTTCTCTGCTGCCAATGACTGGAACGAATTGCAAAAATCACTGAAGCTGGAGACTCATATCTCCCTCACTAACTTTAAGCATCAGCTGTCAGAGCAGCTCACAGATCATTGCACCTGTACATAGCCCATCTGTAAATAGCCCATCCAATTACCTCATCCCCTTATTGTTACTTATTTTTTTGCTCCTCTGCACCCCGGTATCTCTACTTGCACATTCATCTTCTGCACATTTATCACTCCAGTGCTTAATTGCTAAATTGTAATTACTTCGCCACTACGGCCTATTTATTGCCTTACCTCCCTAATCTTACCTCATTTTCACACACTGTATATAGACTTTTCTATTGTGTTATTGACTGTGCATTTGTTTATTCCGTGTAACTCTGTGTTGTTGTTTGTGTCGCACTGCTTTACTTTATCTTCGCCAGGGTGCAGTTGTAAATTAGAACTTGTTCTCAACTGGCCTTCCTGGTTAAATAAAGGTGAAATAAAAATATATATAAAAAATGTTGATGAGAGGCGGTCCTGGGGTTAGTCATGCATGTTGATGTGAGGCAGTCCTGGGGTTAGTCATGCATGTTGATGAGAGGCAGTCCTGGGGTTAGTCATGCATGTTGATGAGAGGCGGTCCTGGGGTTAGTCATGCATGTTGATGAGAGGCAGTCCTGGGGTTAGTCATGCATGTTGATGAGAGGCAGTCCTGGGGTTAGTCATGCATGTTGATGAGAGGTGGTCCTGGGGTTAGTCATGCATGTTGATGAGAGGTGGTCCTGGGGTTAGTCATGCATGTTGATGTGAGGCAGTCCTGGGGTGAGTCATGCATGTTGATGAGAGGTGGTCCTGGGGTTAGTCATGCATGTTGATGAGAGGCAGTCCTGGGGTTAGTCATGCATGTTGATGAGAGGCAGTCCTGGGGTTAGTCATGCATGTTGATGAGAGGCAGTCCTGGGGTTAGTCATGCATGTTGTTGAGAGGTGGTCCTGGGGTTAGTCATGCATGTTGTTGAGAGGTGGTCCTGGGGTTAGTCATGCATGTTGATGAGAGGCGGTCCTGGGGTTAGACATGCATGTTGATGAGAGGCAGTCCTGGGGTTAGTCATGCATGTTGATGAGAGGCAGTCCTGGGGTTAGTCATGCATGTTGATGAGAGGTGGTCCTGGGGTTAGTCATGCATGTTGATGAGAGGCAGTCCTGGGGTTAGTCATGCATGTTGATGAGAGGCAGTCCTGGGGTTAGTCATGCATGTTGATGAGAGGCGGTCCTGGGGTTAGTCATGCATGTTGATGAGAGGCAGTCCTGGGGTTAGTCATGCATGTTGATGAGAGGCGGTCCTGGGTTTAGTCATGCATGTTGATGAGAGGTGGTCCTGGGGTTAGTCATGCATGTTGATGAGAGGCAGTCCTGGGGTTAGTCATGCATGTTGTTGAGAGGTGGTCCTGGGGTTAGTCATGCATGTTGTTGAGAGGTGGTCCTGGGGTTAGTCATGCATGTTGATGAGAGGCGGTCCTGGGGTTAGACATGCATGTTGATGAGAGGCAGTCCTGGGGTTAGTCATGCATGTTGATGAGAGGTGGTCCTGGGGTTAGTCATGCATGTTGATGAGAGGTGGTCCTGGGGTTAGTCATGCATGTTGATGAGAGGCAGTCCTGGGGTTAGTCATGCATGTTGATGAGAGGTGGTCCTGGGGTTAGTCATGCATGTTGATGAGAGGCAGTCCTGGGGTTAGTCATGCGAGGCAGTAGTTAATCTTCTCTGCTATTTTATTAATCAACTGGCTGTCATCAGGGAAGCTGCCTTGTTCTCTGCTGTAGACCTCACTCACCTCTCCCAACCTCTCTCTCTCAATTCAAAGGGCTTTATTGGCATGGGAAACATATGTTTACATTGCCAAAGCAAGTGAAATAGATAATAAACAAAAGTGAAATGAACAATAAGGAATGAACAGTAAACATTACACTCACAAAACTTCCAAAAGAATAAAAACATTTCAAATGTCATATTGTGTCTATATACAGTGTTGCAATGATGTGCAAATAGTTCAAGTACAAAAGTGAAAAATATATACATAAATACTGGTTTTATTTCCAATGGTGTTTGTTCTTCACTGGTTGACCTTTTCTTGTGATAACAGGTCACAAATGTTGCTGCTGTGATTGCACACTGTGGTATTTCACCTAATAGATATGGGAGTTTATCAAAATTGGATTTGTTTTCAATTTTTTTGTGGGTCTGTGTAATCTGTGGGCAGTGTGCACATAGCCTGTATTCTCTTGAGAGCCAGGTCTGCCTTCGGTGGCCTTTCTCAATAGCAAGGCTATGCTCACTGAGTCTGTACATAGTCAAAGATTTCCTTAAGTTTGGGTCAGTCACAGTGGTCAGGTATTCTGCCACTATGTACTCTCTGTTTATGGTCAAATACCATTCTAGTTTGCTCTGTTTTTTTGTAAATTCTTTCCAATGTGTCAAGTAATTATCTTTTTGTTTTCTCATGATTTGGTTGGGTCTAATTGGGTTGCTGTCCTGGGGTTCTGTGGGGTCTGTTTGTGTTTGTGAACAGAGCCCCAGGACCAGCTTGCTTAGGGGACTCTTCTCCAGGTTCATCTCTCTGTAGGTGATGGCTTTGTTATGGAAGGTTTGGGAATCACTTCCTTTTAGGTGGTTGTAGAATTTAACGGCTTTGTTCTGGACTTTGATATTTAGCGGGTATCGGCCTAATTCTGCTCTGCATGCATTATTTGGTGTTTTACATCGTACACAGAGGATATTTTTGCAGAATTCTGCATGCAGAGTCTCAGTTTGGTGTTTGTCCCATTTTGTGAATTCTTGGTTGGTGAGCGCTTTTTCTCCCTCCCTCCCTCCCTCCCTCCCTCCCTCCCTCCCTCCCTCCCTCCCTCCCTCCCTCCGCCCTGCATTTTCACTAAGCCTACAAATGGTGTGTCACCTACTGTAACAAAGGGAAGGCCTAGCTGTTTGTCTCACCTAACATTAGTCACATGTCATTAGGATGATTGCTCCAGCAACGTGGGTCTGTACAGTCCTGCCCCTGTATGTGACTGATGCTTATACATTGTCAGCGCAACTAAATGGGTTCAACTGTAGTGTGGGAAGCTGCCATTGGCGTTTAATAGCATATCATTTCATTTACATGCATTTATTTTGATTATTCACTCTACCTGTGGTCTATATTGCTGGATATGATAGTACAATACCCTTTTCAGCTGTAGAATCTTAATTTGAACCAGTTTGCTATAGCAGGACAATAATCCTGCAGCAACAGGAAATGTGATTATAATTATTATAATTAATGGACATTTTGGTAGGGGTTGGTACATTTTACTTTTATTTCCATTTAAGTGGAAATTACAAACTTTAGAAGCCATTTTAAACCTTGAATAAACTACAATTTCCTGCTGTGCAGTAAAATTCTCATCAACAAAAGAGTGATCAAATTAACATGCTAAATCTGTACCATTTTGTTGAACAGAATTAATAGGAAGAGCGCCTATGGCAGTTTCTGTTAAGGATTTTCTCTCACTTCAATAAACCTTCCTTCATCTCCACACTACACTACACTAAACTACACTACACTAAACTACACTACACGCTTCTGACAAACACAGAGAAACAAGGAGAGATCGAGGTTGCTCTATCTAGAGCTCGTGTCCTTCAGAGTTTTACAGCGCTGCTCCTCTTCTGGTTGTATAACATCAGGTGTGAGAGAGTAGAGAATAGTTGTTGGGTGTGACAGAGACTGCACTGAGATAGTAGAGAAGAGTTGTTGGGTGTGACAGAGACGGCACTGAGAGAGTAGAGAAGAGTTGTTGGGTGTGACAGAGACGGCACTGAGAGAGTAGAGAATAGTTGTTGGGTGTGACAGAGACGGCACTGAGAGAGTAGAGAATAGTTGTTGGGTGTGACAGAGACTGTACTGAGAGAGTAGAGAATAGTTGTTGGGTGTGACAGAGACTGCACTGAGAGAGTAGAGAATAGTTGTTGGGTGTGACAGAGACGGCACTGAGAGAGTAGAGAATAGTTGTTGGGTGTGACAGAGACTGTACTGAGAGAGTAGAGAATAGTTGTTGGGTGTGACAGAGACTGCACTGAGAGAGTAGAGAATAGTTGTTGGGTGTGACAGAGACTGCACTGAGAGAGTAGAGAATAGTTGTTGGGTGTGACAGAGACTGTACTGAGAGAGTAGAGAATAGTTGTTGGGTGTGAGAGAGACGGCACTGAGAGAGTAGAGAAGAGTTGTTGGGTGTGAGAGAGACGGCACTGAGAGAGTAGAGAATAGTTGTTGGGTGTGAGAGAGACGGCACTGAGAGAGTAGAGAATAACTGTTGAGCAGTTGGAGAAGATGGGGGAGATGGCATGGAGGAAGAACAGGAAGAGGATGGACAGGAAGCAGAAAGAAGATGAAGAAGAGGTCGGTAGAAGAAACTGTAGTTGGTTGCTCATCGTAGCTCAGCAACATTCGTTAAGCTCAAATGCCTCCACCAAAAGTTGAGAGATTCAGATTGAAAAAGACAGCAAATATCCTTCTGGAGGCTGAAGAACCCAGCATTGGAGTATGTCTCCAAGGCTTTTTCAAAGAGATCAAAATGGCTTTTGATACTTCTTCACTGAAGCTAGCTGGAGATGGCATGTGCCTCTTTTGCTCTGCTTAAAATGCAGAAGAGTGCAGTGTTATGCTGGCAAATGCTATATTAAAGGGGCAATCTGGGATTGGTACATCCAACCTTCAGCTGTTCACCAAAAAGTGTGCACCTTTAAGCACTATAAGAAAACCCCTGCATTGATTTTACCAGAAATATCAAGCAATGCACCTATAGTACACCTATAGTACACCTATGATCCACCTATAGTACATCTACAATACACCTACAGTACACCTATGGTACACCTACAGTACATCTACAGTACACCTACAGTATAGTAGTACACCGATAGTACAACTACAGTACACCTAAAATATACCTATAGTACACCTATATTAGACCTCAAGTACACCTACAGTACACTTACAGAACATGTATAGTACACCTACAGTATAGCAGTACACCTATATTACACTTATAGTACACCTACAGTTCACCTTTAGTACACCTACAGTACATATACAGTACACCTACAGTAAACCTACAGTATAGCAGTACACATTTAGTACACTTACACTACACCTACAGTATAGCAGTACACCTATAGTATACCCACGGTACACCTACAATACACCTAAAGTACACCTATAGTAGACCTAAAGTACACCTACAGAACACTTACAGTACAGATATAGTACACCTACAGTATACCTACAGTACACCTACAGTCCACCTACAGTTTATCAGGACACATATAGTACACCTATAGTATACACACAGTACACCTACAATACACCTAAAGTACACTTATAGTAGACCTAAAGTACACCTATAGTACACTTACAGTACAGATATAGTACACCTACAGTATACCTACAGTACACCTACAATACACCTACAGTCCACCTACAGTATAGCAGTACACCTATAGTACACCTATAGTACACCTACAGTACACCTACAGTACACCTATAGTCAACCTATAGTACACCTACATTACACCTATAAAACATCTACAGTACACCTACAGTACACCTGTAGTACACCTACAGTATAGCAGTACACCTACAGTACATTTACAGTACACCTATAGTACACCTACAGTACACATACGGTCCACTTATAGTACATCTACAGTACACCTAGAGTACACCTATAGTACACTTACAGTAGACCTACAGTACACTTACAGTAGACCTATAGTACACTTACAGTAGACCTACAGTACACTTACAGTAGACCTATAGTACACCTACAGTACACTTACAGTACACCTACAGTAGACCTATAGTACACCTACAGTACACCTATAGTACACTTACAGTAGACCTGTAGTACACCTACAGTACACGTACAGTACACTTATAGTATACCTACAGTACACTTACAGTAGACCTATAGTACACCTAGTGTACACTTACAGTACACCTACAGTACACCTACAGTACACCTATAGGACACCTACAGTACACTTATAGTACACCTACAGTGGACCTATAGTACTTGTAGTTGTGTCCCGATTCTCCATCATTCTCCCAAACTAAACAATGGATTAAATAATGGTGAAAACTTCGTCTAGCCAATATTTTCACCAATGCAATGTTTTTAAATCCATGATGGGGAGTGTGCAAGTGCAGTCAAGCACTGGTTGAGTGATTTAGCAGAGGTAAGACGCGGCGGGGGCCTCGAGGTCTGTCCCAGAGTTTGCCTGGCTGTAATTGACATCTTTTTCATCAGGCAGGCTGACTGGCAGCTAAAAGTAGTAAATCCCCCATAGTCTAACACGAAAAAAGAAGAGAATATATAATGTCAGTTTGTTCATACATTATTTGGGGGAGGAAATTGGAATAGCACTGAACTTAGTTAAGAACCCAACCCTCCTCCAATACGCTCGTGTGGTATAGTATCTTGCCACTGGGAATACAGCAGAACATACAGTATACAGGGGTGAGGCTGTATCGTACAGCATTATGAAATGGGATGTGCTTCATTGAATTGAAGCTTTTATTTGCGGTTGATGTAATCTCTACTCACTAACCGTGAGTCTGCTACAATATTTATGTATGTACCAGACAAACATACCGCCATAATAGGTAGCTGTGGTCACTGCTGTCCTGACTGTCACTTGGTGTTACACACAGGGGAGTCACCATCATCTCTATGGTCATTGAGTTTGAGTTTCATATCGGATGTGGGCTATTATTGTAATTTATTGTATTATTCATTTGAGAAATGACCATAATATCCTAGGCAGTGAGTGCTCATAGTTAGTGTGACCCACAGTGCTTGGAACACATACAAGGTTCGGAATACTGCTGGTTTACATGATTAAAATGATTCAAGTGCAAAACAGTTAATTCTGGGACTTACTGTAAGGTTAATATTGGACTAATTTCAGACCCACTGACACAGTTAGACCCACTGCACCATTTCCTGATTGCTCGGTCATTGCCTTCATGTGTATCAAATCCTACCTTTCGTCTCTCTGCACTTTTCCACCCTAACACATACTTTAACCACCCCAACATGCAGTATGTAGAAGGGTGAATATGCAGTGCATTTATGCATTTTTATGCATTTCGGGGAGGAGTTTCTCTGAAAGGCTTCAGTGACCTACTTAAGGCTGCCATGAAATTCTAACGATTTGAAAAGCCACAAAAAACGGTATACTGTGTGAATTAAACATTTGGGTTACACAAAGATGGCGATGGGATGATGCAACAACCTCAACTATACAGCAGCAGCCATTTTGTTTTTGTTTGAAGATGTTATTGCTGACCCCATTTAGTCGACTGGTCAATTGTTTGGTCGATAGGCTGTTGGTCGAACGAGATTTCTTTAGTCGAGCAGTAGCAAAAATTCAATAAAAAATCATGGTGTACAAGATACCTGTCTGATTGTAGCCTGTCTGAGTGGACTGATCCATTGTGGAAGCCGTGTGGATGGCACATTCCATCGCTCTAAGACATGTGCTATGAAAATTGTATATGATTAAGGACAATGGTGCAACACTAATAAAAATAATATTGTTTAAATGCGCTTTCTCCTGCTTTTGATAGCGGTCGCTGTCCGCGGTTCTGAAACATCAGTGCGCTATTGAATTGTCGCCTATTCCTAGACGATGTTCTTATGTGCATAATAGCAAAGTTAACCAGCATATTGGTGTTGAGAACAATGCGGCAGAGGCAGCAGTGGAGTTAGGAGATGAAAAAACTACCCTTGCCTTAATTGTCTAAGAAAAGTGAGGAGAGAGAAAACCCCAACTTAATTAGATCAATATTGAACAGCCTAACTGATAAACGTTCCTGGCTTTATAAATCATCCATATATATCTACAGGAATAAGACATCCTGCTTCTGTTGCCTGTTTGAGTGTTTGATTAATAGTCTACTGATTCCATGAGCACCCAGCCTCACACGACCACAACATGTTGGATAAACAATTTCACAAATTTGTCTGTTTTTAATCTTTGATAGGCTGTAATAAAGGCTTTGCACTTTTTTGGTTTGTTAAAACAGCCTTGCTGGTATTACTTATCATTTATTTAGTGTTGTTTACACTGTTCCAAATTGTCAGAAAAATTATATAAATCATAATAATAACCCTCCTTTTTCTTGATCTCCTTCTTATTGTTATTATTACGATCATTATAATAATAAGTAATGTTGTTATCATTAGTAGGCTTAGTATAGCAGTCTTGTATAACCACCATCGAGCTCTAGGCCTAAGAGCACATCCTGTTTAGTCTTAATACTGTAACTTACTTAGGCCTATATTTCAATACTTATATAGGCTACTTACTGTATCAATCAATAATTGGTTAAGGTCATCACAGAGCATACAAGTCATTCATGATTTGAAATGCAATCAAGTATTTTAGTTTTAAAATAAATTAACAAAGTGACCCTTGAATAATTAGCTGTAAACAATAAATAAACCATTCCATTTGAGCAACTGTTTTTAGTCTTTGCTGTAATAAAGGCTTTACAAAAAAAATAAGTACAACAGTCTCTCTGGTACGCTTATAATTTATTTTGTGTTGTTTATATTGTTCCAAACGGTCAGACGATCTAACAGCACTTGTTTGGCAAACACACGCAGCGCTGGCTCCATACCTTCTTTTCCTTGATCTCCAGTATTTTCCACAACTAGTCAAATGTATTACACACATCTGACTTCCCCTTTACCTCCTGAGCAACCAGTAAACAAACATTCCCTCGTTTCAAGTATGTCACATCCTCTGCATCCATTTTGCTGTCACATGTGTTATGGCGTTCAGAGTTTGTTATAACCAATTTATTGATGTGATTATGATATGCTATAGGTCAAGGCCTATTGGTCACGTTCATGGGATGCATACATGCATACATGTGTCACGTAAAGTGAGCAAGGGTTAAAGGGAATAGGGAATGTTTTTGGATTTCGGTAACAGAGCTTTTCAGTCAGGAATGGCTGTAATTATGTTGCAGCTTCAGCAACACGGACAGCGAGATAAACACTGTTGATGTTTTGTGATGGTCGCTGCAGCAGGGAGGAGAGGGAGACGACAGGTGCTAGTCACACAGTCACTGGCTGCCATTTTTGTTTTACACAGTGCAGCATGTCTGAGCCCGGCCCGCACAATCAATTTAATTGCGGTCGGACTCTGTCTAGTCATTTGTGTCTTAATTATTTAATCAAACAGTGTGATTAAAGCATCAGACAAGCTCAGTGCATATAGTTGGTTTGATTAAAACACGTAGGATGTGTCTATATATTGAAAAATACACTTTTTGACATTTCTATCGATCGATTGGTTGAAAGAACAGACGACTCTCAGTCCACCAAGATATCTTTTAGTCGGGGACAGCCCTGGAAGATTAGATAAAGTTGGGAGGGAAAAAAGTATTTGCTAGGCTATGGGCCTATTGACCCTGGTCAAAAGTAGTGCACTATATGGGGAAGAGGGTGCCATTTGGAACACATATATATATTTACAGTACATTCGGGAGGTATTCAGACCCCTTGAACCTTTCCACATTTTGTTACGTTACAGCCTTATTCTAAAATGGATTAAATCATTTTTTCCTCTAATCAATCTACGCACAATATCCCTTAATGACAAAGCAAAAACAGGTTTTTAGAAATGTTTGCAAAAAACTGAAATATCACATTTACATAAGTATTCAGACCCTTACTCAGTACTTTGTTGAAGCCCCTTTGGCAGCGATTACAGCCTCAAGTCTTCTTCGGTATGACGCTACAAGCTTGGCACACCTGTATTTGAGGAGTTTCTCCCATTCTTCTCTGCAGGTCCTCTCAAGCTCTGTCAGGTTGGATGGGGAGTGTCGTTGTACAGCTATTTTCAGGTCTCTCCAGAGATGTTCGATCGGGTTCAAGTCTGGGCTCTGGCTGGGCCACTCAAGGACAGAGACTTGTCCCAAAGCCACTCCTGCGTTTTCTCGGCTGTGTACTTAGGGTCATTGTCCTGTTGGAAGGTGAACCTTTGCCCCAGTTTGAGGTCCTGAGCGCTCTGGAGCAGGTTTTCATCATTATCCCATCTCCACAGACGAACTCTGGAGCTCTGTCAGAGTGACCATTGGGTTCTTGGTCACCTCCCTGACCAAGGCCCTTCTCTCCCGATTAATCAGTTTGGCCGAGTGGCCAGCTCTAGGAAGAATCTTGGTGGTTCGAAACTTTTTCCATTTAAAAATGATGGCTGCCACTGTGATCTTGGAGACCTTCAATGCTGCAGAAATTGTTTGGTACCCTTCCCCAGATCTGTGCCTCGACACAACCCTGTCTTGCAGCTCTACAGACATTTCCTTTGACCTCATGGCTTGGTTTTTGCTCTGACATGCACTGTCAACTGTGACAGGTGTGTGTCTTTCCAGATTATGTCCAATACATTTTATTTACCACAGGTGGACTCCAATCAAGTTTTAGAAGCATCTCAAGGATGATCAATGCAAACAGGATGCAGTTGAGCTCAATTTTGAGTCTCATAGCAAAGGGTCTGAATACTTATGTAAATAAGGTATTTCAGTTTTTTTATTTTTAATACATTTGCAAAAATGTCTAAAAAACAGTTTTTGCTTTGTCATTAGGGATTATTGTGTGTAGAGTGGTAAACAAAACATCAATTGAATCCATTTTAGAATAAGGCTGTAAAGTAACAAAATGTGTAAAAAGTGAAGGAGTCCAAATACTGAATGAAAGAAATAATCTTATTAAATACTTTTTTCTTTACATAGTTGAATGTGCTGACAACAAAATCACACAAAAATAATCAATGGAAATCCAATTTATCAACCCATGGAGGTCTGGATTTGGAGTCACACTCAAAAAGTGGAAAACCACACTACAGGCTGATCCAACTTTGATGTAATGTCCTTAAAACAAGTCAAAATGAGGCTCAGTAGTGTGTGTGGCCTCCACGTGCCTGTATGACCTCCCTACAATGCCTGGGCATGCTCCTGATGAGGTGGCGGATGGTCTCCTGGAGGGATCTCCTCCCAGACCAGGCCTAAAGCATCCGCCAACTCCTGGACAGTCTGTGGTGCAACGTGGCGTTGGTGGATGGAGCGAGACATGATGTCCCAGATGTGCTCAATTGGATTCAGGTCTGGGGAACGGGCGGGCCAGTCCATAGCATCAATGCCTTCCTCTTGCAGGAACTGCTGACACACTCCTGCCACATGAGGTCTAGCATTGTCTTGCATTAGGAGGAACCCAGGGCCAACTGCACCAGCATATGGTCTCACAAGGGGTCTGAGGATCTCATCTCGCTACCTAATGGTAGTCAGGCTACCTCTGGCGAGCACATGGAGGGCTGTGCGGCCCCCCAAAGAAATGCCACCCCACACCATGACTGACCCACCACCAAACCGGTCATGCTGGAGGATGTTGCAGTCAGCAGAACGTTCTCCACGGCATCTCCAGACTCTGTCACGTCTGTCACGTGCTCAGTGTGAACCTGCTTTCATCTGTGAAGAGCACAGGGCGCCAGTGGCGAATTTGCCAATCTTGGTGTTCTCTGGCAAATGCCAAACGCCCTGCACGGTGTTGGGCTGTAAGTACAACCCCCACATGTGGACGTCAGGCCCTCATACCACCCTCATGGAGTCTGTTTCTGACCGTTTGAGCAGACACATGCACATTTGTGGCCTGCTGGAGGTCATTTTGCAGGGCTCTGGCAGTGCTTCTCCTGCTCCTCCTTGCACAAAGGCGGAGGTAGCGGTCCTGCTGCTGGGTTGTTGCCCTCCTACGGCCTCCTCCACGTCTCCTGATGTACTGGCCTGTCTCCTGGTAGCGCCTCCATGCTCTGGACCCTACGCTGACAGACACAGCAAACCTTCTTGCCACAGCTCGCATTGATGTGCTATCCTGGATGAGCTGCACTACCTGAGCCACTTGTGTGGGTTGTAGACTCCGTCTCATGCTACCACTAGAGTGAAAGCACCGCCAGCATTCAAAAGTGACCAAAACATCAGCCAGGAAGCATAGGAACTGAGAAGTGGTCTGTGGTCCCCACCTGCAGAACCACTCCTTTATTGGGGGTGTCTTGCTAATTGCCTATAATTTCCACCTATTGTCTATTCCATTTGCACAACAGCATGTGAAATTTATTGTCAATCAGTGTTGCTTCCTAAGTGGACAGTTTGATTTCACAGAAGTGTGATTGACTTGGAGTTACATTGTGTTGTTTAAGTGTTCCCTTTATTTTTTTGAGCAGTGTATATAAAAGGATTTGCTAGGCTACTTCACCATCCATATTGTCTTTATCGTTTACTTTTGTCTCAGTGTCTGAATAGCTGGTGTGGTTGCAGACGTTTGCTTCTTGTGTAATGAGGATTGTCTTATTTTTAGGGCTCGGTCTGTTTTATTTAAAAGCTTTTCTGATTAAGTGCCTCATGACATCCTGCTTCACAATTCCACCGACTCTTCTCAACGAGATTCCATCAGCCAGACACAGTCTGCAAATACACGCTCAGACACACTGGTAGCCACTTCTCTCTCTCTCTCTCTCTCTCTCTCTCCTCTCCTCTTTTAAGGAACATTTGTTTTTCTTCGCTGACTTGCTCAGTCCTGTACACCAATTAATTTATCTATGCAGTCTAGTAGCTCTCGCTCTCACTATTTCTCTAGTCTCTCTCTGTTTATCTGTCTCTCTCATTCTCTCTCTTTTCTCTGTTTGTCAGTCTCTCTTGCTCTCTCTCTCTCTCACTTTGGTAGCTATGGCAACACCGTGTCAGACGTTAATTCCTCAAATGAGACAGTAATGTCCGGTCTCATTCCTCCATCCCTCCTAGGGGTGAAGTGCAGATCAGGAGAGAGAAAAGTTACACATCTTTTGAGGTCACACGTTTTCTTGAATATTTCAGGCTACGGCACTGGGGGAGGGGGGGGGGGGACCAGGTGCCAGTGTGTGTGACAGTCTGTGTGACAGGAGGGAGAGAGATAAAGAGAGAGAGAGAGCGAAAGAGAGAGAGAGTAGCCAAACCAACTCGCTCTAGTTATACAAACTTGTTTCTGCCATAGTTTATCAATCATACAATCTGGTAGTGCCTGTATTGACTGCATCAAATTGTTGTAAAGAAGCTAGCTAGCTGCAATAGCCAGCTAAGTTAGCCAGCTAGCTACCTAAAGTAGGAAGGCAACACTGAAGCATGCATGAGAGCACCAGCTGTTCCGGACAACTGTGTGATCGCGCTCTCCGTAGCTGATGTGAGCAAGAATTTTAAACAGGTCAACATTCACAAGGCCGCAGACGGATTACCAGGACATGTACTCAGAGCATGTGCGGACCAACTGTCAAGTTTCTTCACTGCCATTTTCAACCTCTTCCTGACCGAGTCTGTAATACCTACATGTTTCAAGCAGACCACCATAGTCCCCGTGCCAAAGAAAGTGAAGTGACTACCACCCCTTAGCACTCACATCGATAGCCATGAATTGCTTTGAAAGGCTGGTCATGGTTCACATCAACACCATCATCCCGGAAATCCTAGACCCATTCCAATTTGCATACTTCCTCAAAAGATTCACAGATGATGCAATCTCAATCGCACACCACACTGCCCTTTCCCATCTGGACAAAAGGAAAACCTATGTGATAATGCTGTTCATTGACTACAGCTCAGCTTTCAACACGATAGTGCCCACGAAGCTCATCAATAAGCTAAGGACCCGGGACTAAACACCTCCCTCTGCAACTGGATCCTGGACTTCCTGATGGGCTGCCCCCAGGTGGTAAGGGTAGGCAACAACACATCTGCCAAGCTGATCCTCAACACGAGGGCCCCTCAGGGGTGCGTGCTTAGTCCCATCCTGAACTCCCTATTCACACACGACTGCATGGCCAAGCACAACTCCAACACCATCATTAAGTTTGCTGAAGGCACAACAGTGGTAGGCCTGATCACCGACAACGATGAGACAGCCAATAGGGAGGAGGTCAGAGACCTGGCAGTGTGGTGCCAGGACAACAACTTCTCCCTCAATGTGAGCAAGACAAAGGAGATGATCATGGACTACAGGAAAAGGAGGGCCGAACATGCCCCCATTCACATCGACAATGCTGTAGTGGAGAGGGTAGAGAGTTTCAAGTTCCTTGGTCTTCACATCACCAACAGACTATCATGGTTCAAACACACCAGGACACTGTAAAGATTTGACATGGGTCCCCAGATCCTCAAAAAGTTCTACAGCTGCACCATCGAGAGCATCTTGACCGGTTGCATCACCGCCTGGTATGGCAACTGCTCGGCATCTGACCGCAAGGCGCTGCAGAGGGTAGTGCGTACAGCCCAATACATCAATGGGGCCAAGCTTCCTGACATCCAAGACCTATATACCAGGCGGTGTCAGAGGAAAGCCCCAAAAATTGTCAAAGACTCCAGTCACCCAAGTTATACACTGTTCTCTCTGCTACCGCACGGCAAGAGGTACCGGAGCGCCAAGTCTAGGTCCAAAAGGCTCCTTAACAGCTTCTACCCACAAACCATAAGACTGCTGAACAATTAATCAAATGGCCACCCGGACTATTTACATTGACCCCCCCCCCCCTTTTGTTTTTACACTGCTGCGACTCGCTATTTATTTTTTATATATAGTCATTTTACCCCTACCTACATGTACAAATGACCTCGACTAACTTGTACCCACGCACATTAACTCGGTACTGGTACCCCCTGTATATAGCCTCTGTATTGTTATTTTATTGTGTTACTTTTTATTTTTTACTTTAGTTTATTTAGCCAATATTTTCATAACTCTATTTCTTGAACTGAAGTGTTGGTTAAGAGCTTGCAAATAAGCATTTCATGGTAGGGTTACACCTGTTGTATTCGGCGTATGTGACAAATACAATTTGATTTGATTTGAATTAATTGAGTCTATTTTGCTGCGCTTCCCATCGTTGTCTACAACAACTCCATTCATATGAAACAACAGCCTACCTTTCAGTTGATCATTGTAGCCTGCTCCTTCTTATTTAGCCAACCTATTTCTGTAATTTTAATTCCATTTTGCATTGACTGGAAATCTAACATCTGACTGTAGAGCTGCTTTGATTGACCGACAAAAACAAGCCACAGGTGTGAAACGGGTGTAGGCTACGGGTGTGTCTTTTATATGAGACACACTCATACTCATGTTGTTTTATAAAAAATGACAATGTAATGGTTTATCCTTGTAGGCTATGTAGCAATGTCACATAGATAACTGTATTTCATTTTAGACAAAGTAAAAATAGGCCTTTCTTTCTCAAAAATGTATTCTTTCCCAAGAAATAGAACACTAACGTCCGTCTGGATATTTGAATAACTGTACCCATCCCTAGTTGCTGGGGGTACGTTTCGCTCTCCGAGTTATTCATGATTGGATGGTTGGTCATTGTTAGCGTCCTCACTCTGGTTTAAATATGCGGCTAGCTGGTTGATGAATCTGTGGCCCTGTTGGTGGCATTGTGCCTGCTCACAATCAATGAGGAGCAGCCACACTCCAAAGCCCTCCATATGAACATGCCCTCCATCATGGAGAATCACATTGCTTCTGCATAATGTTCTCTCTCCAATACTGCTCTCTCTCTCTTTTATGTGGTTGTGTTTGGCCAGAATGTAATTTCATGTTAGAGATTCATGGCGTTGGACAAAGCTTTTCAGCTACAGTAGCCAGCTAACTCAAGCATATTTATAGTGATGTGAAAACTAAAATGTTAATTAATGTCCTTTCCACTACATTTGATAAATACATCAACAATTGTATGATAAATCAACAAATACAATGCATGATATTACAAGGACTATGTTCAGAAGACGACTTTAAAACAATATAGACATTGTCTAATAAACATTGAGAGCTTCAGTCAGTGGAGACTAGGGAGACTGAGGAGTCAGTGCAGAGAGAGAGAAGAGAAGATAGCATGGAGGGGAGGGGAGAGGAGGATAGGATGAGAGGAGATGAGGAGGGGAGAACATGGGAGGGGAGATAGCAGGGAGAGGAGGAGAGAAGAGTAGGAGAGGAGAGGAGGGAAAATAGCAGGGAGAGGATGGGAGAGGAGGGGAGGAAGAGAGGAGGTTAGGATGAAAGGAGAGGTGAAGAAGAGAGGAGAGGAGAGGAGGGGAGATAGCAGAGGAAAGGAGATGTTAGAGAAAGGAGAGGGCATGAGATTGCAGCGGAGAGGAGGAGGAGAAGGCAGAAAGAGGAGAGGGGAGGAGAAGAGAAGAGAGGGGAGGGGTAGAGATGAGAGGAGAGGAGAGGAGAAGGCAGAGAGGAGAGGATATGAGAGGAGGAGTGGAGAGGAGATGGCAGAGAGAGGAGAGAGGAGAGGAGATGGCAGAGAGAGGAGAGGGGAGGAGAGGAGATGGCAGAGAGAGGTGATGGCAGAGATAGGAGAGGAGAGGGGAGGAGAGGAGAGGGAAGGGGATGTGATGGAAGAGAGGTGGTGACAGAGCAACCCAATCAGACCAGAAAGCAAGGCAGCACTATTCCTGGGAGGCTGTTTTCCTCAACATGGATTGATGTGAGTGGACAGTAAACCCCGGGGCTGCTGGGACACTGTGACACTCTGCACCACGCTGTCTCTAGTGTCTCTCTCTCTATGTGCTCCCAGAGTCCCCCATGCCATCCAGAGCCATCCCAGTCGGGTGGATCTAACGTCACAACCACATAACCACAGCCCAGCCCTAGCTTGGCTTCACAGGACTCTGCATGTCCTACCTGGGATGGTAGTCACTAGATAGCCATGCTAGAATGAACAGCGGTGGCAGGAACATCAGAACTAATGAACTAGACTAGTGGTAGAGTCATTTGTTGTTTTCTTGACAGGGTTTTGGGGGTTTTAGGCTTTCTGTTGTTAGAAAGCAGCTGCACCTTTCGCCAGATGATAATGAATAACCTTAAAATGTTTTACGCTTTCCCAAATGGCACCCTATTCAGAAGTAGAGCACTAATGTAGAGAATAGGGTGGTATTTGGGACGTAGGCTTTGTCTACCTATTGTAAGGATGACATCTCTATTAAGGGTTAAATGGAGAAGATGACTGTGACCAGAGGAATAGCCCATTAAATGTTTACCAGTGTCAAAATCAAACATGAACCCTTAAACATGACCACAACAATGCAGGAAAATATTTTCTCTAAATCACTGATCCGTATTGTTTGTGTGACTGACCAGGAAAGACACCGTGTTCTCCCCTCAGGGTGTTTTGACATCAGTTATGAGACCTGTCCTGTTCCCCTCAGGGTGTTTTGACATCAGTTATGAGACCTGTCCTGTTCCCCTCAGGGTGTTTTGACATCAGTTATGAGACCTGTCCTGTTCCCCTCAGGTTATTTTGACATCAGTTATGAGACCTGTCCTGTTCCCCTCAGGGTGTTTTGACATCAGTTATGAGACCTGTCCTGTTCCCCTCAGGGTGTTTTGACATCAGTTATGAGACCTGTCCTGTTCCCCTCAGGGTGTTTTGACATCAGTTATGAGACCTGTCCTGTTCCCCTCAGGGTGTTTTGACATCAGTTATGAGACCTGTCCTGTTCCCCTCAGGGTGTTTTGACATCAGTTATGAGACCTGTCCTGTTCCCCTCAGGTTATTTTGACATCAGTTATGAGACCTGTCCTGTTCCCCTCAGGGTGTTTTGACATCAGTTATGAGACCTGTCCTGTTCCCCTCAGGGTGTTTTGACATCAGTTATGAGACCTGTCCTGTTCCCCTCAGGGTGTTTTGACATCAGTTATGAGACCTGTCCTGTTCCCCTCAGGGTGTTTTGACATCAGTTATGAGACCTGTCCTGTTCCCCTCAGGGTGTTTTGACATCAGTTATGAGACCTGTCATGTTCCCCTCAGGTTATTTTGACATCAGTTATGAGACCTGTCCTGTTCCCCTCAGGGTGTTTTGACATCAGTTATGAGACCTGTCCTGTTCCCCTCAGGGTGTTTTGACATCAGTTATGAGACCTGTCCTGTTCCCCTCAGGGTGTTTTCACATCAGTTATGAGACCTGTCCTGTTCCCCTCAGGGTGTTTTGACATCAGTTATGAGACCTGTCCTGTTCCCCTCAGGTTATTTTGACATCAGTTATGAGACCTGTCCTGTTCCCCTCAGGGTGTTTTGACATCAGTTATGAGACCTGTCCTGTTCCCCTCAGGGTGTTTTCACATCAGTTATGAGCCCTGTCCTGTTCCCCTCAGGGTGTTTTGACATCAGTTATGAGACCTGTCCTGTTCCCCTCAGGGTGTTTTGACATCAGTTATGAGACCTGTCCTGTTCCCCTCCGGGTGTTTTGACATCAGTTATGAGACCTGTCCTGTTCCCCTCAGGTTATTTTGACATCAGTTATGAGACCTGTCCTGTTCCCCTCAGGGTGTTTTCACATCAGTTATGAGCCCTGTCCTGTTCCCCTCAGGGTGTTTTGACATCAGTTATGAGACCTGTCCTGTTCCCCTCAGGGTGTTTTGACATCAGTTATGAGACCTGTCCTGTTCCCCTCCGGGTGTTTTGACATCAGTTATGAGACCTGTCCTGTTCCCCTCAGGTTATTTTGACATCAGTTATGAGACCTGTCCTGTTCCTCTCAGGGTGTTTTGACATCAGTTATGAGACCTGTCCTGTTCCCCTCAGGGTGTTTTCACATCAGTTATGAGACCTGTCCTGTTCCCCTCAGGGTGTTTTGACATCAGTTATGAGACCTGTCCTGTTCCCCTCAGGGTGTTTTGACATCAGTTATGAGACCTGTCCTGTTCCCCTCAGGGTGTTTTGACATCAGTTATGAGACCTGTCCTGTTCCCCTCAGGGTGTTTTCACATCAGTTATGAGACCTGTCCTGTTCCCCTCAGGGTGTTTTGACATCAGTTATGAGACCTGTCCTGTTCCCCTCAGGGTGTTTTGACATCAGTTATGAGACCTGTCCTGTTCCCCTCAGGGTGTTTTGACATCAGTTATGAGACCTGTCCTGTTCCCCTCAGGGTGTTTTGACATCAGTTATGAGACCTGTCCTGTTCCCCTCAGGGTGTTTTGACATCAGTTATGAGACCTGTCCTGTTCCCCTCAGGTTATTTTGACATCAGTTATGAGACCTGTCCTGTTCCCCTCAGGGTGTTTTGACATCAGTTATGAGACCTGTCCTGTTCCCCTCAGGGTGTTTTGACATCAGTTATGAGACCTGTCCTGTTCCCCTCAGGGTGTTTTGACATCAGTTATGAGACCTGTCCTGTTCCCCTCAGGGTGTTTTGACATCAGTTATGAGACCTGTCCTGTTCCCCTCAGGGTGTTTTGACATCAGTTATGAGACCTGTCATGTTCCCCTCAGGTTATTTTGACATCAGTTATGAGACCTGTCCTGTTCCCCTCAGGGTGTTTTGACATCAGTTATGAGACCTTTCCTGTTCCCCTCAGGGTGTTTTGACATCAGTTATGAGACCTGTCCTGTTCCCCTCAGGGTGTTTTGACATCAGTTATGAGACCTGTCCTGTTCCCCTCAGGGTGTTTTGACATCAGTTATGAGACCTGTCCTGTTCCCCTCAGGTTATTTTGACATCAGTTATGAGACCTGTCCTGTTCCCCTCAGGGTGTTTTGACATCAGTTATGAGACCTGTCCTGTTCCCCTCAGGGTGTTTTCACATCAGTTATGAGCCCTGTCCTGTTCCCCTCAGGGTGTTTTGACATCAGTTATGAGACCTGTCCTGTTCCCCTCAGGTTATTTTGACATCAGTTATGAGACCTGTCCTGTTCCCCTCAGGGTGTTTTGACATCAGTTATGAGACCTGTCCTGTTCCCCTCAGGGTGTTTTGACATCAGTTATGAGACCTGTCCTGTTCCCCTCAGGTTATTTTGACATCAGTTATGAGACCTGTCCTGTTCCCCTCAGGGTGTTTTGACATCAGTTATGAGACCTGTCCTGTTCCCCTCAGGGTGTTTTCACATCAGTTATGAGCCCTGTCCTGTTCCCCTCAGGGTGTTTTGACATCAGTTATGAGACCTGTCCTGTTCCCCTCAGGGTGTTTTGACATCAGTTATGAGACCTGTCCTGTTCCCCTCAGGGTGTTTTGACATCAGTTATGAGACCTGTCCTGTTCCCCTCAGGGTGTTTTGACATCAGTTATGAGACCTGTCCTGTTCCCCTCAGGGTGTTTTGACATCAGTTATGAGACCTGTCCTGTTCCCCTCAGGGTGTTTTGACATCAGTTATGAGACCTGTCCTGTTCCCCTCAGGGTGTTTTGACATCAGTTATGAGACCTGTCCTGTTCCCCTCAGGGTGTTTTGACATCAGTTATGAGACCTGTCCTGTTCCCCTCAGGGTGTTTTGACATCAGTTATGAGACCTGTCCTGTTCCCCTCAGGGTGTTTTGACATCAGTTATGAGACCTGTCCTGTTCCCCTCAGGGTGTTTTGACATCAGTTATGAGACCTGTCCTGTTCCCCTCAGGTTATTTTGACATCAGTTATGAGACCTGTCCTGTTCCCCTCAGGGTGTTTTGACATCAGTTATGAGACCTGTCCTGTTCCCCTCAGGGTGTTTTGACATCAGTTATGAGACCTGTCCTGTTCCCCTCAGGGTGTTTTGACATCAGTTATGAGACCTGTCCTGTTCCCCTCAGGGTGTTTTGACATCAGTTATGAGACCTGTCCTGTTCCCCTCAGGGTGTTTTGACATCAGTTATGAGACCTGTCATGTTCCCCTCAGGTTATTTTGACATCAGTTATGAGACCTGTCCTGTTCCCCTCAGGGTGTTTTGACATCAGTTATGAGACCTGTCCTGTTCCCCTCAGGGTGTTTTGACATCAGTTATGAGACCTGTCCTGTTTCCCTCAGGGTGTTTTCACATCAGTTATGAGACCTGTCCTGTTCCCCTCAGGGTGTTTTGACATCAGTTATGAGACCTGTCCTGTTCCCCTCAGGTTATTTTGACATCAGTTATGAGACCTGTCCTGTTCCCCTCAGGGTGTTTTGACATCAGTTATGAGACCTGTCCTGTTCCCCTCAGGGTGTTTTCACATCAGTTATGAGCCCTGTCCTGTTCCCCTCAGGGTGTTTTCACATCAGTTATGAGACCTGTCCTGTTCCCCTCAGGGTGTTTTGACATCAGTTATGAGACCTGTCCTGTTCCCCTCAGGGTGTTTTCACATCAGTTATGAGCCCTGTCCTGTTCCCCTCAGGGTGTTTTGACATCAGTTATGAGACCTGTCCTGTTCCCCTCAGGGTGTTTTGACATCAGTTATGAGACCTGTCCTGTTCCCCTCAGGGTGTTTTGACATCAGTTATGAGACCTGTCCTGTTCCCCTCAGGGTGTTTTGACATCAGTTATGAGACCTGTCCTGTTCCCCTCAGGTTGTTTTGACATCAGTTATGAGACCTGTCCTGTTCCCCTCAGGGTGTTTTGACATCAGTTATGAGACCTGTCCTGTTCCCCTCAGGGTGTTTTGACATCAGTTATGAGACCTGTCCTGTTCCCCTCAGGGTGTTTTGACATCAGTTATGAGACCTGTCCTGTTCCCCTCAGGGTGTTTTGACATCAGTTATGAGACCTGTCCTGTTCCCCTCAGGGTGTTTTGACATCAGTTATGAGACCTGTCCTGTTCCCCTCAGGTTATTTTGACATCAGTTATGAGACCTGTCCTGTTCCCCTCAGGGTGTTTTGACATCAGTTATGAGACCTGTCCTGTTCCCCTCAGGGTGTTTTGACATCAGTTATGAGCCCTGTCCTGTTCCCCTCAGGGTGTTTTCACATCAGTTATGAGACCTGTCCTGTTCCCCTCAGGGTGTTTTCACATCAGTTATGAGACCTGTCCTGTTCCCCTCAGGGTGTTTTCACATCAGTTATGAGACCTGTCCTGTTCCCCTCAGGGTGTTTTGACATCAGTTATGGGACCTGTTCTGTTCCCCTCAGGGTGTTTTGACATCAGTTATGAGTCCTGTCCTGTTCCCCACAGGGTGTTTTGACATCAGTTATGAGACCTGTCCTGTTCCCCTCAGGGTGTTTTGACATCAGTTATGAGACCTGTCCTGTTCCCCTCAGGGTGTTTTGACATCAGTTATGAGACCTGTTGTGTTCCCCTCAGGGTGTTTTGACATCAGTTATGAGTCCTGTCCTGTTCCCCACAGGGTGTTTTGACATCAGTTATGAGACCTGTCCTGTTCCCCTCAGGGTGTTTTGACATCAGATATGAGACCTGTCCTGTTCCCCTCAGGGTGTTTTGACATCAGTTATGAGTCCTGTCCTGTTCCCCACAGGGTGTTTTGACATCAGTTATGAGACCTGTCCTGTTCCAAGGGTGTGTGTTGTTGTCTGTCTGAACTGCATTTACGAATTGTGTGTGTCACCAAATGCTGTGTAAATGAATGCGCTCACGCCACTGAGCTGTCCGCCCTCCTGCCCCTCACAGGGCCCTCTGTCCAGGAAGAGCCTGGGTGATGAATGACAGCCATTACTTCAGACATTCTCTCTGGCTGTTAGGGAACAGAGTGGAATCAGTGGAATGGTATCAAATATATCAAACACATGGTTTCCAGGTCTTTGATGCCGTTCCATTTGCTCTGTTCCGGCCATTATTATGAGCTTTCCTCCCCTCAGCAGCCTTCACTGCCCCACACACGCACGCACCCCCCTCACCCCCCCGCCCCCATCTGTAAACATGAAGAAGAAAGTGCCAGTCCCTGGCATCAGTGCTGCATCATTAAAGCAGATCATGCTTAGCTGAGATACAAAACTTGCTCTATGTGGGAGTTGACTGATTGATCTCTGTGATCACAATCCGTTTTATGTATATATTCCTCAGCGCGCCCCAAAAATATTTTCCTCCCTTAACCTCCCTTGCTTAATGCTGGCCTCTGTCCTAGCAGACAGCATAATGAGGCAGAAACGGGTGAGGCACAGACATCTTCAAAGGAGGGAGAGGCTGCATCTGTGTCTCAAATGGCACCCTATTCCCTATGTAGCACACTACTTTGACCAGAGCCTTATGGCCCTGGGTCAAAAGTAGTGCACTACAAACCTGAAGAGGGTACCATTTGGGACGCAGGCAGAGTCTAGAAAATAGGATCTCTTGGCAGAAGCCGATGGTAGTGTAAGTAATAACCTGTCTTGACCAAAGCCATGTATCAATGCCGAGATAACTGTCAGGAAGAGTGGGAGAGAGAGAGAAGCTAGGAGCTGGGTTACTTAGGGTCCCTTCAATGAATCTCTCATCTACGCTTATACACTTATACCATACACACAAAGGATAACTCATTTATTCCATACACACAGAGGATAACTAATTTATACCATACACACAGAGGATAACTCAGTTATACCATACACACAGAGGATAACTCATTTATTCCATACACACAGAGGATAACTCATTTATACCATACACACAGAGGATAACTCATTTATACCATACACACAGAGGGTAACTGTCACGTCCAGACCAGTAAAAGGGGTTCTTTGTTATGGTAGTATGGTTAGGGCGTGGCAGGGGGTGTTTGTTTTGTGTGTTTCGGGGTTTTTGGTGTATGTTCTATATTTTCTATTTCTATGTGTTTATCTGGTTTTTCTATTTGTATGTTGGGGTTTTGGAACCTCCTCCAATTAGAGACAGCTGGTTGTCGTTGCCTCTAATTGGAGGCCATATTTAAGTGGGTTTATTTTCTCTTGTGTTTGTGGGTGGTTGTTTCCTCGTATAGTCTGAGCACCTTACGGGACTGTTTTTCGTCGTTTGTTTTGTATGAGTATTTTTTTCCCTTCTAAAAAAAAAGATGAGCACCTTAACCGCTGCATATTGGTCCGATGATTTCTCCTCCTCAGACGACGAACTTTGTGACAGTAACTCATTTATACCATACACACAGAGGATAATTCATTTATACCATACACACAGAGGATAACTCATTTATACCATACCCACAGAGAATAACTCATTTATACCATACACACAGAGGATAATTCATTTATACCATACCCACAGAGGATAACTAATGTATACCATACACACAGAGGATAATTCATTTATACCATACACACAGAGGATAACTCATTTATACCATACACACAGAGGATAATTCATTTATACCATACACACAGAGGATAACTCATTTATACCAAACACACAGAGAATAACACATTTATACCATACACACAGAGGATAATTAATGTATACCATACACACAGAGGATAACTAATGTATACCATACACACAGAGGATAACTAATGTATACCATACACACAGAGGATAACTCATTTAAACCATACACACAGAGGATAACTAATGTATACCATACACACAGAGGATAACACATTTATACAAATGTATACTTTTTCTCCCCAATTTCCTGGTGTCCAATTGGTAGTTACAGTCTTGTCTCATTGCTGCAACTCCTGTACGGACTTGGGAGAGGCGAAGGTCGAGAGCCTCCAAAACACAACCCAACCAAGCCGCACTGCTTTTTGACACAATGCCAACTTAACCCAGAAGCCAGCAGCACCAATGTGTAGGAGGAAACACCGTACACCTGGTGACCGTGTCAGAGTGCATGTGCCCGGCCCGCCACAGGAGTCACTAGAACGCGATGGGACAAGGACATCCCTGCGGTCCAAACTATCCCCTAACCCGGACAACGCTGGGCCAATTGTGTGCCGCCCAATGGGTCTCCCGGTCACGGCTGTCTGCGACAGAGCCTGGACTCAAACGCACAATCTCTAGTGGCACAGCTAGCACTGCGATGCACTGCCTTAGACCACTGCACCACTCGGAAGGCCCCGATAACAAATGTATACCATACACACACAGGATAACTCATTTATACCATACACACAGAGGATAACTAATTTATACCATACACACAGAGGATAACTCATTTATACCATACACACAGAGGATAACTCATTTATACCATACACACAGAGGATAACTCATTTATACCATACACACAGAGGATAACTAATTTATACCATACACACAGAGGATAACTCATTTATACCATACACACAGAGGATAACTCATTTATACCATACACACAGAGGATAACTCATTTATACCATACACACAGAGGATAACTCATTTATACCATACACACACAGGATAACTCATTTATACCATACACACAGAGGATAACTCATTTATACCATACACACAGAGGATAACTACTGCAGATAGTTATCCTAGATAGTTACTGCAATCCTATCTTGATTTGTACACTTTAGCAGGGAATACTGTATCAGGTTACTGGTCCTGTGACTGGACATACTGTATCAGGTTACTGGTCCTGTGACTGGACATACTGTGTCAGGTTACTGGTCCTGTGACTGGACATACTGTATCAGGTTACTGGTCCTGTGACTGGACATACTGTATCAGGTTACTGGTCCTGTGACTGGACATACTGTATCAGGATACTGGTCCTGTGACTGGACATACTGTATCAGGTTACTGGTCCTGTGACTGGACATACTGTATCAGGTTACTGGTCCTGTGACTGGACATACTGTATCAGGTTACTGGTCCTGTGACTGGACATACTGTATCAGGTTACTGGTCCTGTGACTGGACATACTGTGTCAGGTTACTGGTCCTGTGACTGGACATACTGTATCAGGTTACTGGTCCTGTGAATGGACATACTGTATCAGGTTACTGGTCCTGTGACTGGACATACTGTATCAGGTTACTGGTCCTGTGACTGGACATACTGTATCAGGATACTGGTCCTGTGACTGGACATACTGTATCAGGTTA
>NC_138317.1:34662500-34725000 GCF_965601325.2 Salmo salar
TGTGATGCTGCGATGTTGCAATGCTGTGATGCTGTGATGCTGGGATATTGTAATGTTGCGATGCTGCTATGTTGCGATGCTGCTATGTTGCGATGCTGCTATGTTGCGATCCTGCGATGTTGTGATGCTGCGATGTTGCAATGCTGTGATGCTGTGATATTGTGATGTTGTGATGCTCCGATGCTGCGATGTTGTGATGTTGTGATGCTGTGATGCTGGGATATTGTAATGTTGCGATGCTGCTATGTTGCGATGCTGCAATGCTGCGATCCTGCGATGTTGCGATGCTGTGATATTGCGCATGTTATTAGCTAGCGGACAGCCTGTGTGTCGAGAGCAGACTGTATGTGATACAGTGCTCTCCATCAAGGCTTACCACACACACACAGAAACACACACACACACACACCACAGTGTAGTGCAATGCCGGGGGGCCTCAGGTTTCTTATTTGAGTGCAGTAATTTGGTTTAAATGGCGACAGGTGCAGCTGCTGCAGTTTCCACTGCTAGGCATTTCATCATGGTTAGCACCCTCTGATTATCTCTTGTTGTTATCGCGATATCACACACACATGCGCCTGGACATTTTATGGAGTGAGCTTCCAGATTCAATGCCACAATAATTGTTTGTATTTGTCTTTGTTGTGCCATTGTGTTGAATAAGATTGTATGGACATTGTGTTCTTACTGAGAGAAGGGACCATGAAAAACATTCTAATATTACATAATCTCCAGTTAATTGCAGTCTAACACATTTTTTAATATCTTGATTTCACGAATGCTTTGTATGACTTATATGGTTGTTATGGTGACCATGGATGTCTCTCAGCACGAATACTGTAGGTCATTCTAAATACAATATTCTGAATAGAAATGTTGTTCCAGTGTCATTCAAACCTGAAGGTCATTCAGACATTAGGGTGGACATGATGAGCCCTATAGAATTTTCATCAACATCGGGCTGTGTCTGAAATGGTACCCGGTTCCCTATAAGGTGTATTACCAGAGCCTTACGGGTTATTTAAGAGCAGCCCTTTTGACCAGAGCACTATGGGTTATTTAAGAGCAGCTCTTGCCTAGGCATTTGGTTTAGTACTGCTGTCCTTTGAATTATCTTTCCATCCACAGTCATTTAAAGTAGGTGATCTTGATGTCCTCTCACCATGTTCTCATCAGCTCCCCACGGTGGCAGTAGTGTGCTACGGGGTTAGCACCGGTTATCTTCTGCAGTACTTAGCTACTTTGTTCAGGGTTAACACTGGGGTTCTTCGGCAGTACTTAGCTACTTTGTTCAGGGTTAACACTGGGGTTCTTCGGCAGTACTTAGCTACTTTGTTCAGGGTTAACACTGGGGTTCTTCGGCAGGACTTAGCGACTTTGTTCAGGGTTAACACTGGGGTTCTTCGGCAGGACTTAGCGACTTTGTTCAGGGTTAACACTGGGGTTCTTCGGCAGTACTTAGCTACTTTGTTCAGGGTTAACACTGGGGTTCTTCGGCAGGACTTAGCGACTTTGTTCAGGGTTAACACTGGGGTTCTTCGGCAGGACTTAGCGACTTTGTTCAGGGTTAACACTGGGGTTCTTCGGCAGTACTTAGCTACTTTGTTCAGGATTAGCACTGGGGTTCTTCGGCAGTACTTAGCTACTTTGTTCAGGATTAGCACTGGGGTTCTTCGGCAGTACTTAGCTACTTTGTTCAGGGTTAGCACCGGCCATCATCGGCAGTACTTACCTACTTTGTTCAGGATTAGCACTGGGGTTCTTCGGCAGTACTTAGCTACTTTGTTCAGGATTAGCACTGGGGTTCTTCGGCAGTACTTAGCTACTTTGTTCAGGGTTAGCACCGGCCGTCATCGGCAGTACTTACCTACTTTGTTCAGGGTTAGCACCTGCCGTCTTTGACAGTACTTAGCTAGTTTGTTCAGGGTTAGCACCGGCCGTCTACTGCAGTACTTAGCTACTTTGTTCAGGGTTAGCACCGGCCGTCTTCGGCAGTACTTAGCTACTTTGTTCAGGGTTAGCACCTGCCGTCTTTGACAGTACTTAGCTACTTTGTTCAAGGTTAGCACCGGCCGTCTACTGCAGTACTTAGCTACTTTGTTCAGGGTTAGCACCGGCCGTCTTCGGCAGTACTTAGCTACTTTGTTCAGGGTTAGCACCTGCCGTCTTTGACAGTACTTAGCTACTTTGTTCAGGGTTAGCACCGGCCGTCTACTGCAGTACTTAGCTACTTTGTTCAGGGTTAGCACCGGCCGTCTACTGCAGTACTTAGCTACTTTGTTCAGGGTTAGCACCGGCCGTCTACTGCAGTACTTAGCTACTTTGTTCAGGGTTAGCACCGGCCGTCTTCAGCAGTACTTAGCTACTTTGTTCAGTGTCTCTCCCTGAGAGTGGTCGTGGATTGCCTCTGTGTCTGAGCCCAAACAAGCGGCAGTGACGGGGGACTGGGTCTGGCCTGGCCTTCTCCTCTCCTCTCTTCTATTCTCATCTCCCCTTCTCTCTCCATCACTCCATCCACCATTAACTCCTAAACATCTCCGCTGTCTGAATAGTTTCTGATGAATGCTTCTGTGATTATGTCTCCCAATCACACGCTAAATATACAGTAGCTGTCAAATACCAAACTCTACCAAGCTCCACCAAGCTCCCGGCCACCTCCTTTATTTACCACTCAAAGCGGTGCTGTGTGGGTTGCTGTGGCAACCCAGCGCTGGTCAAAGCACCGCCAGTAAGCCAGATTGTGTGGCTGTATGTTCGACAGAAGTAGAGGGAGAGAGAGAATGAGAGAGCAAGAGAAAGAGGGAAAGCGGACTGGCCTGCATGTGTTAGACAACGCTCAAAGCATATCCCCCTCCCCCATCTCTCTCTCTCTTTCCCTCCCTCTCTGGTGGAGAAAATAGCCCCGGCATAGTGCTGGTTGGCCACCACTTTGTGACCGTTGAATGGGAGGCTTTTGGCTGTGATTGGACCAGGGTGAGGAATAATGGCTGGGGGGGTAGAGTGAGGTCACATGTCTCGTTCCCGGGGCTACGAACAAGTATTTCATCACAGACCTCACTGGAATGTACTGTATGTCTGTTTCATCTGATCTCCTAGACCTGTAGTGTTTGAAGAAAAACAATAACTAGCATGCTGTTTACATCTGAAGGATTCACAGGGAAGGATGGTGAAGAAGGCGTGGAACAGCAGTATTAACAGGAGGCTGTAGGAGAAGCCCTGTTTGATGGCTTGTGTGAACCACAGATCACCCCCCCCTTCCGCTCTGTTCTTTGACTCTACAGTATGAGAATGTGTTCTAATGCATTCCTTAATGATGTACAGAACAGTTATGATAAGGCAAGCAAGGCCTCAAACGGCCATATTCCAATTCAATCAATGATGGCATTTGTTTTGGAATTGAATGATGTATCCTTTAGTTGTTGTCATGGACACCTAAGGGAAATAATCAGTGTTAACGTCATCTATTACTCCAAGTAGGGTTTGTGTTTCAACAACACCTCTTTCCCTGTGGCACTGTAACTAACAGAACAGCTAATCTGCTGTAGTTTGGCTGCTGCTTGTGAGCAATTTTGTATTTGCATGTATTATGGATCCCCGTTAGCGGCTGCCGAGGCAGCAGCTACTCTTCATGGGGTCCAGCAAAAATGAAGGCAGTCTACATTATAATACAATTATTAAACATTAAAATACATATTTCAACATATTTCACAATACATTTAGTGTGTTTCCTCCGTCCACTACAACACACTATCCAGGTGTGCGTGTGTGTATAGTGTGTATGTTATGTGTGTATAGTGTGTATGTTATGTGTGTTTGTATGTGTGTGTGACTCTTCACAGTCCTCGCTGTTCCATAAGGTGTATTTTTATGCGTTTTTTAAATCCGATTTTACTGCTTGCGTGAGTTACTTGATGTGGAATAGAGTTCCATGTAGCCATGGCTATATATAGTACAGTGTACCTCCCATAGTCTGTTCTGGACCTGGACTTGTGGGGTATGTATGGGCGTCTGAGCTGTGTGCTAGTAGTTTAAACAAACGGCTCGGTGCTTTCAACATTTCAATACTTCTTACAAAAACAAGTAACCATGAGAGATTGACATGCATTATATTATTAGCTCTACGTGTACATCATTTTTTAAAAATATATTTTTATTCAAGTTTTACAAAATATACATCAACATAAGTACAATGATTTTACCATCTCCCAACTACCCTTTCATTTACATGGAAGGGTACTCCCTGCCTCTTGTTTTTTTCAATTTATAGATAGCCAGGGGCACACTCCAACATAATTTACAAACAAAGCATTTGTGTTTAGTGAGTCCGCCAGATCAGAGCCAGTAGGGATGACCAGGAATGTTCTCTTCATAAGTGTGTGAATTGGACAATTTTCCTGTCAAAATGTAACAAGTACTTTTTGGTGTCACTCCACTAAACTTGCATCTCTGAAGTAAAGATCTACTGACTCTGGGTACCTTTCTTCCCCAGATAAATGTGGTAACAACCTGATTGATTGACGTAAAACAAAACTTTGATAAAAACAATTGGAATTTGGGTAAACTGTTCATTTTTACAGCATTAATCCTTCCTATATGTAACGGCTGTCGTATAGAGGGGACCAAGGCGCAGCGTGTTGAGTGTTCATAATGACGTTTATTTAAACTCAGAACACTAAAGAAAATAACAAAGAGAAAATTAACAGCTAACAGTTCTGTCAGGTACTGAAGTCTACACAGAACACAACTAAACAGAATTCAACTGCCCACAAACACACTAGAAAAAAACCCAACATAAATATGATCTCCAATTAGAGACAACGCAACCCAGCTGCCTCTAATTGGAGATCATCCCAAAAACCTCCAACATAGAAATAGAATACTAGAAGAAAACATAGACATAGAAAACATAGACAAACCACCCAAAACACCTCCTGTCACGCCCTGACCACATTACTATAGAAAATTACATCTTACTAGGGTCAGGACGTGACACTATAAGTGATAGTGGTAAGCTATCCCATCTTTGAAAATCAGATTTGATTTGCGTAAGGAGAGGAGCAATGTTTGCAGAGAGCATGTAAAAGAGCATGTAATGAACGAGTTATGTTCACTCCAAGGTATTTGAAACCTGAGCGGCTAAGCTGAAAAGGCAAGTCTGTTTGCTGGAGCTGTAGTGCTGCTGGATTGATTGGGAAGCACTCACTTTTCTGGAGATTCAGCTTGTAACCGGAGAAGGAGCCAAAGTTCTCCAGAATAGAAAAGATAGAAGGTAAACAGATTACAGGGTTATTTACATAGAGTAACAAATCTTCTGCGTATAATGATAACATATGTTCAACTCCTTCCCGTGTTACACCTTGGCAAGAGGAGAATGCCCGTAAAGCTACTGAAAAGGGCTCAATAACAACGGTCTTGTCAATTAGCTTTTGGTTTTTGGAGCTCAGACGGGCGACCATTTTCTGAAGGGCTACTATGTGGTCACTGTAGTCACACAGGTCATGTTCAAAGCCCTCAAGCTGGCGGCCTTGTTCATCTGCAGCAGCTCGGACACCATCCAGGACGGTGGAGAAGGCGGCCAGAGCAGCATCGATGGCAGTTTTGAGCTGTGACAAGCGTAGTTGTCATTTACGAGATCAAAACCACACGGAGGTTCTGAAGATCTGTGGAGAGTGTGACCACATGAGACTCTGTAACGGTTGGACTGGAGTCGACGCCATTACCATTCACGTTTGTCATCATGGTTGAAACATTAGTTACAGGTCTTCTGCTCCTCAGATTGTGTGACATTTGAATCAAAAAGGTAACTTACGAACTCATCAATCAAATCCGATATGTAAGAAAGTGTAATGCAAACTAAAAATTGGGCTAAATTAACTAATGCGCCTCATCCACAAGCTTCTTCTCCATTCACATGCTAAACCGGAAGCCTACGTGTACATGCTGCCCTGTTCTGGGCGAGTTGTAATTTTCCCAAATCCCTCTTTGTGGCACCTGACCATACGACTGGGCATAGTCCAGGTGCGACAAAACTAGGGCATGTAGGACCTACCTTGTTGATATAGTTGTTTTTGCACTGCGTTTAGTTAGCCTGCAAAACTGTTGCTGTCTTGTTTATTGTTTTTTCACTGTGGATGCTTTACTCTTTTTGAATTAAACTATGAGTATCCACATTCCCGTTGCGCCTTGGTCCATTCTTGAAGACAGTTGTTACAGAACTACCCACCACCAAAGGACAAAGCAGCGGAAGAGGAAGGAGCATCGGGTGGAAGAATGGACATGGGAGGACATCCTGGATGGCAAGGGATCCTACATGTGGGAAGAGATCCTGGCCGGAAGGGATCGCCTCCCATGGGAACAGGTGGAGGCACTCAGGAGAGTGGAGGCAGCAGGACAGAGGAACCAACGGCAGCGGTGTGAGGGAACACGGCTGGGTAGGAAACCCGAGAGGCAGCCCCAAGAAATGTTGGTTGGGGGGGCACACGGGTAGTTTGGCCAGGCCAAGGAAGAGCCGTAAGCCAGCTACCCGTGATTACAGGGAGGTGCGTATGAGGTGTAGGGCGCCATGTTACGCTGAGGTACGCACCATCTCGTCTATACATACGCACAGCCCAGTCCGCCCTGTACCAGCGCCCCGCATGTGCCAGGGCGAGGTGAGCATCGAGCCGGAAGGGGTGATGCCAAACCTGCGCCCAAGACCGCCAGTGCGCCTCGACGGTCCGGTGTTTCCCGCTATACGCACTAGCATGGAGGTGCGTGTCTCCAAGCTGGCACGTCCAGTACCAGCCCCACGCATCAGGCGTCTAATGCGTCAGCCTAGCCTCGCCAGTCAAGAGTCGCCAGAGCTGCCCGGCAGTCAAGAGTTGCCAGAGCTGCCCGCCAGTCAAGAGTCGCCAGAGCTGCCCGCCAGTCAGGAGTCGCCAGAGCTGCCCGCCAGTCAGGAGTCGCCAGAGCTGCCCGCCAGTCAGGAGTCGCCAGAGCCGCCCGCCAGTCAAGAGTCGCCAGAGCTGCCCGCCAGTCAGGAGTCGCCAGAGCCGCCCGCCAGTCATGAGTCGCCAGAGCCGCCCGCTAGTCAGGAGCTGCCAGAGCGGCCCGACTGCCCGGAGCTGCCGGAGTGGCCCGACTGCCCGGAGCTGCCGGAGTGGCCCGACTGCCCGGAGCTGCCGGAGTGGCCCGACTGCCCGGAGCTGCCAGAGTGGCCCGACTGCCCGGAGCTGCCGGAGTGGCCCGACTGCCCGGAGCTGCCGGAGTGGCCCGACTGCCCGGAGCTGCCGGAGTGGCCCGACTGCCCGGATCTGCCAGGGTGCCCCGCCTGTCCTCCGGTCCGGCCAGAGTGGCCCGACTGCCCGGAGCTGCCGGAGTGGCCCGACTGCCCGGAGCTGCCGGAGTGGCCCGACTGCCCGGATCTGCCAGGGTGCCCCGCCTGTCCTCCGGTCCGGCCAGAGTGGCCCGCCTGCCCGGATCTGCCAGAGTGGCCCGCCTGCCCGGATCTGCCAGGGTGCCCCGCCTGTCCTCTGGCCCAGCCCGAGTGGCCCTCCTGTCCTCCGGCCCAGCCCGAGTGGCCCGCCTGTCCTCCGGCCCAGCCCGAGTGGCCCGCCTGTCCTCCGGCCCAGCCCGAGTGGCCTGCCTGTCCTCCGGCCCAGCCCGAGTGGCCCGCCTGTCCCCCGGCCCAGCCCGAGTGGCCCGCCTGTCCTCCGGTCCAGCCCGAGTGGCCCGCATGTCTTCCGGCCCAGCCCGAGTGGTCCGTCTGCCAGGGTCAGCCCGAGTGGCCCGTCTGCCCGTTGCAGCTATCGGCGCCACTGAAGTTGGCGACGCCGAAGGTGGAGCGAGGTCCACGTCCTGCACCTGAGCCACCTCCAGGATAGGTGGGTTGGGGAGGGAGGGTGTAGCACAGTGCCGTCGGTGACGGCAGCCACCCTCCCTTCCCTCCCTTATTGTTTAGGGGGATATTTTTTGTTGTTTGGGGGTTTGTTTTTTCTTTTAGGTGCATTCCGGGGTCTGCACCTTGAGGGGGGGTACTGTCACGTCCTGACCAGCAGAGGGCGCAATTGTGTTAGTTTTGGTTAGGATGTGGCAGGGGGTTTGTGTGTGTTAAATGTTCTGTGGGTGATTGGACTCCCAATTGAAGGCAGGTGTGTTGAGTTGCCTTTGATTGGGAGTCCTATATAGTAGTGTGTGTTTTTCTTTGGGGTTGTGGGTAGTTGTTTTTGCACTGTGTTTAGTTAGCCTGCAAAACTGTTGCTGTCTTGTTTATTGTTTTTTCACTGTGGATGCTATACTCTTTTTGAATTAAACTATGAGTATCCACATTCCCGCTGCGCCTTGGTCCATTCTTGAAGACAGTTGTTACATAAAGGTCAAAACCGATCTGTTCAAATCAATAAATGACAAACTGGGTATACTTGAATTAGTCAGTAATGATATAAAAAAGTTGAAGGCAAGCCTCGAGATGAGTGATGAAATAGCTGCGACATTGGAGAAAGATACAAACAAGCTAAAAGGGACAGTCAATAAGATTGAAACCGAAGTTAATGGACTTAAAAAGGACAACACAGTTCTGAGGGAAGCCTTACTTGACATACAGACTAGATCCATGAGAGAGAATCTGGCACTTACAGGTATCCAAGAGAAAGAAGGAGAAGTTCCTGAATCTGTAGTTAGAGAGTTCCACCTTACAGCACTTCAGATTCCACGCAAAGCTATCAACAAAATCCAACTCGAACGTGTACACCGCTTCGGAAAGAGAGGGCAGAGGTATGAACACCCAATAGTTGCCAAATTTGCTTTCTTTAAAGATAAAATAATGGTTAAAAGCCTGGGTAAAAGACTTGCTGGGACCCAAATTAGCATGAATGACCAGTTCCCGAAGGAAATTGCAGAATGGCGTAAAGTTCTGTATCCAATTTTCAAGGAAAATAGATTAAAAGGGAAACGAGTAGCTCTCGTCGTCGATAAACTATATATTGATAACCAGTTGTTCAGAGACACAAAGACTACTCCATGGCTGCAAAGTTCTTATAGATGAGGAAAATTATGAAACACAATTCTAGCCCGGTTATGGATTGTAATAATACAACAAAAAATATAGCTTTTCTATATATCTTCAAATATAACTAAAGCACTAATTCAACATGGTGAAGATAAAAACTCAGTAAACAGAAGGCACAGTATGTGTAGATGGTGTGGTGTGTGTTTTGTTTATGTTTGGGAAAGTGTGGCGTTGAGTGAGAAAGGAAATGGTTGCATATCCCAGAACCAATGTATTGCTGTGAGCGGGGGTTGTGAGAGAGCTTTCAATGTTGTTCAGATGATGGATATACTTTTTTAAAAATGTATTTATATATTCATTTATTGTCCTATCATGGTGGAACTTCGTTTTTACATTTAATTTGTTTATTGTCCTATCATGGGGAGCAACATTTTAAAATAAATTATACATCTAATTTATTTATTTATGATCCTATATTGATGGAATGGTCCCCAACACTATACCCTAGACACCCACCTGAATGACCCAGATACTAAGGAGAAGTCCCTAATTGTTTTATGGGCCTGCTGCAAGCTGTCTGTATGCAGCCAAAATGCAGTCAGAGACCTAGAGCAGCACTGCCCCTCAAGATTCTGAGCCTGCTTGGCAGGGTTGGTTCTGCAAAGCCAAAGCCCCCTTAAGGGAGAACATAATATACAAGGAAATTCTCAAAGCTGCTAATGAGAACCTTGACGACCTTGTACCTAGCCGGTGGGGATTCCAGTGGGGTGCCCCCACCCAGGCAGTGGCAGTGCTGGCAACACTAGCTGCAGTAACCCATGGGGAGAGGGTCACACTTGGATATTCAGAGAGGGGGTATATTATTGTGGCACTGGTGGCACAAAATCAAAAGTCTGACTGCATGGAGATGCTTGGGAATATGGTCAGTACGGGGGACCATGTTGTGGGTGTTTCAGGGAAAAGGGGTGCATTTGACCTCCATCATCAAGGACGTGACAATGGTTAATAAAATTCCCCATTTCTGGCCATTTTTTTGCACAGTCTTGCAGGCCTTCTCATACAGCTGCAACTGTATATGCATTCGTAAATCAAGACCTTTCTTGAGTTGGGCTCTGGGATGATGCAACTGTTCTATTCTACTGAAACAATAGAATACTATGAAATATACCAGGCACCAGGCCTGGTTTTCATAGCTGATTTTGAAAAGGCTTTTGATAAAGTATGAATGGAGTTTATATATAATGCTCAAAAAAATAAAGGGAACACTTAAACAACACATCCTAGATCTGAATGAAAGAAGTAATCTTATTAAAGACTTTTTTCTTTACATAGTTGAATGTGCTGACAACAAAATCACACAAAAATAATCAATGGAAATCCAATTTATCAACCCATGGAGGTCTGGATTTGGAGTCACACTCAAAAATTAAGTGGAAAACCACACTACAGGCTGATCCAACTTTGATGTAATGTCCTTAAAACAAGTCAAAATGAGGCTCAGTTGTGTGTGTGGCCTCCACGTGCCTGTATGACCTCCCTACAACGCCTGGGCATGCTCCTGATGAGGTGGCGGATGGTCTCCTGAGGGATCTCCTCCCAGACCTGGACTAAAGCATCCGCCAACTCCTGGACAGTCTGTGGTGCAACGTGGCGTTGGTGGATGGAGCGAGACATGATGTCCCAGATGTTCTAAATTGGATTCAGGTCTGGGGAACGGGCGGGCCAGTCCATAGCATCAATGCCTTCCTCTTGCAGGAACTGCTGACACACTCCAGCCACATGAGGTCTAGCATTGTCTTGCATTAGGAGGAACCCAGAGCCAACCGCACCAGCATATGGTCTCACAAGGGGTCTGAGGATCTCATCTCGGTACCTAATGGCAGTCAGGCTACCTCTGGCGAGCACATGGAGGTCTGTGCGGCCCCCCAAAGAAATGCCACCCCACACCATGACTGACCCACCGCCAAACCGGTCATGCTGGAGGATGTTGCAGGCAGCAGAACGTTCTCCACGGCGTCTCCAGACTCTGTCATGTCTGTCACATGCTCAGTGTGAACCTGCTTTCATCTGTGAAGAGCACAAGGCGCCAGTGGCGAATTTGCCAATCTTGGTGTTCTCTGGCAAATGACAAACGTCCTGCACGGTGTTGGGCTGTAAGCACAACCCCCACCTGTGGACGTCGGGCCCTCATACCACCCTCATGGAGTCTGTTTCTGACCGTTTGAGCAGACACATGCACATTTGAGGCCTGCTGGAGGTCATTTTGCAGGGCTCTGGCAGTGCTTCTCCTGCTCCTTCTAGCACAAAGGCGGAGGTAGCGGTCCTGCTGCTGGGTTGTTGCCCTCCTACGGCCTCCTCCACGTCTCCTGATGTACTGCCCTGTCTCCTGGTAGCGCCTCCATGCTCTGGACACTACGCTGACAGACACAGCAAACCTTCTTGCCACAGCTCGCATTGATGTGCCATCCTGGATGAGCTGCACTACCTGAGCCACTTGTGTGGGTTGTAGACTCCGTCTCATGCTACCACTAGAGTGAAAGCACCGCCAGCATTCAAAAGTGACCAAAACATCAGCCAGAAAGCATAAGAACTGAGAAGTGGTCTGTGGTTACCACCTGCAGAACCACTCCTTTATTGGGGGTGTCTCGCTAATTGCCTATAATTTCCACCTGTTGTCTATTCCATTTGCACAACAGCATGTGAAATGTATTGTCAATCAGTGTTGCTTCCTAAGTGGACAGTTTGATTTCACAGAAGTGTGATTGACTTGGAGTTACATTGTGTTGTTTAAGTGTTCCCTTTATTTTATTGAGCAGTGTATAAATGCCAAAAATATTTTGTTTTGGGGAATCTCTTATAAAATGGGTTAAAGTTATGCAAATCCCAAAAGAAAGACATTTTTATAGAAAGTTAATCAAAAATAGATAAGATCTTGCTACCATGGAAAGGAAAATACCTGTCTATTTGTGGAAAAATCACCCTGATTAATGCTTTAGTCATATCACAGTTTAGCTATTTGCTTATGGTTTTGCCTGCACCTAGTGACCTGCTTTTTAAATTATATGAACACAAAATATTCAATTTTATTTGGAATGGCAAGCCAGACAAAATTAAAAGGGCCTATTTATATAACGAATATGAATTCGGAGGCCAGAAATGATTAAATATTAAAGCATTAGACCTCTCACTAAAGGCATCAGTCATACAAAAGTTATACTTAAATCCAAACTGGTTCTCTAGTTAATTGATAGGGATGTCTCATCCCATGTTCAAGAATAGCCTTTTTCCCTTTATTCAGATTACACCTGCTAACTTTCGGTTGTTTGAAAAGGAAATAATCTCCAAAATATCGTTATTTTTTAAACAAGCCTTAGAAAGTTGGTTGCAATTTCACTTTAATCCACCTGAAAAGACAGAACAAATAATACAACAAATATTGTGGTTAAACTCAAATATACAAATTGATAAAAAAAAACATATTTATCGAAATAAATGTTTAAAAAAGGTGTAATTGTAGTGAATGATATCATAAATAGGACTGGTGGAGTTATGTCACACATGCAGCTAACACAGACATATGGAAATGTCTGCTCTACCCAAAATTACAACCAACTAATTGCATCATTACCACAAAAATGGAAGAGGCAAGTAGAAGGGGAAAAAAGTAAGGAACTTGTATGTCGGCCCTGCATTAAAGAACATAAATGGTTAAAGAAAAGTGTGAAAAATAAAAACATATACCAATTTAATTTAAGGACCAAAAAACTGACAGCTGTGCCATATAAATTGCAAAATAGTTGGGAAGAGATTTTCAATGTACACATGGCACATGGTTTATGAATTGATATGCAAAACAACGCCGGATTCAAAATTCTATTTAAATTACTATACAAAATTCTTGCAAACAATAGAATGTTATATATATGGGGGATACAATCTTCCCAGCTCTGCAGATTTTGCTGTGAGGAGGCAGAGTCATTAGATCATTTATTTTGGTATTGTCTATATGTAGCTCGTTTTTGGTCACAGGTCCAGGAATGGCTGGAGAATTGCAACATTTGTCTAGAACTAATGCTGCAGATAGCAATACTGGGTGATTTGAAAAGCCATTGTCACGACTTCTGCAGAAGTCGATGCCCCTCCTTGTTCGGGTGGTGCTCGGCAGTCGACGTCACCGGTCTTCTAGCCATCATTGATCAGTTTTTCATTTTCCATTGGTTTTGTCTGCTCTCCTTACACACCTGTTTCCAATCCCATTCATTACATGTTGTGTATTTAACCCTCTGTTTCCCCTTATGTCCTTGTCAGTGATTGATTGTATGTTATGTACTCGTGTATTTTTGTATCGGTGTGCGCCGGGTTATTTTACCCATGTTATTTTTGTACATTGGTTTTGGAGTTCGTTTTTTGTTTAATAAAACTACTCCAGTTTAACCAAGTTGGTTTCTCCTGCGCCTGACTTCCCTGCCACCTACACACACGGCTATCACAGCCATAGTCAATCAATCAATAATACAATCATTATTTTAGCAAAAACATTTATTTTTAATTTACAATCTGTAGAAGCCATGAGAATAGAAAGGTTCAGTACGTTTGTGAAGCATCACAGCACAGTTGAAAAATATATGGCAAATAGAAATCCAAAATGGATGGTGTTAAGAGATAGATGGGAGGGGTTGAATGGAGCTGAAGGGTGGGACTAATAACAAGATAAATAATGTAAAACATACGGAGTGTGTAAAACGTATATAGGTTCAGAAATTTTGTGAAAAAGCACAGTTCTAAATAGAAATCAATCTTGATGGACATCAGAAATAGAGGAAGGACTAAAAACAAACAAAATATAACTATTGTAAAATAGATTGTGTCTGTAAAATGTGTATAAGATGTATAAACGGAAGGTAGAAGCCTAAGTGTTATTGTTTATTAGTTTACTCCAATTGGGGGAAGGGTGGTAGGGTTTGCGGGGAAAAATAAAGGTATATTCTAAAAAAAGTATGTATCTCTATATAGGTATGTGAATGTATATATGCGTATATGTATGCATATGTGTATGTACGTGTATGTATATGGACATATATATTTACCAAAAAAAGATATGGGGGATTGGAAATGAGGCAGACATTTACATTGATAGAAGCAACTATCTTTCCGCAATATTAAGCTGATTCACCGCAAAAAAAAAGCCGCACTGAAGACTAACAAAACAGCTCCCACAATATTTGTATTTTCATTTTCTCTCAGCCAATCATCAGTCATTTGTGTAAATGCCGTGCATGTTGAATGCCCATCCCTATAAATGTGCTGAAAGTCTGTTGTTAAGTTATTTACTGTAGTATTGTATCTGGTTAAAGTTGAATACAGGCTGATTGGTCAGCTGTTTGAGCCAGTAAAGAGTGCTTTACTATTCTTGGGTAGCGCAATGACTTTTGCTTCCTTCCAGGCCTGAGGGAACACACTTTCCTGTAGGCTTACATTGAAGAGATGGCAAATAGGAGTGGCAATATCGTTCGCTGTCATCCTCAGTAGTTTGTAAGTTGTCAGACCCTGGTGGCTTGTCATTGTTGATAGACAACAATCATTTTTGTCACCTCTTCTACACTCACTATACGGAATTCAAAATTACAACGCTTGTCTTTCATTATTTGGTCAGTTATTCTTGGATGTGTAGGTTTGGCGTTTGTTGCTGGCATGTCATGTCTAAATTTACTAATCTTGTCAATGAAAAAATCATTAAAGTAGTTGGCAATAGCAGTGGGTTTTGTGATGAATGAGCCGTCTGATTCAATGAATGATGGAGCTGAGTTTAACTTTTTGCCCAAAATGTCATTTAAGGTGCTGCAAAGCTTTTTCCTATAATTCTTTATAGCATTTATCTTTGTTTCATAGTATAGTTTCTCCTTCTTTTTGTTCTGTTTAGTCACATGATTTCTCAATTTGCAATAGGTTTGCCAATTGGTTATGTAGCCAGACATATTTGCCATTCCTTTTGCCCCATCCCGCTCAACCATAACATTTTTAAATTCCTCATCAGCCCATGCGGATTTAACAGTTTTTACAGTAATTTTCATTATGATGCATGCTTATTAGTAACAGGAGTAAGCAATTTCATAAATGTGTCAAGTGCAGCGTCTGGTTGCTCCTCATTACACACCACAGACCAGCAAATAGTCTTTACATCATCAACATAGGAATCATTCCAAAGCCTCTTGTAGGACAGTACTTCTTATACACTGTAATAGGTCCAGCCTTTGGAACTTTGGTTTTCCTGGATATGGCTACTATATTGTGATCACTACATTCAATGGATTTGGATACTGCTTTACAGCACATTTCTGCAGCATTAGTAAAGATGTGATCAATATATGTTGATAATTTCATTCCTGTGCTGTTTGTAAATACCCTGGTAGATTGACTGATAACCTGAACCAGGTTGCAGGAACTGGTTACAGTGGGTGGGCAGCTTAATGAAAGCCAGTTGATATTTAAGGTCATCCAGAAAATATAACTCTCTGTTGATATCACATACATTATCAAGCATTTCACACATATTATCCAGATACTGATTGTTAGCACTTGGTGGTCTATAGCTACTTCCTATAAGAATGGGCAGATGAATCTGTAGTCATATTACTTCAACTGTATTTGACATTAGATCCTCTCCAAGCTTTACTGGAATGTAGCTCTGAATATAGACTACAACACCACCCCCTTTGGCATTTCTGTCTTTTCTGTAGAAATTATAACCATGTATTGCTACCATTATATCATCAAAAGTATTATCTAAGTGGGTTTCAGAGATAGTCAGTATATGAATGTCCTCTGTTACTAGCAAGTTATCAATTTCATTAACCTTGTTTCTTATGCTACATATGTTATGGGACGCTACCGTCCCACCTGGCCAACATCCTGTGAAATTGCAGTGCGCCAAATTCAAATGACAGAAATCGTAATATTAAACATTCATGAAAATACAAGTGTCATACATCATTTAAAAGCTTAACTTCTTGTTAATCCAGCCGTGTTGTCAGGTTTCAAAAAGGGTTTACGACGATAGCACACTATGCGATTATCTGAGCACAGCGCCCGGCACACAAAAGCATTCCATACATTTTCCAACCAAGCAGATGCGTCACGAAAGTCAGAAATAGCGGTAAAATAAATAACTTACCTTTGAAGATCTTCATCTGGTTGCAATCACAAGGGTCCCAGCTACATAACAAATGGTCCTTTTGTTCGATAAAGTCCTTCTTTATATCCCAGAAAAGTCTGTTTCATTGGCGCGCTAGACTCAGTAATCCACCGGTTTCCCTCGTTCAAAATGCATACAAATGAATCCCATAAGTTACCAATAAACTACTTCCAAACATATCAAACAACATTCCTAATCAATCCTCAGGTACCCTATTATGTAAATAAACAATGAAATTTAAGACGGAGAATACCGGAGACCATTACGGAGATAAGTAACGAAGTACGCGCACTCACCGGAACGCGCTACAAACACTACAGCCAAAATGGGAGCCACTTAGAAAAACTACAAATTCTAGCTCATTTTTCAAAAAACAAGCCTGAAACTCTTTCTAAAGACTGTCATCTAGTGGAAGCCCTAGGAACTGCAATCTGGGAGGACTTCCTTTTATATTCCCATTCCCAGCCATTGTAATCAGAGGTGAGCTGAAAAACAATTATATGCATATCTGTCTTCTGGGCCTGAGTAACAGGCAGTTTACTTTGGGCACCTCATTCATCCAAACTTCTGAATACTGCCCCCTAGCCCGAAGAAGTTAATGTGGGCTATTTTTAGCACTTTTCTGGGATTCTTGATTGTTTTGCTGATTGTTTTACTGAGCGGCTTATCAGAAGTAGACATGGCAGTGAAATGTATGTTTGAGCTGATAGTGCAGGGTGAGCTGCACACAGCGAACGTCCTACTAGGGAACACCGCCTTGGTGCTAACAGTCTAATTAATTCAATGCCAAGAGTGTGCAAAGCTGTCATCAAGGCAAAGGGTGGCTACTTTGAAGAATCTCAAATATAAAATATGTTTACATTTGTTTAACACTTTTTTGTTTACTACATGATTCCATGTGTGTTATTTCATAGTTTTGATGTCTTCACTATTATTCTACAATGTAGAAAATAGTAAAAAACTTTTGACTAGTACTGTATGTGAATGAGATATTTCTGTATTTGATTTTCAATACATTTGCAAAAATACCAAAAAACATGTTTTCACTCTATCATTATAGAGTATTGTGTGTAGATGGGTGAGATTTAAAAATATATTTACTCCTTTTTGAATTCAGACTGTAACACAAGAGCATATAGAATAAGTCCAGGGGTATGAATGCATTCTGAAGGCACTGTACGATGTACCAGTGTAGGCACACACGTGTGCCTTGTGGATCACTGGTTATGGGATTATTATGTTTCATTTACCCAAAATACAGGAGGCGGAGGAAGATACAGGAGTTTTTTTGAAATTTAAACTGTACACATTTTTTTTACCCCAAAATGAATCAATTGATATTGTTGTCATTTAACAACAGTCAATATACTACAAAAATGAGGAAGTCGACACTCCAAGCTATTTGAAAATGAAATTAGTAACTGGAGCTGTGTTGCAAGAGAGAACCTATACCCATAATGCTGCCAGAAACATAATTACAAAAATGATCGAGAATGAAAACACAATAAAGGCCTAAGGCTTATTTCCATTGAGGTCCTCTGTTCAATTTCTCATCCCTGCCACTGAGTCGCACAACGCCGTCTTGGAAGAAAATGTAATTCAGACCTACATGATCTTAACAAGGTGAAACCACCTCAGCAGTGGAGTTTCAGTGCATCAAGGTGGACATTGCCTAGGACTCTATATACACACAGGAGAACATCCTGAATTGACTGGTAATATTAGGGGCAAGAAGTGATAGGAATATCATTACAAACTCTGAAAATCACAGCAAAACTAGTCAGGGAGCTCACATAGCAATCAATAGAGCTATTCCATTTGTTTCCCTCGCTCTCTCTCTCTCCCCGTTCTCTCTCTCTCTCCCCATTCTCTCTCTCTCCCCGTTCTCTCTCTCTCCCCGTTCTCTCTCTCTCTCCATTCTCTCTCTCTCTCTCCCCGTTCTCTCTCTCTCTCCCCGTTCTCTCTCTCTCTCTCCCCATTCTCTCTCTCCCCGTTCTCTCTCTCTTTCCCCCCGTTCTCTCTCTCTCTCTCTCTCTCTCTCTCTTTCTTTCTACCCCTGTTCTCATCTCCCTCCCGCAGTTCTACAGAGCCAAGAGCGTTGCCATGGTGATGGCTGTATTCGGCAGTAGCAGCAGTGGGATCGTCTCTCTCTCTCTCATCTCTCTCTCCCTCGCCCCCCTCTCTCTTTCCCCCCTCTCTCTCTCTGCTCTCGCTCGCTTTCTCTCACACATCATTTCGAGATATCACATTACGCCATGTTTTGTTCATTTCTATTGTATTGCAGATTTGTACTCACATATTGCATAACAATGTATTTAAGTGCTACACATGGACTTAAAGGTATGCATTGCATATCTATAGGTGACACATGTATTTGATGTGTATATTTAGGCTTCTGTATATAGCTAACATAGTCTGTCTGTGTATGCCTCACATAATTATGTCCTTTCCAAATGAAAACTTTCCCCACAAACTCCAAAGGTGAGGTCCAGGTGACACCCTATTCCCTATGTAGGGCACTACATTAGACCAGAGCCCCTTTGAGCCCTGGTCAAATGTAGAGCACGATATAGGGAATAGGGTGCCATTTGGGACGCAGGCCCATACTACCGTGCTACAGTAAGAGTTGTGCAGTACAGAGCACAATTAAATATGTGCTTTCACCGTTGCATGCCAGCCACTTCCCAAAATAGGCTAGAAAAATGTAATGCAGCTTTTAAACTTCTCTCTCTCTCTCTCTCTCTTTCTCCCTCTCTCTCTCTCTCTCTCTCTCTGTCTCTCTCTCTCTCTCTCTCTCTCTCGCCTTCCCTCTTCCAAACCTCCTATCTGTCCCTATGCAGTGTGACAACGCCAAGGGTTTGAGGGCCTTCTTCGACGCCATATGCTACGGACCCAAACACCTGATGATCTTCGGAGGGGTGTGTCCTTCTGTCACATCCATCATCGCTGAGTCACTGGAGGGGTGGAACCTGGTGCAGGTAGGAACAAGTCTGGTTGTTATGAGGAGGATGGGTTGGTCTGTTCCAGCTGGATTTGACCTCTTTTTGGGAGTTGTCTTTCTATGTAGCTTTGGTGGGGTTCCCTCTTGATATGATGTGAGATGGGACAAATGTGAGTTTTGAGTTGTTAGGATAAGTGTGCGTGCGTGTGTGTCCGTGCGTACCCATGCATGTGCAAAGTGTATGTGTGTGTTGCCTTGAGGTTGGAACCACAGTGACAGGATATGCAAGTTTGCTAATTGATTAATTTCTACGTTTGTGATTGGCTGACCCCATAGTCTTATGGTTCTGTAGATGGGGTCTAGGCTGGGGTCTCTGCGAGGTCCTAACTCATGGCTTAATCCTTCATTTCCTTTTCTCTCTGCACTGTTGGGAAGGGCTTTTCATATACCTGTCTTATATCAGCTTCCTAGGGCTCAGATGGGAAGGGTGGAAACATTTGAGGTGTGTCCTTAAAAACATGATTCAAAGTGCTAATTTCAGGCAACGCTGGTAGGGCTATTTAAGATCAACAAAAAGCTGGTTTTAGCAGTAACACGTTTGGTTATGGAATTCATTTTGACAGCGGAAACGCAGCATATCCAGCCGTGATGCACACTGTCCATATGAACATGGGACTAGAGTAATATGCTTCTGGTGCCTGTATACCTCGTATTAAGAAACATAAAAACGAATGCTTTTTCATTTTATTTGATAAAAACCAAGCATAGTCTCCCCTCCTCTCAATGAAGGCTGTTTTTTTTCTGCCCAATGCAATCAAGTAGGCTAGTCAAGACCGTCGATAAAGGGTTTGGCTTGTGACACGGCTTGGAAATAAATCTTAATCGCGATAGCAAAACAGTGAGCTGACATTCCCTTTTTATCTGTGTATTGTAGGCAGTGCGATCTGTAAGATGGTTCGAATATGTTCATAATTTTTTTTATTTGGGAGCAGTATAATGGTGAGTGGACATTCTCCCTTTCTCTTTATATTGGATCTTGATCCAGCTACTGTGAAAAGTTTGGATGTACGTAAAACCCTCCGTAGTCTGCATCATTGTTTTAAAATGATATGCCTACAGGGAGCAATTATGGTGCCTGTAAGTGTATTTAGACTATTTAAAACTAGTTGTTGTTTCATTTTGTTTAGAATTTGACTAGAATTATTCGCTCTCTTTTTAGGCCATATCAATAATGAATTTTATCTTGTCAATTGACAATATTTGGCATGTCCATGCTCATCCATGATGTAATTTACAGTAGACCTAGCCCCTATATCAGTGTGCATGCTATGTAGGCCTATATATTTCCACAATGAAGCCATGCAATTACTTAGAACAATGTAGACTGCAAACAGGTTCAAGGAAATGTATTTAGCAAAGATGGGCTATTTCTACATTTTCTTAATTAGTTTCTGTAAGCTATTTAACAAACTATAACGGATTAACATTGGAATTGGAGTTGATTCCAAGCAATACATAAAAGACCGTAAATACACAACTTGAGGCAACTACATATTTAGCCATCGAGCACCTTCTGATTGGCCAGTGAGAGGCCAAGCCTCTCTATTCATCAAAACCAAGCCCTTTCGCATCACTGCCAGCACTGCGTCGATCATTTTTTTGTTGTGTAAATAGCAAAAAGGATTTCTGACACACCCCTGGACCTATAGCGCTACCACCAGCGCTTAGATTTACCATTGAGTTATGCTTGTTAAAATAGAGCCCTGAACAGTCAGTGACTTTTTTCCAAGCCTTGAGGAGCTGTAATTATGGTGAGGTACTGTCAATTAATGGCGAGGAAGTGTAGTGGTGGTTGAGTACAGTATTGTCATCTCTGTGGAAGAGGGCCTTGGTGAACGTACACCCCTTGGCAAGGTATGCTCTAAGGCCATTCTTCAAGGTCTGATTGAAGCATTTCACTCCTCCATTGGCCTGGGGGTGGTAGTATGCTGTGCGGACATATTGTTTTCTAACATCAGGAAGATGACAAAGTCCTCTTGGACCTGACTAGTGTCCCTTCAATTAGTCATTAGAGGCCGACTCTTGTCTTAAAAGTTCACTGATTCAAAACCTTAGTGTTTGAGAATGTAATTGCAGTTGGATTGGCAAAGACTCCAAATGAACCGCTAAATTAAATGTAACCCAAAACCATACTATTCAAGGACTTCCATTTTCAATTCCAAATCCTTGGACCTTCATAGGAGGTGCAGTTAATCGGCTTGACTCACTGATTAAACTCAAACTGCTTTTGGATCATTTACAGTACCACTATGTTCTACTCTGGTTTCTTTGCAGATCCAGATTGCACTAGGCTAGCTAGATGCCTCTCTCTCCATATCCCTCTCTGGGCCCATTGACTTTCATCTGTCTCCCAGTGGATGGAAGCAGACCCTGTGCCAGGAACAGGGCAGGGCTGCAGGAGGCTGCCTGGCTCCAAGCTGCAGACGTAGGCCAGTGCATTGGGACCTGACGTCAGCAGCCAGTGGGAGGTGCATTACTTTCCATGTCTGATCTATATGTATCAGCCTCATAAGCATTCTGTGAGGAGCGAGGAAGCGAGGAAGCGAGGAAGCGAGGAATAACATGTGTGGGAAGTTTTCTGGGATGGTATATAGGCATGGAAACATATTGATTGTTGCTATTATCATGGATAAAGGGAATTTGAGACATTTGAGGGGAAATGCATGATTGAGTGAATAGGTGTAAACCTGCTTTTGAATTGAGGCATTTTATTGGAAAATATGCAGATTTTCCATGGCTTCTAATGTGCTGCCCTAAATAAAAAATAACAACGTAATTTCCATATAAAAGCAGTGACAGCTAGACAGTATTTAGACAGTGTCTATTAGCAACTTCGCTGGACAACAATTCCTGAGAAATGTTTCATTATACAGTATATTCATTTACATATTTGTAGAAATAGATTTTTAATCAAGGAAGTGCCCCCCCCCAACCCCCCCCCCCCCCCCCCCCACCCCACACACACACGCACACACACTTGCAGTGTTGCAGAACCATGATCAGTTTGCAGGCCCCATCTGCCATTGAATTTATAAAACTACTGATCCTCAAGCAGCTCTCTCGCTCACATCCTGATTGTGGCTCACGTCTCATGGTATTGTTGAAGATACAGGCTCATCCTCTCTGCTAAGCACCAATTACTCTTTATAGCAGTGCTGTGTAGAGTACAGTAAGCTATGTGGTGATGAAAATGACTGCAAAAGCAAATGAAATGGAAGATAAGAATGCTACGAGGGCAAATAGACAGATGGTAAACGAGGGATGGAAAGATAGACGGAGGACAGCAAGCTTTGAGCATTGGCTGAGAGAGAGAGAGAGAGAGAGAGAGAGAGAGAGAGAGAGAGAGAAAGAGAGAAAGGGGGAAAAGAGGGAGAGGGAGATAAAGAGAGAGGGAGAGAGAGATAAAAAGATAGAGGGAGATAAAGAGAGAGGAAGCGATAGAGAGCGAGGGGGAGGAAGAGAGAGACAGAGAGAGACAGAGAGAGAGAGAGAGAGAGAAAGAGAGAGAGAGAGAGAGAGAGAGAAAGAGAGAGGGAGATACAAAAACAACAAGTGTGCGCTTAAAATAAACACACACTTTTCTTTCCTCAGGGCTGTGGGGTGAGACCGGGATGCACTAGAACAGGCTGCAGCACCCTGCCTCACCCTACTAGAATCTGAAGTCAAATGTCTACATTTTGCTATTGATCTGGTGCTTCTGTCCCCAACCATGGAGGGCCTACAGCAGCACGTATATCTTCTGCACAGATTCTGTCAGACCTAGGCCCTGACAGTAAATCTCAGTAAGACAAAAATAATGATATTCCAAAAAAGGTCCAGCTGCCAGGATCACAAATACAAATGTAATCTAGATACCGTTGCCCTAGAGCACACAAAAAACTGTACATACCTTGGCCTAAACATCAGCGCCACAGGCAAGAAGGGCATTCTATGCCATCAAAAAGAACATACAATTCGACATATCAATTAGGATCTGGCTACAAATACTTGAATCAGTTATAGAACCTCTTTCCCTTTATGGAAGTGAGGTTTGGGATCCACTCACCAACCAAGAATTCACAAAATGGGACAAACACCAAATTGAGACTGCATGCAGATTTCTGCTAAAATATCCTCTGTGTAGAATGTAAAACACTAAATAATGCATGCAGAGCAGAATTAGGCCGATACCCACTAATTATCCAAATCCAGAAAAGAGCCGTTAAATTCTACAACCACCTAAAAGGAAGTGATTCCCAAACCTTCCATAACAAAGCCATCACCTACACAAAGATTAACCTGGAGAAGAGTCCCCTAAGCAAGCTGGTCCTGATGATCTGTTCACAAACAGATCCCACAGAGCCACAAGACAGCAACACAATATGACCCAACCATCACAAAAAAACAAAAAGCTAATTACTTGACACATTGGAAAGAATTAACAAAAAAACTGAACAAACTAGAATGCTATTTGGCCCTAAACAGAGAGTACACAGTGGTAGAATACCTGACCACTGTGACTGACCCAAAATTAAGGATAGCTTTGACTATGTACAGACTCACTCAGTGAGCATAGCCTTGCTATTGAGAGAGGCTGCTGTAGGCAGACCTGGCTCTCAAGAGAAGACAGGCTATGTGCACACTGCCCACAAAATGAGGTGGAAACCAAGCTGCAGTTCCTAACCTCCTGCCAAATGTATGACCATATTAGAGACACATATTTCCCTCAGATTAAAGAGACCCACAAATAATTCGAAAGCAAATCCAATTTTGATCAACTCCCATATCTACTGGGTGAAATACCACAGTGTGCAATCACAGCAGCAAGATTTGTGACCTGTGTTGCCACAAGAAAAGGGCAACCAGTGAAGAACAAACACCATTGGAAATACAACCCATATTTATGTATATATTTACTGTATATCCATAATATTACATTTGAAACGTTTGTGAGTGTAATATTTACTGTTCATTTTTTATTGTTTATTTCACTTGCTTTGGTAATGTAAACATGTTTCCCATACCAGTAAAGCCTTTTGGATTGTATTGAGAGAGAGATAGAGATAGAGAGAGGGGGAAGAGAAAGAGAAGGAGAGAGGAAGGGGGAGAGAGAGAGACAGAGAGGGTGGGGGGCAGAGAAAGAGAAAGAAAAGGAGAAAGAGGCAGAGAAAGTGAGAAAGGGCGAGAAAGGGCTTTGACAATGTAAACATGTTTCCCATGCCAATAAAGCCCTTTGAATTTAATTGAGAGAGAGAAAGAGAGAGAGAGAGGGAGAGAGAGAGAGAGAGAGAGAGAGAGAGAGAGAGAGAGAGAGGGAGAGAAATAAAAGGAGAAAGAGGGAGAGAGGGGGGCAGAGAAAGTGAGAGAGGGTGAGAGAGGGCTTTGACAATGTAAACATATGTTTCCCATGCCAATAAAGCCCTTTGAATTGAATTGAGAGAGAGATGTGTGTTGTTCCAGCCGTTATATTATAGCTTGATCAACATGTTTTTTCATCTTTTTCACTTTGCAAAACAATTCTTGGCGACCTTCTTGATAGGAGGATTAAACATGCTCCTCTCAACTCCTCATTATATTACAGAAAACGCTTGCCCAAAACACTTCTGGCACCAAGAATCTCGCTGGCGGGCATCCTGGGCCAAGACTCCAAATACGAGCCTTTCCTTTTGCCTGCTACAGCAATTCATTGTTTCTGCTCCACATAATGGCAGAGAATGGTTCATTGACTCCAAGTATGGGTTTCTATTCTGTGGTAAATGGTTCATTGAGTGCCAGGAAATGCCCTCGTAGAATCTGTCGACCTCTCAGTCGCCAATTAGATATGTCTGTGGAGGAGTTGCTGTTCATTTTCAGCTGTGTCTAGTGTGTAATGAAAAAGGATGTTCCCCAGTCATTTTCTCCTTGTAATTTGGAGGGGAAAGGGTAGATGGGGGGCACATTTTAATGAGAGTATGTATATTCTTAGTGTAAGGTGTCATCTGTTATGCATGACTGGAACACTATACAGCAGGCCTATTATTTGTCCCATTCCATGTTGTCTACATCCTGACAATTCACTCAGCCCTCTAGGCTGCGCATCCCAAATCGCCTATTCCTTATGTAGTGAACTACTTTTGACCAGGGCCCATAGGGTAAGTAGTGTACTTCTTTTGACCAGGACCCATAGGGTAAGTAGTGTACTACTTTTGACCAAGGCCCATAGGGTAAGTAGGGCGCTATGTAGAGAATAGGGTTCCGTCTGTATTCGTAACCCATCCTTGATATAACAGAACTGAATTATGACAGGAGCAGATGATGAGAATGGAAAAACACACAACAGAATCGGTTACTATGCATTCTGGGTAAGTGGCGAGAGCATCAATGAAGCCATATGTATACATGAGAGGCATTTCTCTCCCAGTGCCAGTATTGATCGTAGCTGCTTCATTAGGCCAGCCAATTTAGAGACGAGAGACAAGCTGCATCTCTACTTCCAACCATCCATTCCTCCCTGCCTCCCTCCATTTCCTACATTATCCAAACCTCAGTGTTGCTGCTGCTCTTCTCTTTTTGGAAGGCAACAGCACTGTGGATCGCGCGCGCGCGCGTGTGTGTGTGTGTGTGTGTGTGTGTGTGTGTGTGTGTGTGTGTGTGTGTGTGTGTGTGTGTGTGTGTGTGTGTGTGTGTGTGTGTGTGCGTGTGTGTGTGCGTGCTTGCGTGCGTGCGCAATCCCTCAGCTTTACTAAACTCTTCAATAAAACATGAACTGCTGTTGTATTCTAGTGCTGTAGTCTATGGTATTCTGGCTCAGTTTACGTTAAATCTTTTCTTGTTCCGTATCCATATTTCATGGTTCCAAAGTTTAGATTGAAATCCCAGGTTGGTGCAGAGGGGAGGATGAGGCAAGAGTCAAAGAGACATGAGCCAAGTGGACAGCAGGCCTATGGTCAATTACATTCAGTCAATTCAGGATGTAAACTAAATTAGAATGTCAGTGAATTTAAATAGAATTGAGCCCAACACTGGTGGACAGGAATCTATGAACTGCTAGTTTGTTGTAGACTATCTATCTCCTGTCAGTTTGTTGTAGACTATCTATCTCCTGTCAGTTTGTTGTAGACTATCTATCTCCTGTCAGTTTGTTGTAGACTATCTATCTACTGTCAGTTTGTTGTAGACTATCTATCTCCTGTCAGTTTGTTGTAGACTATCTATCTCCTGTCAGTTTGTTGTAGACTATCTATCTACTGTCAGTTTGTTGTAGACTATCTATCTACTGTCAGTTTGTTGTAGACTATCGATCTCCTGTCAGTTTGTTGTAGACTATCTATCTCCTGTCAGTTTGTTGTAGACTATCTATCTACTGTCAGTTTGTTGTAGACTATCTACTGTCAGTTTGTTGTAGACTATCTATCTCCTGTCAGTTTGTTATAGACTATCTATCTCCTGTCAGTTTGTTATAGACTATCTATCTCCTGTCAGTTTGTTGTAGACTATCTATCTCCTGTCAGTTTGTTGTAGACTATCTATCTCCTGTCAGTTTGTTGTAGACTATCTCCTGTCAGTTTGTTGTAGACTATCTATCTCCTGTCAGTTTGTTGTAGACTATCTATCTCCTGTCAGTTTGTTGTAGACTATCTATCTCCTGTCAGTTTGTTGTAGACTATCTATCTACTGTCAGTTTGTTGTAGACTATCTATCTCCTGTCAGTTTGTTGTAGACTATCTACTGTCAGTTTGTTGTAGACTATCTATCTACTGTCAGTTTGTTGTAGACTATCTATCTACTGTCAGTTTGTTGTAGACTATCTATCTACTGCCAGTTTGTTGTAGACTATCTATCTACTGTCAGTTTGTTGTAGACTATCTACTGTCAGTTTGTTGTAGACTATCTATCTACTGTCAGTTTGTTGTAGACTCTCTATCTCCTGTCAGTTTGTTGTAGACTATCTATCTACTGTCAGTTTGTTGTAGACTATCTATCTCCTGCCAGTTTGTTGTAGACTATCTATCTCCTGTCAGTTTGTTGTAGACTATCTATCTCCTGTCAGTTTGTTGTAGACTATCTATCTACTGTCAGTTTGTTGTAGACTATCTATCTCCTGTCAGTTTGTTGTAGACTATCTATCGCCTGTCAGTTTGTTGTAGACTATCTATCTACTGTCAGTTTGTTGTAGACTATCTATCTACTGTCAGTTTGTTGTAGACTATCTATCTCCTGTCAGTTTGTTGTAGACTATCTATCTACTGTCAGTTTGTTATAGACTATCTATCTCCTCTCAGTTTATTGTAGACTATCTATCTCCTGTCAGTTTGTTGTAGACTATCTATCTACTGTCAGTTTGTTGTAGACTATATATCTACTGTCAGTTTGTTGTAGACTATCTATCTACTGTCAGTTTGTTGTAGACTATCTCCTGTCAGTTTGTTGTAGACTATCTATCTCCTGTCAGTTTGTTGTAGACTATCTATCTCCTGTCAGTTTGTTGTAGACTATCTATCTCCTGTCAGTTTGTTGTAGACTATCTATCTACTGTCAGTTTATTGTAGACTATCTATCTCCTCAGGTTAAAAACACAGTAGACCATTTTTGAAGAAGTCTGTTTCTGTCCCTCCTTACTAGTTATTAATGAACTAAACAAACAGAGAGAGTGACACAGTGGTTTGGCCTGGGGTGGGGATGTAACACAGTGGGGGCCAGAAACAGGGCAGTGAGTGGGTATCCTCGGCTTGGCCACTTAGTCTGTGTGAGTCAGAACAGGACATGACCATGAGGAGAAAAGTCTGGGTCGGTTAACACAGGCAATTAGTAAGTCTTATACTGTCTTAATGCTCCAGACCACGTCTCAGAAGACACACACACACACACACACACACACACACACACACACACACACACACACACACACACACACACACACACACACACACACACACACACACACACACACACAGACACACACACACACACAGTGGAGCCTCTGGACTCGACCAATTAGAACTCTTGCTTATAGTTATTTATCAGACTCGGGCACCAGAGTAATTGACACACTACTTTGATATTACATATCCTGATCTGATAGCATTCACACTAATTGGGTCTGGGCTCCAACTCCTGTGGGGGTTTAACTGGACTTCTGATTAACTCATACTAAATATGTTGTCATCCTGGAATGCTCATTGTACATAAGACACAGGTTGGGTGTAGCCCTTTACACTCAAATCAAATCAATTGTTATTGGTCACATACACATTGTTAGCAGATGTTAATGCGAGTGTAGCGAAATGCTTGTGCTTCTAGTTCTGACAGTGCAGTAATATCTAACAAGTAATCTAACAATTCCACAACAACTACCTAATACACACAAATCTAAAGGGATGGGGGGAAAAAAATGCATGAAATGAAATGTACTGTAAGTCGCTCTGGATAAGAGCGTCTGCTAAATTACTAAAATGTAAATGTAAAATGTATGTACATATAAATATATGGATGAGCAATGGCTGAGCGGCAGAGGCAAGATGCAATAGATGGTATAAGATACATATGAGATGAGTAATGTAAGATATGTAATGTTGCTTATTTAAAGTGACCAGTGATCCATTTATTAAAGTGGCCAATGATTTCAGTCTGTATGAAGGCAGCAGCCTCCCTGTGCTAGCGATAGCTGTTTAACAATCTGATGGCCTTGAGATAGAAGCTGTTTTTCAGTCTCTCGGTCCCAGCTTTGATGCACCTGTACTGACCTCGCCTTGGTAGCGGTGTGAACAGGGAGTGGCTCGGGTGGTTGTTGTCTTTGATGATCTTTTTGGCCTTCCTGTGACAACGGGTGCTGTAGGTGTCCTGGAGGGCAGGTAGTTTGCCCCTGTGATGCGTTGTGCAGACCGCACCACCCTCTGAAGAGCCTTGCGGTTGAGGGTGGTGCAGTTGCCGTACCAGGCGGTGATACAGCCCGACAGGATGCTCTCAATTGTGCATCTGTAGTAGTTTTGAGGGTTTTAGGTGACAAGCTACAGTTCTTCAGCCTCGAGTATACTGCTAGCCAATGCCCAGTCTGTTGACAACAAGGCAGATGAAATTCGAGCCAGGATTGCATTCCAGAGAGACATAAGCGATTGTAACATTCTTTACTTCACGGAAACATGGCCCTCTCGGGATATGTTGTCGGAATCGGTTCAGCCATCGGGCTTCTCCATGCATCGCGCCAACAGAGATAAACTCCTCTCTGGGAAGAGGAAGGGCGAGGGTGTATGCTTCATGATTAACGACTCATGGTGTAATCATAACAACATACAGGAACTAAAGTCATTCTGCTCACCCGACCTAGAATTCCTTACAATCAATTGCAGGACATTTTACCTACCAAGAGAATTCTCGTCAGTTATAGTCACAGCTGTGTACATTCCCCCTCAACCAAGACGGCCATCAAGGAACTTCACTGGACTATATGCAAACTAGAAACCATATATCCTGAGGCTGCATTTATTGTAGCTGGGAATTTTGACAAAGCAAATTTGAGAACAAGGCTACCTACATTCCACCAGCATATTGATTGCGATACGTATATGGGCAAGACCCTCGACCACTGCTAATCTAACTTCCACGATGCACACAAAGCCCTCCCTCACCCTCCCTTCGGAAAATCCGACCACGACGCCACCTTGCTCCTACCGTCCTATAGGCAAAAACTCAAGCAGGGTGTGCCAGTGACGAGAACCATTCAACGCTGGTCCGACCAATCGGAAGCCACGCTTCAAGATTGTTTTGAAGACACAGACTGGAATATGTTCCAGCCTCAGAGAACAACATGGACCTATACGCTGACTCGGTGAGTGAGTTTATAAGAAAGTTCATTGGAGATGTTGTACCCACTGTGACTATTAAAACCTGCCCTAACCAGAAACCGTGGATGGATGGTGGCATTCGCGCAAAACTGAAAGAACCATCCACCGCATTTAACCATGGAAAGAGGTCTGGGAATATGACTGAATATAAACAGTGTAGTTATTCCCTCTGCAAGGCAATCAAACAAGTGAAATGCCGGTACAGGGACAAAGTGGAATCGCAATTCAACAGCTAGACATGAGACGTATGTGGCAGGGTCTACAGGAAATCATGGACTACAAAAAGTAAACCAGCCACGTCACGGACACCGACGTCATGCTTCCAGACAAACTAAACACTTTCTTTGCCCGCTTTGAGGATAATACAGTGCCACCGTCGCAGCCCGCTAACAAGGACTGCCCCCCTCCTCTCCTTCTCCGTGACTGACATGAGTAAAATATTTAAACGTGTTAACCCTCGCAAGGCTGCTGGCCCAGACGGCATCCCTAGCCGTGTCCTCAGAGCATGCGCAGACCAGCTGGCTGGTGTGTTTACGGACATATTCAATCGCCCCCTATCCCTGTTATCCCCACATGCTTCAAGATGGCTACCATTGTTCCTGTATCCAAGAAGGCAAAGATAACTGAACTAAATGACTACCGCCCGGTAGCACTTACTTCTGTCATCATGAAGTGCTTTGAGAGACTAGTCAAGGATCATATCAACTCCACCTTACCGGCCACCCTAGACCCACTTCAGTTTGTATACCGCCCCAACAGGTCCACAGACGACACAATCGCCATCACACTGCACACTGCCCTATCCCATCTGGACAAAAGGAATACCTATGTAACAATGCTGTTCATTGACTACAGCTCAGCATTCAACACCATAGTACCCTCCAAGCTCATCATCAAGCTGGAGGCCCTGGGTCTCAACCCTGCCCTGTGCAATTGGGTCCTGGACTTTCTGACGGGTCGCCCCTAGGTGATGAAGGTAGGAAACAACATCTCCACTTCGCTGACCCTCAACAATGGGGCCCCACACGGGTACGTGCTCAGCCCCCTCCTGCACGCCCTGTTCATCCACGACTGCGTGGCCATGCACGCCTCCAACTCAATCATCAAGTTTGCAGACGACAAATCAAAATCAAATTTATTTTTTTATATAGCCCTTCGTACATCAGCTGATATTCTCAAAGTGCTGTACAGAAACCCAGCCTAAAACCCCAAACAGCAAGCAAAGCATGTGAAAGAAGCACGGTGGCTAGGAAAAACTCCCTAGGAAAAACTCCCTAGAAAGGCCAAAAACCTAGGAAGAAACCTAGAGAGGAACCAGGCTATGAGGGGTGGCCAGTCCTCTTCTGGCTGTGCAGGGTGGATATTATAACAGAACATGGTCAAAATGTTAAAATGTTAAAATGTTCATAAATGACCAGCATGGGTGCAACAAGCACGTCCGGTGAACAGGTCAGGGTTCCATAGCCGCAGGCAGAACAGTTGAAACTGGAGCAGCAGCACGGCCAGGTGGACTGGGGACAGCAAGGAGTCATCATACCAGGTAGTCCTGAGGCATGGTCCTAGGGCTCAGGTCCTCCGAGAGAAAGACAGAAAGAGAGAATTAGAGAGAGCATATTTAAATACACACAGGACACCGGATAAGACAAGAGAAATACTCCAGATGTAACAGACTGACCCTAGCCCCCCGACACATAAACTACTGCAGCATAAATACTGGAGGCTGAGACAGGAGGGATCAGAAGACACTGTGGCCCCATCCGATGATACCCCCGGACAGGGCCAAACAGGCAGGATATAACCCCACCCACTTTGCCAAAGCACAGCCCCCACACCACTAGAGGGATGTCTCCAACCACCAACTTACCGTCCTAAGACAAGGCCGAGTATAGCCCACAACGATCTCCGCCATGGCACAACCCAAGGGGGGGGCGCCAACCCAGACAGGAAGACCACGTCAGTGACTCAACCCACTCAAGTGACGCACCCCTCCCATGGACGGCATGGAAGAACACCAGTAGGCCAGTGACTCAGCCCCTGTAAAAGGGTTAGAGGCAGAGAATCCCAGTGGAAAGAGGGGAACCGGCAAGGCAGAGACAGCAAGGGCGGTTCGTTGCTCCAGCCTTTCCGTTCACCTTCACACTCCTGGGCCAGACTATACTTAATCATAGGACCTACTGAAGAGATAAGTCTTCAGTAAAGACTTAAAAGTTGAGACTGAGTCTGCGTCTCTCACATTGGTAGGCAGACCATTCCATAAAAATGGAGCTCTATAGGAGAAAGCCCTACCTCCAGCCGTTTGCTTAGAAATTCTAGGGACAATTAGGAGGCCTGCGTCTTGTGACCGTAGCGTACGTGTAGGTATGTACGGCAGGACCAAATCGGAAAGATAGGTAGGAGCAAGCCCATGTAATGCTTTGTAGGTTAGCAGTAAAACCTTGAAATCAGCCCTTGCCTTAACAGGAAGCCAGTGTAGGGAGGCTAGCACTGGAGTAATATGATCAAATTTTTTGGTTCTAGTCAGGATTCTAGCAGCCGTATTTAGCACTAACTGAAGTTTATTTAGTGCTTTATCCGGGTAGCCGGAAAGTAGAGCATTGCAGTAGTCCAGCCTAGAAGTAACAAAAGCATGGATTAATTTTTCTGCGTCATTTTTGGACAGAAAATTTCTGATTTTTGCAATGTTACGTAGATGGAAAAAAGCTGTCCTTGAAACAGTCTTGATATGTTCTTCAAAAGAGAGATCAGGGTCCAGAGTAACGCCGAGGTCCTTCACAGTTTTATTTGAGACGACTGTACAACCATCCAGATTAATTGTCAGATTCAACAGAAGATCTCTTTGTTTCTTGGGACCTAGAACAAGCATCTCTGTTTTGTCCGAGTTTAAAAGTAGAAAGTTTGCAGCCATCCACTTCTTTATGTCTGAAACACAGGCTTCTAGCGAGGGCAATTTTGGGGCTTCACCATGTTTCATTGAAATGTACAGCTGTGTGTCGTCCGCATAGCAGTGAAATTTAACATTATGTTTTCGAATGACATCCCCAAGAGGTAAAATATATAGTGAAAACAATAGTGGTCCTAAAACGGAACCTTGAGGAACACCGAAATTTACAATTGATTTGTCAGAGGACAAACCATTCACAGAGACAAACTGATATCTTTCCGACAGATAAGATCTAAACCAGGCCAGAACTTGTCCATGTAGACCAATTTGGGTTTCCAATCTCTCCAAAAGAATGTGGTGATCGATGGTATCAAAAGCGGCACTAAGATCTAGGAGCACGAGGACAGATGCAGAGCCTCGGTCTGACGTCATTAAAAGGTCATTTACCACCTTCACAAGTGCAGTCTCAGTGCTATGATGGGGTCTAAAACCAGACTGAAGCGTTTCGTATACATTGTTTGTCTTCAGGAAGGCAGTGAGTTGCTGTGCAACAGCTTTTTCTAAAATTTTTGAGAGGAATGGAAGATTCGATATAGGCCGATAGTTTTTTATAATTTCTGGATCAAGATTCGGCTTTTTCAAGAGAGGCTTTATTACTGCCACTTTTAGTGTGCTTGGTACACATCTGGTGGATAGAGAGCCGTTTATTATGTTCAACATAGGAGGGCCAAGCACAGGAAGCAACTCTTTCAGTAGTTTAGTTGGAATAGGGTCCAGTATGCAGCTTGAGGGTTTGGAGGCCATGATTATTTTCATCATTGCGTCAAGAGATATAGTACTAAAACACTTTAGTATCTCCCTTGATCCTAGGTCCTGGCAGAGTTGTGCAGACTCAGGACAATGGAGCCCTGGAGGAACACCCAGACTTAAAGAGGAGTCCGTAATTTGCTTTCTAATGATCATGATCTTTTCCTCAAAGAAGTTCATAAATGTATTACTGCTGAAGTGAAAGCCATCCTCCATTTGCGAAGGCTGCTACACACAGTAGTAGGCTTGATTACCAACAACGACAAGACAGCCTACAAAAAAAAGGAGATGATCGTGGACTTCAGGAAACAGCAGAGGGAGCACCCCCCTATCCACATTGAAGGGTTAGCAGTGGAGAAGGTGGAAAGTTTTAAGTTCCTGGGCGTACACATCACAGACAAACTGAAACGGTCCACCCACAACAGCCGAGCCACTGCCTGCTTACACTGCTACCATCCAGAAGGCGAGGTCAGTACAGGTGCATCAAAGCTGGGACCGAGAGACTGAAAACAGCTTCTATCTCAAGGCCATCAGACTGCTAAACAGCAATCACTAACTCAGAGAAGCTGCTGCCTACTTTGAGACCCAATCAATGGCGACTTTAATAAATGGATCACTGGTCACTGTATACAATGCCACTCTAAATAATGCCACTTTAATAATGTTTACATATCTTACATTACTCATACCACATGAATATACTGTATTTATACCATCTATTGCACCTTGCCTATGCCGCTCAGCCATCGCTCATCCATAAACTTATACGTAGGTATTCTCATTCACCCCTTTAGATATGTGTGTGTATTAGGTTGTTGTTGGGGAATTGTTAGATTACTTGTTAGATATTACTGCGCTGTTGGAACTAGACGCACTAGCATTTCGCTACACTCACATTAACATCTGCTAAACATGTGTATGTGACAAATAAAATTTGATTTGATTTGTGTTTGAAGAGGCGCTGTTGAGCCTTCTTCACCACACTGTTACACTGTTATGGGGATCCATAATAAATACAAACCTACTATTTAGAAATCATTTTTCTGTAACAATTGTTTTCCGTTTCATATGTTCAAACACAAGCCCTCAATCCGTAGGCTACCCTTACCCTTACCTGCTACAATGAATATTGGTTCAACAGCAATGCATCATGTCTTTTTTATCCTGGCGATTTTATGATCTGATTATATTTTACATTGATTTATTGTTGCTGTTGTTTAAAAAAAACTGACTGATTGATTTCCGTTTAATTTATTAAAACCAAACTTATTAGAATGATTCACCATCCTGGTTTTATAGTGAGAACGTCCACAACGTGCCTGGAGTGATCTGTAAGATGGTTGAAATATGTATTTAAAACATTATATTTGGGAGCAGTATAACGGTGACTGGACATTCTCCCTTTATCTTTATATTGGACCTTTGTCCAACTACTGGGAAACGTCTGGATGTGCGTAAAACCCTCCATAGTCTGCATCATTGTTTTAATATTATTGCCCACATGGAGCAATTATGGTGCCTGTAAGTGTATTTAGACTATTTAAAACTAGTTGTTGTTTCATTTTGTTTAGAATTTGACTAGAATTATTCACTCTTCTTAGGCCTTATCAATAATTAATTTAATCTTGTTTATTGACATTGTTTGGCATGTCCATGCTCAGCCATAATGCAATTTACAGTAGACCTAGCCCCTATATCAGTAGGCCTATATCTTTCCACATTGAAGCCATGCAATTACTTAGAACAATGTGGACTACAAACAGGTTCAAGTTAACATATTTAGCATAGATAGGATAGGTCTACATTTTCTTAATTAGTTTCTGTAAGCTATTTAACAAACTATAACAGACTAACATTGGAATTGGAGTTGATTCCAAGGCACCACATAAAAGACCGTATATTTAAACATGGAGCCCCTTCCGATTGGCCAGTGAAGGGGTCAAGCCTCGACACACCTACAGTACAACTTATTTATTAATCAAAACCCAGTACTTTCGTTCCACCGGCAGCACTGTGCTAATGATTCCTTGTTGTGAAAATAGCAAAATGTTACCGCAAGCGTTTAGATTTACCATTGCGTTAGGTTTGTTAAAATAGAGCCCCACATTTCCATATCATAAAACAAATGTCGTATACAGTGTCATTGTTTACGATCCTACATGTTTCAAGCAGACCACCATAGTCCCTGTGCCAAATAAAGTGAAGGTTACCTGTCTGAATGACTAAATGAGTACTCACGTCGGTAGCCATAAAGTGCTTTGAAAGGCTGGTCATGGCTCACATCAACACAATCAACCCAGAAACCCTAGACCCACTCCAATTCGTATACCGCCCCAACAGATCCACAGATGACGCAATCTCAATCGCACTCCACACTGCCCTTTCCCACCTGAACAAAAGGAACACCTATGTGAGAATGCTGTTCATTGACTACAGCTCAGCGTTTAACACCATAGTGACCACAAAGCTCATCAATAAGCTAAAGAACCTGGGACTTAACACCTCCCTCTGCAACTGGATCCTGGACTTCCTGACAGGCAACAAGATGTCTGCCATGCTGATCCTCAACACTGGGGCCCCTCAGGGGTGCGTGCTTAGTCCCCTCCTGTACTCCCTGTTCTCGCACGACTGCGTGGCCTAACACGACTCCAATACCATCATTTAGTTTGTTGACAACACAACAGTGGTAGGTCGGCCAGATCACCGATGAGATAGCCTATAGGGAGGAGGTCAGAGACCTGTCAGTGGGGTGCCAGGACAACAACCTCTCCCTCAATGTGAGCAAGACAAAGGAGCTGATCGTGGACTATAGGAAAAGGAGGGCCGAACAGGCCCCCATTAACATTGACTGGGCTGTAGTGGAGCAGGTTGAGACTTTCAAATTCCTTGGTGTCCACATCAACAACGAACTATCATGGTCCAAACACACCACGTGAGTTGTGAAGAGTGCACGACAACACCTTTTCCCCCTCAGGAGACTGAAAATATTTGGCATAGGTCCCCAGATCCTCAAAACGTTCTACAGCTGCACCATTGAGAGCATCCTGACCGGTTGCATCACTGCCTGGTATGGCAACTGCTCAGCATCCGACCATTTGGCGCTACAGAGGGTAGTGTGTACGGCCCAGTAAGTCACTGGGGCCAAGTTTCCTGCCATCCAGGACCTATATACTAGGCGGTGTCAGAGGAAGGCCCAAAAAATTGTCAAAGACTCCAGTCACCCAAGTCATAAACTGTTCTCTTTGCTACCGCACGGCAAGTTGTACCGGAGCGACAAGGTTAGGTCTAAATGGCTCCTTAACAGCTTCTACCCCCAAGCAATAAGAATGCTGAACAATGAATCAAATGGCCACCCAGACTATTTACATTGACCTCCCCTTTGTTTTTACACTGCTGCAACTCGCTGTTTATTATTTATGCATAGTCACTTTACCCCTACCTACATGTACAAATTACCTCGACTAACCTGTACCCAAGCACATTGACTCAGTACCAGTACCCCCTGTATATAGCAGTGTTATTGTTATTTTATTGTGTTTCTTTTTCTTTTCTTTTTTACTTTAGTTTATTTAGTAAATATTTTCTTAACTTTGTTTCTTGAACTGCATTGTTGGTTAAGGGCCTATATATGCGCATGTGACAAATAAAATAGTATTTTATTTCATTTGATCACAGTGTTTGATGTACAGTTCCAAAATGGCATCGTCATACACTGGGCTGTTTTGAACAGAATGAGCCTGTTTGTCTATTATGAAAAACCTGAATGCATTCATGATATCCTTTGTATGCGCACCGAAATGATGATCTGTTTCCCTAAATTGCATTGTGAATGCCTAACACTGTAATATCGTATTTTATAATTTAGCTAGTCATGTTGACAATAGAACACGTTTTCAGTTATGCCCACTTGACCCAGATTGCGATTTATAATGGACCGTTTCGAGGTCTCGTAAACAACAACAGTAATTGTGTGATGGTGGGGATGCAGGGCTGTGTTCCAAACAAAATAACTACAAGTGTACTGTAATGTATTTGTCTTATGTTCCACCTACCCCACATTTTCCAGGAATATTCTTATCTTGTTACTGAATGTACAGTGCTTCGGGAAGGATTCAGACCCATTGACTTTTTGCACATTTTGTTACGTTACAGCCTTATTCTAAAATTGATTTATTAAATTAAAATCCTCATCAATTTACACACAATACCCCATCATGACGAAGCGAAAAGAAGTTGTTAGAATTTTTTTGCAAATGTGTATATATATATATAAAATGTATTTACATAAGTATTCAGAGTCTTTGCTATGAGACTTGAAATTTAGCTCAGGTGCATCCTGTTTCAATTGATAATCCTTGATGTGTTTATACAACTTGATTGGAGTAAATTCAATTGATTGGACATGATTGAAAAGGCATCTGTCAGAGCAAAAACCAAGCCATGAGGTCGAAGGAATTGTCTGTAGAGCTCCGAGACAGGATTGTGTCGATGCACAGATCTGGAGAAGGGTACCAAAAACTTTCTGCAGCATTGAAGGTCCCCAAGAACACAGTGGCCTCCATCATTCTTAAATGGAAGAAGTTTGGAACAACCAAGACTCTTCCTAGAGCTGGCCGCCTGGCCAAACTGAGCAATCGGGGGAGAAGAGCCTTGGTCAGGGAGGTGACCAAGAACCCAATGGGATTTTGACAGAGCTCCAGACTTCCTCTGTAGAGATGGGAGAACCTTCCAAAAGGACAACCATCTCTGCAGCACTCCACCAATCAGGCCTTTATGGTAGTGGCCAGACGGAAGCCACTCCTCAGTGAAAGGCACATGACAGCCCGCTTGGAGCTTGCCAAAAGGCACCTAAAGGACAATCAGACCATGAGAAATAAGATTCTCTGGTCTGATGAAACCAAGATTGAACTCTTTGGCCTGAATGCCAAGCGTCACCTTGCACCATCCCTACAATGAAGCATGCTGGTGGCAGCATCATGCTGTGGGGATGTTTTTCAGCGGCAGGGACTGGGGGACTAGTCAGGATCAAGAGCGCTCAGGACCTCAGACTGGGGCGATGGTTCACCTTCCAACAGGACAACGACCATAAGCACACAGCCAAGACAACACAAGAGTGGCTTTGGGAGAAGTCTCTGAATGTCCTTGAGTGACCCAGCCAGAGCCCGGACTTGAACCCGATTGAACATCTCTGGAGAGACCTGAAAATAGCTGTGCAGCAATGCTCCCCATCCAACCTGACAGAGCTTGAGAGGATCTGCAGAGAAGAATGGGAGAAACTCCCCAAATACAGGTGTGCCAAGCTTGTAGCGTCATACCCAAGAAGACTCGAGGCTATAATCGCTGCCAAAGATGCTTCAACAAAGTACTGAGTTAAGGGTTAGGTAAATGAGTATTTTCAGATGTATTTTTCAACAAATGCGGCAAAAAGTACAGTAAATGTAAAATGCACATAAAATCAACAGTGTGGTGTTTGGATTCAGTTTTGTGTTAGGTTGTCATAGTCGTCGGATGAAGTAGACCAAGGTGCAGCGTGGTGAGTGTACATTTTCCTCTTTATTGAAATAACACCAGCAAAACCAATAAACATTACAAAACGACCGTGAAGCTTACAGGGCAAAGTGCCACAAACAAAGTTAACTACCCACAAGGACAGGTGAGAAAAAGGGCTACCTAAGTATGGATCCCAATCAGCGACAACGAAGTACAGCTGTCCCTGATTGAGAGCCATACCAGGCCAAAACAAAGAAATACAAAACATAGAAAATAGAACATAGAACACCCACCCAAATCACAGGGCGGGACATAGGTGAACTGTTGTGTCCTCAACTTTTATCTAATAATTTCCCCATAATCTCCAATCTGTTCCCTTTCAATTACTACCATTGCTATCCATTTCCTTTTATATTTCTTCTGTAAGAAACATATCAAATAAAATCAAATTGTATTGGTCACGTACACATATTTAGCAGATGTTCTTGCGGTTGTAGCGAAATGCTTGTGTTCCTAGCCCCAACAGTGCAGTAGTATCTACAGATTTTACAGCAATATACTCAAATCTAAAAGTAAAAGAATGGAATTAAGAAATCTATAAATATTAGGAAAAATGTTGCGCTATCCACATAGCCCTTCCACATAGTCCTATCTATATAGCCCTATCTATATAGCCCTATATGTATAGCCCTATCTATATAACCCTATCCACAATGCCCTATCTATATAGCCCTATATGTATAGCCCTATCTATATAGCCCTATCCATATAGCCCTATCTATAAAGCCCTATCTACATAACCCTATCTGTATAGCCCTATCTACATAGCCCTATCTGTATAGCCCTATATGTATAGCCCTATCTATATAGCCCTAACTACATAGCCCTATCTACATAGCCCTAGCTATATAACCCTATGCACATAGCCCTATCTATATAAACCTATCCAAATAGCCCTATCTATATAAACCTATCTATATAACCCTATCTACATTGCCCTATATATTTAGCCCTATCGACATAGCCCTATCTATATAACCCTATCCACATAGCCCTATCTCTATAGCCCTATCTCCACAGCCCCATCTCCACAGCCCCATCTCCACAGCCCCATCTACACAGCCCTATCTACGTAGCCCTATCTACTTAGCCCTATCTACATAGCCTTATCTATATAGCCCTATCTATATAGGCCAATTCCCACGAGTGTGAAGGGGCTACAGACTAGCGTGCTGTCCAGGGGGTGTAGTTGTACATCAAGGTGCCTCACGCTACAGAAACAGGAGATAGACTAGCGTGCTGTCCAGGGGGTGTAGTTGTACATCAAGGTGCCTCACACTACAGAAACAGGAGATAGACTAGCGTGCTGTCCAGGGGGTGTAGTTGTACATCAAGGTGCCTCACGCTACAGAAACAGGAGATAGACTAGCGTGCTGTACCAGGGGGTGTAGTTGTACATCAAGGTGCCTCACGCTACAGAAACAGGAGACAGACTAGCGTGCTGTCCAGAGGGTGTAGTTGTACATCACCAGGATCTCAGCGATCACTGCTTCATTGCCTGCGTCCGTAATGGGTCTGCAGTCAAACGACCACCCCTCAACACTGTCAAACGCTCCCTAAAACACTTCAGCGAGCAGGCCTTTCTAATTGACCTGGCCCGGGTATCCTGGAAGGATATTGACCTCATTCAGCAGAGGATGCCTGGTTATTCTTTAAAAGTGCTTTCCTCACCATCTTAAATAAGCATGCCCCATTCAAAATATGTAGAACCAGGAACAGATATAGCCCTTGGTTCACTCCAGATCTGACTGCCCCTGACCAGCACAAAAACATCCTGTGGTGTACTGCATTAGCATCGAATAGCCCCCGCAATATGCAACTTTTCAGGAAAGTTAGGAACCAATATACACAGGCAGTTAGGAAAGCAAAGGCTAGCTTTTCAAACAGAAATTTGCATCCTGTAGCACACACTCCCAAAGGTTCTGGTACACTGTAAAGTCCATGGAGAATAAGAGCACCTTCTCCCAGCTGCCCACTGCTCTGAGGCTAGGAAACACTGTCACCACCGATAAATCCACGATAATTGAGAATTTCAATAAGCATTTTTCTACGGCTAGCCATGATTTCCACCTGGCTAACAGCTCAGCACCCCCCACAGCAACTTGCCAAAGCCTCCCCCATTTCTCCTTCACCCAAATCCAGATAGCTGATGTTCTGAAAGAGTTGCAGAATCTGGACCTCTACAAATCAGCTGGGCTAGACAATCTGGACCCTCTCTTTCTAAAATGATCCGCCGCAATTGTTGCAACCCCTATTACTAGCCTGTTCAACCTCTCTTTCGTATCGTCTGAGATCCCCAAAGATTGGAAAGCTGCAAAGTAGACCCAAACTGTTACAGACCTATATCTATCCTACCCTGCCTTTCTAAGGTCTTCGAAAGCCAAGTTAACAAACAGATCACCGACCATTTCGAATCCCACTGTACCTTCTCCGCTATGCAATCTGGTTTCCGAGCTGGTCATGGGTGCACCTCAGCCACGCTCAAGGTCCTAAACGGTATCATAACCGCCATCAATAAAAGACAATACTGTGCAGCCGAATTCATCGACCTGGCCAAGGCTTTCGACTCTGTCAATCACCACGTTCTTATCGGCAGACTCAACAGCCTTGGTTTCTCAAATGACTGCCTCACCTGGTTCAACAACTACTTCTCAGACAGAGCTCAGTGTGTCAAATCGGAGGGCCTGTTGTCCGGACCTCTGGCAGTCTCTATGGGGGTGCCACAGGGTTCAAATCTTGGGCTGACTCTTTTCTCTGTACACATCAATGATGTATCTCTTGCTGCTGGTGATTCTCTGATCCATCTCTACGCAGACGACACCATTCTCTATACTTCTGGTCCTTCTTTGGACTCTGTTTTAACTAACTTCCAGACGAGCTTCAATGCCATACAACTCTCCTTCCGTGGCCTCCAACTGCTCTTAAATGCAAGTAAACTAAATGCATGCTCTTCAACCGATCGCTGCCCGCACCCGCCCGCCTGTCCAGAAGAAAAGGGCAACCAGTGAAGAACAAACACCATTGGAAATACAAACCATTTATGTTTATTTATCTTCCCTTTTGTACTTTGACATTAATTATTTGCACATAATTTGCATTTTTGTGAGTGTAATGTTTACTGTTCATTTTTATTGTTTATTTCACTTTTGTTTATTATCTACCTCACTTGCTTTGGCAAGTAAAACTAAATGCATGATCTTCAACTGATCGCTACCAGCACCCGCCCGCCCGTCCATCATCACTACTCTGGACGGTTCTGACTTAAAATATGTGGACATCTACAAATACCTAGGTGTCTGGTTAGACTGTAAACGCTCCTTCAAGACTCACATTAAGCATCTCCAATCCAAAATTATTTCTAGAATCGGCTTCCTATTTCGCAACAAAGCATCCTTCACTCATGCTGCCGAACATACCCTCGTAAAACTGACTATCCTACCGATCCTTGACTTCGGTGATGTCATTTACAAAATAGCCTCCAACAATCTACTCAGCTAATTGGATGCAGTCTATCACAGTGCCATCCGTTTTGTCACCAAAGCCCCATATACTACCCACCATTGCGACCTGTATGCTCCCATTGGCTGGCCCTCGCTTCATATTCGTCGCCAAATCCACTGGCTCCAGGTCATCTATAAGTCTTTGCTAGGTAAAGCCCCGCCTTATCTCAGCTCACTGGTCACCATAGCAGCACCCACCAATAGCACGCGCTCCAGCAGGTATATTTCACTGGTCACCCCCAAAGCCAATTCCTCCTTTGGCCGCCTTTCTTTCCAGTTCTCTGCTGCCAATGACTAGAACGAATTGCAAATTTCACTGAAGCTGGAGACTCATATCTCCCTCACTAACTTTTAGCATCAGCTTTCAGAGCAGCTCACAGATCATTGCACCTGTGCATAGCCCATCAGTAAATAGCCCATCCAACTACCTCATCCCCACATTTTTAGTATTTTTTTTTGCTCCTTTGCACCCCAGTATCTCTACTTGCACATTAATCTTCTGCACATCTATCACTCCAGTGTTTAATTGCTAAATTGTAATTACTTTGCCACTATGGCCTATTTATTGCCTTACCTCCCTAATCTTACCAAATTTTCACACACTGTATATATATTTTTATATTGTGTTATTCACTGTACTTTTGTTCATTCGGTGTGTAACTCTGTGCTGTTGTTTATGTCGCACTGCTTTGCTTTGTCTTGGCCAGGTTGCAGTTGTAAATGAGAACTTGTTCTCAACTGGCCTACCTGGTTAAATAAAGGTGAAATAAAAAACAATTTATAAATAAAATGTGGAGGTCCTGGGCTGGCAAGGTTACACGTGGTCTGCTGTTGTGAGGCTTGTTGGACACACGACAAAATTCTCTAAAACGATGTTGGAGGCGGCTTATGGTAGAGAAATGAACTTTCTAGTCTCTGGCAACAGCTCTGGTGGACATTTTTGCAGTCAGCATGTCAATTGCACACTCACTCAAGTCTTGAAACATCTGCGGCATTGTGTTGTGTGACAAAACTGCACATTTTAGAGTGGTCTTTTATTGTTCCCAGCACAAGCTGCACCTGTGTAATGATCATGCTGTTTATTCAACGTCTTTCTATGCTACATATTTCAGGTGGATGGATTATCGTGACAAAGGAGAAATGCTCATTAACAGTGATGTAAACAAATGTATGCACAAAATTTGAGAGAAATAAGCTTTTTGTGTGCATGGAAAATGCCTGATTTTTCTTTACAGCTCATGAAACATGGGACCAACATTTTACATGCTACATTTATATTTTGGTTCAGTGTACTTGTCCCTACTGAATCCCGGCTTGGACAGTGTTGTAAATTGTACATGCAGCACTATCGGAAAATAAATCATATTTTGCTCTTTTTTTTTTTTTTCAGGACAGAATAGGACACAGAGAGAACATTAGCTGTTGTTACGGTTTCTTGAAATATAACTTCCATTCCCTGTGAATTTGTAATTATTCACAGTCACGCCTTGTGAGTCTTGTGTTGAACCATCTCTCTCTCTCCCAGCAGTCTCCCGAATTTACTCATAATTAGCTAATTAGCGACATTTTGCTAAATAACTGTGCTGAATAGCATGCCCCTACTGCTAATGTTAGTCACACCTTCCATATAAATATGTATTTTATATATAATTGACACTCAATGGGAATTACGGTGTGATTGAATCTTTTGAAGGAAAAAAAACATTCCTGAGAATTTTCTAGGGATTTTTCTTCTCTACTGATAACAACAAAAGGAAAATACTTCCCTGTTCGGTTGACAGATCGCCTTGACATTCTGTGCTCTGGAAGCCTGATTCAAATGGAATAGAAGATGAATGAACAGTGTTGGGAAAAAGAAGAAAAAGACAATCAGGATGACATAGGATCGCATTAAGTTAAGGCAGACACCCTTAATAACAATACATTAACAAGGAACTTGTTTTGTACTTGTTGTACTTGTTTTGTTACGTCGAGTACTTCAGATGTGCAACTTGTGAAGTCCGTATACGACTTCTATTTTTCCCTCCCCAACTCTCTCTATTTATTTATTTTCCTTTGAAAAGCCATATTTAGGTCACACTGAATCCTAACCACTTTAAAATGCTAGCTGGGGTATGAATGATTTACGTTAGATAACGTGGTTTTATTCAAATGTATGTTTATTATATGTATGCTGCTTTCTTGGCCAGGGCTCACTTGTAAAAGAGATGGATCTCTATGTGACCTGTCTGGTTAAATAAAAGATAAATAAATAAATGCCAAAATATTTTCCACTTTATTTCCTTTGTATTGCTGGAAGGTGGTAGTCTAATCAGGGATTGTTTCTTTGTGTTCTTCCATTCAGAACGGTATATAGTTCACTATTAATTTGACTCATCAATAGATTCATACAGTGAATAGATTCATACAGTAAATAGATTCATACAGTAAATAGATTCATACAGTAAATAGATTCATACAGTAAATAGATTCATACATTCATACAGTAAATATATTCATACAGTAAATATATTCACACAGTAAATATATTCATACATTCATACAGTGAATTGATTCATACAGTAAATATATTCATACTGTAAACATATGCTTACAGTAAATATATTCATACAGTAAATATATTCACACAGTAAATATATTCATACATTCATACAGTGAATTGATTCATACAGTAAATAGATTCATACAGTAAATAGATTCATACAGTAAATAGATTCATACATTCATACAGTAAATATATTCATACAGTAAATATATTCACACAGTAAATATATTCATACATTCATACAGTGAATTGATTCATACAGTAAATAGATTCATACTGTAAACATATGCATACAGTAAATATATTCATACAGTAAACAGATTCATACATTCATACAGTAAATAGATTCATACAGTAAACAGATTCATACAGTAAACATATGTATACAGTAAATAGATTCATACATTCATACAGTAAATATATTCATACAGTAAACAGATTCATACATTCATACAGTAAATAGATTCATACAGTAAACAGATTCATACAGTAAACATATGCATACAGTAAATAGATTCATACATTCATACAGTAAATAGCTTTATACAGTAAACAGATTCATACAGTAAACATATGTATACAGTAAATAGATTCATACAGTAAACAGATTCATACATTCATACAGTAAATAGATTCCTACAGTAAACAGATTCATACAGTAAGTCGCTCTGGATAAGAGCGTCTGCTAAATGATGTAAATGTAAACATATGCATACAGTAAATAGATTCATACAGTAAATACAGTTGTATTTGGAAGTTTACATACATTTAAACTCTGTTTTTCACAACTCCTGACATTTAATCCTAGTAAAAAATTTGTTAGGATCACCACTTTATTTTAAGAATGTGAAATGTCAGAATAATAGTAGAGAGAATGATTTATTTCAGCTTTTATTTCTTTCATTACATTCCCAGTGGGTCAGAAGTTTGCATACATTCAATTAGTATTTGGTAGCATTGCCTTTAAATTGTTTAACTTTGGTCAAATGTTTTGGGTAGCCTCCCACAAGATGTTTCTTCAATATATCCACATAATTTACCTTCCTCATGATGGCTTCTATTTTGTGAAGTGCACCAGTCCCTCCTGCAGCAAAGCACCCCCACAACATGATGCTGCCACCCCCGTGCTTCACAGTTGGGATGGTGTTCTTCAGCTGGCAAGCCTCCCCCTTTTTCCTCCAAACATAACGATGGTCATTATGGCCAAACAGTTCTATTTTTGTTTCATCAGACCAGAGGACATTTCTCTATGTGCAGTTGCAAACCGTAGTCTGGCTTTTTTTATGGCGGTTTTGGAGCAGTGGCTTCTTCTTTGCTGAACGGCCTTTCAGGTTATGTCGATATAGGACTCGTTTTACTGTGGATATAGATACTTTTGTACCTGTTTGTTCCAGGATCTTCACAAGATCCTTTGCTGTTGTTCTGGGATTGATTTGCACTTTTTGCACCAAAGTACATTCATCTCACGGAGACAGAATGCGTATATATAAGTGAAATAATCTGTCCGTAAACAATTGTTGGAAAAATGACTTGTGTCATCCACAAAGTAGATGTCCTAACCGACTTGCCAAAACTATAGTTTGTTAACAAGAATTTGTGGAGTGGTTGAAAAACGGGTTTTAATGACTCCAACCTAAGTGTACGTAAACTTTCCACTTCAACTATATATTAATACAATAAATTGTTGTTTTGCAATTTAACATGAAATGCATGGTTATTGTCTTGGAAATGTGCATATTGATTTGAAATAATCCCCCATTGTTGGGAATATGAAAGACACCTGTCCTGTATAGCCTAATGAGAAATGCCCTGTAGGGTGTGTGTTATACACACCCTTACCTTATTGTCCTTATGATCCTGTGTCATGTGATTAACCATTTTCAGAAAAGTGCATATTGAATGAAAATAATTGACCATGGGCTATAGTGCTTATGAATGTGAAAGACACCTGCCGCTGTAGGGTAGGCTATGTATAATCCACGTTCCTTTCCTATGATCCTTTAAGTTGATCATATCAGCAAGTGAACCTTACTCATGGGTTTCCAGTTCCATAGGAGGTGGGAACTGACACACGCTGCATCTCAAATTGCACCCTAGTCTCTACGTAGTGCACTACTTTTGACCAGGGCTCATGGGGCCCTGATCAAAAGTAGTGCACTTTGCAATACGCCAAATGATCCCATTGAAATTAGCTTGTTGATGATGCAACACATCTGTAGCGAGGAGGAACATGAATGAGTCACAGCCTAAGGTCTCCCATTTTTTTATCCTTTAATTAACTAGGCAAGTCAGTTAAGAACAAATTCTTATTTACAATGACGGCCTACACTGGCCAAACCCGGACGACGCTGTGCCAATTGTGCGCCAGCCTATGGGACTCCCAATCAGGGCCGGTTGTGATACAGCCTGGATTCAAACCAGGGTGTCTGTAGTGAAGCCTCTAGAACTGAGATGCAGTGCCTTAGACCACTGCGCCACTCGGGAGCCCGGTTAAGAGCATTGGGCCAGTAACTGAAAGGTCGCTGAATCGAATCCCCGAACTGACTAGATGAAAAATATGTTGATGTGCCCTTGAGCAAGGCACTTAATCCTAATTGCTCCTGTAAATTGCTCTGGATAAGAGCATCTGCTAAATTACTAAAATGCATACGTAAAATCTAGAGGGAGAGAGAAGGAAGGAGGGATTGAGAAAGAGAGAGAGAGAGAGAGAGGGAAGGATGGATGTACTGTAGATAGCAGCCTTCTAGAAATTCTCCTCTAAACAACCATGTACAGGTTATTCCAAGTTTCCATGTGGTCTTTGAATAGTGTTAGTTTAAACAGAGCTACATCCCAAAAAATGTTTCCCCTGTTCTATTGATTTCAGTGTGATATCCATGGAAGTCATTAACAAAAAAATGGTTGCGTTACACTTACCGCATTGGCGACCCACTTGAATCAAAATGCAGTATTTAAAAATGTAGCTAGCTGTCTTCTACAAATTGTCCTCTAACCAGTGATGTACACATTATTCCCTGATTCTGTGTGGTTTTCGAGCTGTGTTAGTTTTAACAGAACGTGCAACCTCATCTCCCCCATCTCATGCAATGGATTTCAACGTGATAATCGAAAGGAGAGATTGACAAAATTGTGTTGTGTTTTTCCTTCTGTTTTGGTGACGCCCGTATAAAAATGTAACATTCCAAAATGTAGCTGACTGTGTTCTGCAAGTTGTCCTCTGACCAGTTATGTAAAAATATATCCAGATTCCATGTGGTTTTTGAGTTGTGCTAGTTGCAACAGTGCATATCCCCCCTAATCGATGAGTAATTTATTGCCAGTTGACAAAACAACTGGGTTTTTGGTGCGTGTGCAGTTTATAAGGTGCTCGTAAAAAGAAAATACAAGTAATATGATTACTATTGGTGCACATAGTAAATGTTATGTTTTCAATATATCACAAACTGTTTCTGCATATTGGTTATTGATTTGGACACTTTGTTTTCACATTGGGCTATTTATCAATATGTCTTGTCAACAGGAACCAGCAACAGCACTAATCTTTTATGATACAATTAAACTCCCCTCTTTCTTTCTCTCCCTGTTGACCCCCCACCTCTCCACCCCATCTCTGTATTTCTCCCTCTCTCTCTGAATGGGAGTTTATGTTACAGATATTAGTGAGCTGTGTCAGACAGTTAAACTGGCTTTTATCGATCCAGAGCTTCAATCTCCAAAAGCAGTTTCTTTTAATGGGCCGTAATGGACCTGTTCTTTCATGTCTGACTGCCTTCAAAACATACCCTTGTTATTTCACATCATTTCAACAGATTTTCTTAACATGAACATTACAACTAGTGTCTCTGAATTCTGTCTAGGCTGATAGCCATACTGATGTTCAATCAAGTTAAATCAAGTTGTAGAAACATCTCAAGGATGATCAATGGAAACAGGATGCACCTGAGCTACATTTTGAGTCTCATTGCAAAGGGTCTGAATACTTATGTAAATAAGGTATTTCTGTTTTTTATTTTTATACATTTGCAAAAATGTCGAACAACCTGTTTTCGCTATGTCATTATGGGGTGTTGTGTGTAGATTGATGAGTAAAAAAAGTGATTTAATCAATTTTAGAACAAGGCTGTAATCTAACAAAATTTGGAAAAAGTCAAGGGGTCTGAATACTTTCCCAATACACTGTACATCTAAACCTCAGTTCTGAATATACCTGGCTACAATGGGGGTTGTTTCCCGTCTCGCCTCACGGTGTCGAGAGGAGCGGAGATCCTAATTTGCGTTAGAAGTGTGGAAATAATTGAATCCCTGACATCTCCCTGACTGTGTTGCATGGTAATGTAACACACATGGTAATGTAACACACATGGTAATGTTACACACACATGGTAATGTTACACACATGGTAATGTTACACACATGGTAATGTTACACACACATGGTAATGTAACACACATGGTAATGTAACACACATGGTAATGTTACACACACATGGTAATGTAACACACATGGTAATGTAACACACATGGTAATGTTACACACACATGGTAATGTAACACACATGGTAATGTTACACACACATGGTAATGTAACACACATGGTAATGTTACACACACATGGTAATGTAACACACATGGTAATGTAACACACATGGTAATAGCTAACGAAGAACAACAAAGAATATCTAGTTAACAGAAGAAAAGAAAGAGAAAATCAGGACAGAAGAAAAAGGATATCAAAGTGAAACAGTTCTCTAAAGACACAGGAGACAATAATACAGGAAACAACACTTCTGTAGCTTGTCAACTATGTGTCTGTCTATCCCTGTTCTCTCCTCTCTGCACAGGCCATACAAACGCTTCACACCGCGTGGCCGCTGCCACTCTAACCTGGTGGTCCCAGCGCGCACGACCCACGTGGAGTTCCAGGTCTCCGGCAGCCTCTGGAACTGCCGGTCTGCAGCCAACAAGGCTGAGTTCATCTCAGCCTATGCTACCCTCCAGTCCCTAGACTTCCTGGCGCTGACAGAAACATGGATTACCACAGATAACACTGCTACTCCTACTGCTCTCTCTTCGTCTGCCCACGTGTTCTCGCATACCCCTAGAGCATCGAGCCAGCGGGGTGGTGGCACTGGAATCCTCATCTCTCCCAAGTGGACATTCTCTCTTTCTCCCCTGACCCATCTGTCTATCTCCTCATTTGAATTCCATGCTGTCACAGTTACCAGTCCTTTCAAGCTTAACATCCTTATCATTTATCGCCCTCCAGGTTCCCTTGGAGAGTTCATCAATGAGCTTGACGCCTTGATAAGTTCCTTTCCTGAGGATGGCTCACCTCTCACAGTTCTGGGTGACTTTAACCTCCCCACGTCTACCTTTGACTCATTCCTCTCTGCCTCCTTCTTTCCACTCCTCTCCTCTTTTGACCTCACCCTCTCACCTTCCCCCCCTACTCACAAGGCAGGCAATACGCTTGACCTCATCTTTACTAGATGCTGTTCTTCCACTAATCTCATTGCAACTCCCCTCCAAATCTCCGACCACTACCTTGTATCCTTTTCCCTCTTGCTCTCATCCAACACTTCTCACTCTGCCCCTACTCGGATGGTATTGCGCCGTCCCAACCTTCGCTCTCTCTCTCCCGCTACTCTCTCCTCTTCCATCCTATCATCTCTTCCCTCTGCTCAAACCTTCTCCAACCTATCTCCTGATTCTGCCTCCTCAACCCTCCTCTCCTCCCTTTCTGCATCCTTTGATTTTCTCTGTCCCCTATCCTCCAGGCCGGCTCGGTCCTCCCCTCCTGCTCCGTGGCTCGACGACTCACTACGAGCTCACAGAACAAGGCTCCGGGCAGCCGAGCGGAAATGGAGGAAAACTCGCCTCCCTGCGGACCTGGCATCCTTTCACTCACTCCTCTCTACATTCTCCTCTTCTGTCTCTGCTGCTAAAGCCACTTTCTACCACTCTAAATTCCAAGCATCTGCCTCTAACCCTAGGAAGCTCTTTGCTACCTTCTCCTCCCTCCTGAATCCTCCTCCCCCTCCCCCCCCCCTCCTCCCTCTCTGCGGATGACTTCGTCAACCATTTTGAAAAGAAGGTTGACGATATCCGATCCTCGTTTGCTAAGTCAAACGACACCGCTGGTCCTGCTCACACTGCCCTACCCTGTGCTTTGACCTCTTTCTCCCCTCTCTCTCCAGATGAAATCTCGCGTCTTGTGACGGCCGGCCGCCCAACAACCTGCCCACTTGACCCTATCCCCTCCTCTCTTCTCCAGACCATTTCCGGAGACCTTCTCCCCTTCCTCACCTCGCTCATCAACTCATCCTTGACCGCTGGCTACGTCCCTTCTGTCTTCAAGAGAGCGAGAGTTGCACCCCTTTTGAAAAAACCTACACTCGATCCCTCCGATGTCAACAACTACAGACCAGTATCCCTTCTTTCTTTTCTCTCCAAAACTCTTGAACGTGCCGTCCTTGGCCAGCTCTCCTGCTATCTCTCTCAGAATGACCTTCTTGATCCTAATCAGTCAGGTTTCAAGACTGGGCATTCAACTGAGACTGCTCTTCTCTGTGTCACGGAGGCTCTCCGCACTGCTAAAGCTAACTCTCTCTCCTCTGCTCGCATCCTTCTAGACCTATCTGCTGCCTTTGATACTGTGAACCATCAGATCCTCCTCTCCACCCTCTCCGAGCTGGGCATCTCCGGCGCGGCCCACGCTTGGATTGCGTCCTACCTGACAGGTCGCTCCTACCAGGTGGCGTGGCGAGAATCTGTCTCCGCACCACGTGCTCTCACCACTGGTGTCCCCCAGGGCTCTGTTCTAGGCCCTCTCCTATTCTCGCTATACACCAAGTCACTTGGCTCTGTCATATCCTCACATGGTCTCTCCTATCATTGCTATGCAGACGACACACAATTAATCTTCTCCTTTCCCCCTTCTGATAACCAGGCGGCGAATCGCATCTCTGCATGTCTGTCAGACATATCAGTGTGGATGACGGATCACCAGCTCAAGCTGAACCTCGGCAAGACGGAGCTGCTCTTCCTCCCGGGGAAGGACTGCCCGTTCCATGATCTCGCCATCACGGTTGACAACTCACTTGTGTCCTCCTCCCAGAGTGCTAAGAACCTTGGCGTGATCCTGGACAACACCCTGTCGTTCTCCACTAACATCAAGGCGGTGACCCGATCCTGTAGGTTCATGCTCTACAACATTCGCAGAGTACGACCCTGCCTCACACAGGAAGCGGCGCAGGTCCTAATCCAGGCACTTGTCATCCCCCGTCTGGATTACTGCAACTCGCTGTTGGCTGGGCTCCCTGCCTGTGCCATTAAACCCCTACAACTCATCCAGAACGCCGCAGCCCGTCTGGTGTTCAACCTTCCCAAGTTCTCTCACGTCACCCCGCTCCTCCGCTCTCTCCACTGGCTTCCAGTTGAAGCTCGCATCCGCTACAAGACCATGGTGATTGCCTACGGAGCTGTGAAGGGAACGGCACCTCCATACCTTCAGGCTCTGATCAGGCCCTACACCCAAACAAGGGCACTGCGTTCATCCACCACTGGCCTGCTGGCCCCCCTACCTCTGAGGAAGCACAATTCCCGCTCAGCCCAGTCAAAACTGTTCGCTGCTCTGGCACCCCAATGGTGGAACAAGCTCCCTCACGACGCCAGGACAGCGGAGTCAATCACCACCTTCCGGAGACACCTGAAACCCCACCTCTTTAAGGAATACCTAGGATAGGATAAAGTAATCCTTCTAACCCCCCCCCCCTTAAAAGATTTAGATGCACTATTGTAAAGTGGTTGTTCCACTGGATATCATAAGGTGAATGCACCATTTTGTAAGTCGCTCTGGATAAGAGCGTCTGCTAAATGACTTAAATGTAAATGTAAATGTAATGTAACACACACATGGTAATGTTACACACACATGGTAATGTTACACACATGGTAATGTGACACACACATGGTAATGTTACACACACATGGTAATGTAACACACATGGTAATGTAACACACACACGGTAATGTTACACACACATGGTAATGTAACACACATGGTAATGTTACACACACATGGTAATGTTACACACATGGTAATGTAACACACATGGTAATGTAACACACATGGTAATGTTACACACACATGGTAATGTTACACACAGATGGTAATTCTCAGACTCAATTGCTCAGGGTCTTTTATCTCCACTGCCTGGGTTGAAAAAAGAAAGCTTTCCCTCTTTCTCTCTCATTCTCTCACTCCATACACTACCGTTCAAAAGTTTGGGATCACTTAGAAATGTCCTTGTTTTTGAAAGAAAAGCACATTTTTTTGTCCATTAAAATAACATCAAATTGATCATAAATACAGTGTAGACATTGTTAATGTTGTAAATGACTATTGTACCTGGAAACAGCTGATTTTTAATGGAATATCTACATCGGCGTACAGAGGCCCATTATCAGCAACCATCACTCCTGTGTTCCAATGGCATGTTGTGTTAGCTAATCCAAGTTTATCATTTTAGAAGGCTAATTAATCATTAGAAAAGCCTTTTGCAATTATGTTAGCACAGCTGAAAACTGTTGTCCTGATGAAAGAAGCAATAAAACTGGCCTTCTTTAGACTAATTGAGTATTTGGAGCATCAGCATTTGTGGGTTCGATTACAGGCTCAAAATGGCCAGAAACAAATAACTTTCTTCTGAAACTCGTCAGTCTATTCTTGTTCTTGAAGGCTATTCCATGCGAGAAATTGCCAAGAAACTGAAGATCTCGTACAACGCTGTGTACTACTCCCTTCACAGAAAAGCGCAATCTGTCTCTAACCAGAATAGAAAGAGGAGTGGGAGGCCCCGGTGCACAACTGACCAGGAGGACAAGTACATTAGAATGTCAAGTTTGAGAAACAGATGCCTCACAAGTCCTCAATTGGCAGCTTCATTAAATAGTACCCGCAAAACACTAGTCTCAACGTCAACAGTGAAGAGGCGACTCCGGGATGCTGGCCTTCTAGACAGAGTTCCTCTGTCCAGTGGCTGTGTTCTTTTTCCCATCATAATCTTTTATTTTTATTGGCCAGTCTGAGATATGGCTTTTTCTTTGCAACTCTGCCTAGAAGGCCAGCATCCTGGAATCGCCTCTTCACTGTTGATGTTGAGACTGGTGTTTTGCGGGTACTATTTAATAAAGCTGCCAGTGAGGTATCTGTTATTAGTTTAAGCACACTATGTTTGTCTATGGTTGTGACTTAGATGAAGATCAGATCAAATTTGATGACCAATTTATTCAGATGTCCAGGTAATTCCAAAGGGTTCACATACTTTTTCTTTCCACTGTATGTGAGAATACTGTTTATTGACTACAGCTTAGCGTTCAAAACCATACTGCCCGCCAAGCTCATTACTAAAATAAGGACTCCGTGATTAAACACCTCCCTCTGCAACTGTATGCTGGACTTCTAGGAAGGCCCTAAAAATTGTAAAAGACTCCAGCCACCCAAATCATAGTCTTCTATTTTTGCTAACACACGGCAAGCGGTACCGGAGCGTCAAGTCAACAGTTTCTACCCCCAAGCCAGTAGACTTCTGAACAGTTAATCAAATGGCCACCCGGACTATTTACATTGACCCCTTTGTATTTATGTATTTGTTTTTCTTTGCTCTATGCACACACACACTCACACACACACTCATACACCCACCCACCCACTCACACACACACACACACACACACACACACACACACACACACACACACACACACACACACACACACACACACACACACACACACACACACACACACACACACACACACACTTTCATACTCTTTCACACCCATCACATACCTCAACTACCTCGTACCCCAGCACATACCTCAACTACCTCGTACCCCAGCACATACCTCAACTACCTCGTACCCCAGCACATACCTCAACTACCTCGTACCCCAGCACATACCTCAACTACCTCGTACCCCAGCACATACCTCAACTACCTCGTACCCCAGCACATACCTCAACTACCTCGTACCCCAGCACATACCTCAACTACCTCGTACCCCAGCACATACCTCAACTACCTCGTACCCCAGCACATACCTCAACTACCTCGTACCCCAGCACATACCTCAACTACCTCGTACCCCAGCACATACCTCAACTACCTCGTACCCCAGCACATTGACTCGGTACCGGGACTCCTTGTTTCTAGCCTGTTTATTGTTATTTTATTGTGATACTATTTCCTTTAATTATTTATTTTTGACTTTTTGACTTTGTTGGGAAAGGGCTCTTAAGTAAGCATTTCACAGTAACGTCTACACCTATTGGATCAAAATTTGATTTTGATTTGATATGATTTCTCAAATTCGGGGCAGTCTCTCTATAAAAGCCGCTCGCCACACACAAATACCCGGATTTGAAAGTCAAACTATAAATGGAGAAAGTTCAGCACTGTTGCTACTCTCCCTATGAGTGGCCGTCCTGCAAAGATCACTGCAAGAGCACAGAGCAGAATGCTCAATGAGGTTAAGAAGAATCCTAGAGTGTCAGCTAAAGACTTACAGAAATCTCTGGAACATGCTAACATCTCTGTTGACGAGCCTACGATACGTAAAACACTAAACAAGAATGGTGTTCATGGGAGGACACCACGGAAGAAGCCACTGTTGTCCAAAAGAAACATTGCTGCACGTCTGAAGTTTGCAAAAGAGCACCTGAATGTTCCATATTCTGTGGGCAGATGAAACTAAAGTTGAGTTGTTTGGAAGGAACACACAACACTATGTGTAGAGAAAAAAGGCACAGCACACCAACATCAAAACCTCATCCCAACTGTAAATTATGGTGGAGGGAGCATCATGGTTTGGGGCTGCTTTGCCTCCTCAGTGCCTGGACAGCTTGCTATCATTGATGGAAAAATGAATTCCCATGTTTATCAAGACATTTTGAAGGAGAATGTAAGGCTATCTGTCCACCAATTGAAGCTCAACAGAAGTTGTGTGATGCAACAGGACAACGACCCAAAACACAGAAGTAAATCAATAACAAAATGGCTTCAACAGAAGAAAATACGCCTTCTGGAGTGGCCCAGTCAGAGTCCTGACCTCAACCCAATTGAGATGCTGTGGCATGACCTCAAGAGAGTGGTTCACACCAGACATCCCAAGAATATTGCTGAACTGAAACAGTTTTGTAAAGAGGAATGGTCCAAAATTCCTCCTGACCGTTGTACAGGTCTGATCCGCAACTACAGACAACATTTGGTTGAGGTTATTGCTGCCAAAGGAGGATCAACCAGTTATTAAATCCAAGGGTTCACATACATTTTCCACCCTGCACTGTGAATGTTTACATGGTGTGTTCAATAAAGACATGAAAATGTATAATTGTTTGTGTGGTATTAGTTTAAGCAGACTGTGTTTGTCTATTGTTGTGACTTAGATGAAGATTAGATCACATTTTATGACCAATTTATGCAGGAATCCAGGTAATTTCAAAGGGTTCACATACTTTTTCTTGCCACTGTTCCTTTTGTCCAGGTGGGAAAGGGCAGTGTGGAGTGCAATAGACACTGCATCATCTGTGGATCTGTTGGGGCAGTATGTGAACTGGAGTGGGTCTAGGGTGTCTGGGATGATGGTGTTAATGTGAGCTATGACCAGCCTTTCAAAGCATTTCATGGCTACAGATGTGAGTGCTATGGGGCGATAGCCATTTAGACAGGTTACCTTGGCTTTCTTGGGCACAGGGACTATGGTGGTCTGCTTGAAATATGTAGATATTACTGACTGGGTCAGGGACAGGTTGAACATTTCAGTGAAGACACTTGCCAGCTGGTCAGCACATGCTCTGAGTACGTAAAGAAAATGATAGCTGTGTTCTAAGACCTGCGACTCCCCAGCGCATGTGATAAAATCAACAGTACAAAACCAAAGATCTTGATGTGCTTTAAGCAATTGATCTTGTGTCATCGTGTTGACTATAATCAACACAACCAATCTGAGGTCTAAAGGATGTCTACTTCCCTCCAGTGTGTAATTCCCTTCCCTCAAAACATCAGCTTGTGTAATTTCCACATTATGGATATGGCAAAATAATTCAATGTCTTAATTTACGATCATAGTAAATTAAGCAAATTTACAGATTTTTTCTCACTAGTTTAACCATTTGGAGAATAAAAAAATGCCCCTAAGCACAATTCAATCAGGATCTCTAGAGTGTCCATAGGATCTGTGCAGCAGGCAGTTTAACGTCCCTAGTAATTAACTGACAGGATTTCCACAATGGCATGTCCCAGGCTAATTCCTACTCTCCTCTCTTCCCTCTCACCTCTCTTCTCCTCCCTCCAGTCTCAGGGGAATCAACAGAGAGGATATATACCTTGGATAAAATGGCCGATTGCCAGTCAGTCACCACCACACTCTCAGGGGTGATACATTACCACTCTACCAATACGTCTATCTATGGGTCTATACCAATACATCTATCTATGGGTCTCTACCAATACGTCTATTTATGGGTCTCTACCAATACGTCTATCTATGGGTCTCTACCAATATGTCTATCTATGGGTCTCTACCAATACGTCTATCTATGGGTCTCTACCAATACGTCTATCTATGGGTCTATACCAATCTGTCTATCTATGGGTCTCTACCAATACGTCTATCTATGGGTCTCTACCAATACATCTATCTATGGGTCTATACCAATACGTCTATCTATGGGTCTCTACCAATACGTCTATCTATGGGTCTCTACCAATACGTCTATCTATGGGTCTCTACCAATAGGTCTATCTATGGGTCTCTACCAATACATCTATCTATGGGTCTCTACCAATACGTCTATATATGGGTCTATACCAATACATCTATCTATGGGTCTATACCAATACGTCTATCTATGGGTCTCTACCAATACGTCTATCTATGGGTCTCTACCAATACGTCTATCTATGGGTCTCTACCAATACGTCTATCTATGGGTCTCTACCAATACATCTATCTATGGGTCTCTACCAATACGTCTATCTATGGGTCTCTACCAATACGTCTATCTATGGGTCTCTACCAATACGTCTATCTATGGGTCTCTACCAATACGTCTATCAATGGGTCGCTACCAATCTGTCTATCTATGGGTCTCTACCAATACGTCTATCTATGGGTCTCTACCAATACGTCTATCTATGGGTCTCTACCAATACGTCTATCTATGGGTCTCTACCAATACGTCTATCTATGGGTCGCTACCAATCTGTTTATCTATGGGTCTCTACCAATAGGTCTATCTATGGGTCTCTACCAATACGTCTATCTATGGGTCTCTACCAATAGGTCTATCTATGGGTCTCTACCAATAGGTCTATCTATGGGTCTCTACCAATACGTCTATCTATGGGTCGCTACCAATCTGTTTATCTATGGGTCTCTACCAATCTGTCTATCTATGGGTCTATACCAATACGTCTATCTATGGGTCTATACCAATACATCTATCTATGGGTCTATACCAATACGTCTATCTATGGGTCTATACCAATACGTCTATCTATGGGTCTATACCAATACATCTATCTATGGGTCTCTACCAATAGGTCTATCTATGGGTCTCTACCAATAGGTCTATCTATGGGTCTATACCAATACGTCTATCTATGGGTCTCTACCAATACGTCTATCTATCGGTCTATACCAACACATCTATCTATGGGTCTCTACCAATACGTCTATCTATGGTTCTATACCAACACATCTATCTATGGGTCTATACCAATACGTCTATCTATGGGTCTATACCAACACATCTATCTATGGGTCTATACCAATACGTCTATCTATGGGTCTATACCAATACGTGTATCTATGGGTCTCTACCAATACATCTATCTATGGGTCTCTACCAATCTGTCTATCTATGGGTCTATACCAATACGTCTATCTATGGGTCTCTACCAATCTGTCTATCTATGGGTCTCTACATATAGGTCTATCTATGGGTCTCTACCAGTACGTCTATCTATGGGTCTCTACCAATAGGTCTATCTATGGGTCTATACCAATACGTCTATCTATGGGTCTCTACCAATCTGTCTATCTATGGGTCTATACCAATACGTCTATCTATGGGTCTGATCGAAATTCAAACTCAGGTCTCCTGTTTACAGCAAGGTTGTGTTATCATGCTGCGCTAAATCCAAGGCTGTGTTATCCTGCTGAGCTAAATCCAAGGCTGTGTTATCCTGCTGAGCTAAATTCAAGGCTGTGTTATCCTGCTGAGCTAAAGCCTAGGCTGTGTTATCCTGCTGAGCTAAAACAAAGGCTGTGTTATCCTGCTGAGCTAAAGCCTAGGCTGTGTTATCATGCTGAGCTAAATCCAAGGCTGTGTTATCCTGCTGAGCTAAAGCCTAGGCTGTGTTATCATGCTGAGCTAAAAAAAAGGCTGTGTTATCCTGCTGAGCTAAAACAAAGGCTGTGTTATCCTGCTGAGCTAAATCCAAGGCTGTGTTATCCTGCTGAGTTAAAGGTATAGTCCTGGCTGTGTTATCCTGCTGAGCTAAAGATATAGTCCTGGCTGTGTTATCCTGCTGAGCTAAAGATATAGTCCTGGCTGTGTTATCCTGCTGAGCTAAAGATATAGTCCTGGCTGTGTTATCCTGCTGAGCTAAAGATATAGTCCTGGCTGTGTTATCCTGCTGAGCTAAAGATATAGTCCTGGCTGTGTTATCCTGCTGAGCTAAAGATATAGTCCTGGCTGTGTTATCCTGCTGAGCTAAAGATATAGTCCTGGCTGTGTTATCCTGCTGAGCTAGAGATATAGTCCTGGCTGTGTTATCCTGCTGAGTTAAAGATATAGTCCTGGCTGTGTTATCCTGCTGAGCTAAAGATATAGTCCTGGCTGTGTTATCCTGCTGAGTTAAAGATATAGTCCTGGCTGTGTTATCCGGCTGAGCTAAAGATATAGTCCTGGCTGTGTTATCCTGCTGAGCTAAAGATATAGTCCTGGCTGTGTTATCCTGCTGAGTTAAATATATAGTCCTGGCTGTGTTATCCTGCTGAGCTAAAGATATAGTCCTGGCTGTGTTATCCTGCTGAGCTAAAGATATAGTCCTGGCTGTGTTATCCTGCTGAGCTAAAGATATAGTGCTGGCTGTGTTATCCTGCTGAGCTAAAGATATAGTCCTGGCTGTGTTATCCTGCTGAGTTAAAAGTCCTGGCTGAGTTATCCTGCTGAGCTAAAAGTCCTGGCTGTGTTATCCTGCTGAGCTAAAGATATAGTCCTGGCTGTGTTATCCTGCTGAGTTAAAGATATAGTCCTGGCTGTGTTATCCTGCTGAGCTAAAGATATAGTCCTGGCTGTGTTATCCTGCTGAGTTAAAGATATAGTCCTGGCTGTGTTATCCTGCTGAGCTAAAGATATAGTCTTGGCTGTGTTATCCTGCTGAGCTAAAGATATAGTCCTGGCTGTGTTATCCTGCTGAGCTAAAGATATAGTCCTGGCTGTGTTATCCTGCTGAGTTAAAAGTCCTGGCTGTGTTATCCTGCTGAGCTAAAAGTCCTGGCTGTGTTATCCTGCTGAGCTAAAGATATAGTCCTGGCTGTGTTATCCTGCTGAGTTAAAGATATAGTCCTGGCTGTGTTATCCGGCTGAGCTAAAGATATAGTCCTGGCTGTGTTATCCTGCTGAGCTAAAGATATAGTCCTGGCTGTGTTATCCTGCTGAGTTAAAGATATAGTCCTGGCTTTGTTATCCTGCTGAGTTAAAGATATAGTCCTGGCTGTGTTATCCTGCTGAGCTAAAGATATAGTCCTGCCTGTGTTATCCTGCTGAGCTAAAGATATAGTCCTGGCTGTGTTATCCTGCTGAGTTAAAAGTCCTGGCTGTGTTATCCTGCTGAGTTAAAGATATAGTCCTGGCTGTGTTATCCTGCTGAGTTAAAGATATAGTCCTGGCTGTGTTATCCTGCTGAGTTAAAGATATAGTCCTGGCTGTGTTATCCTGCTGAGCTAAAGATATAGTCCTGGCTGTGTTATCCTGCTGAGTTAAAGATATAGTCCTGGCTGTGTTATCCTGCTGAGCTAAAGATATAGTCCTGGCTGTGTTATCCTGCTGAGATAAAGATATAGTCCTGGCTGTGTTATCCTGCTGAGCTAAAGATATATTCCTGGCTGTGTTATCCTGCTGAGCTAAAGATATAGTCCTGGCTGTGTTATCCTGCTGAGCTAAAGATATAGTCCTGGCTGTGTTATCCTGCTGAGATAAAGATATAGTCCTGGCTGTGTTATCCTGCTGAGTTAAAGATATAGTCCTGGCTGTGTTATCCTGCTGAGCTAAAGATATAGTCCTGGCTGTGTTATCCTGCTGAGCTAAAGATATAGTCCTGGCTGTGTTATCCTGCTGAGCTAAAGATATAGTCCTGGCTGTGTTATCCTGCTGATCTAAAGATATAGTCCTGGCTGTGTTATCCTGCTGAGCTAAAGATATAGTCCTGGCTGTGTTATCCTGCTGAGCTAAAGATATAGTCCTGGCTGTGTTATCCTGCTGAGTTAAAGATATAGTCCTGGCTGTGTTATCCTGCTGAGCTAAAGATATAGTCCTGGCTGTGTTATCCTGCTGAGTTAAAGATATAGTCCTGGCTGTGTTATCCTGCTGAGCTAAAGATATAGTCCTGGCTGTGTTATCCTGCTGAGCTAAAGATATAGTCCTGGCTGTGTTTTCCTGCTGAGTTAAAAGTCCTGGCTGTGTTATCCTGCTGAGTTAAAGATATAGTCCTGGCTGTGTTATCCTGCTGAGTTAAAGATATAGTCCTGGCTGTGTTATCCTGCTGAGTTAAAGATATAGTCCTGGCTGTGTTATCCGGCTGAGCTAAAGATATAGTCCTGGCTGTGTTATCCTGCTGAGTTAAAGATATAGTCCTGGCTGTGTTATCCTGCTGAGATAAAGATATAGTCCTGGCTGTGTTATCCTGCTGAGCTAAAGATATAGTCCTGGCTGTGTTATCCTGCTGAGCTAAAGATATAGTCCTGGCTGTGTTATCCTGCTGAGATAAAGATATAGTCCTGGCTGTGTTATCCTGCTGAGCTAAAAGTCCTGGCTATGTTATCCTGCTGAGCTAAAGATATAGTCCTGGCTGTGTTATCCTGCTGAGTTAAAGATATAGTCCTGGCTGTGTTATCCGGCTGAGCTAAAGATATAGTCCTGGCTGTGTTATCCTGCTGAGCTAAAGATA
>NC_138317.1:34730000-34822500 GCF_965601325.2 Salmo salar
CGAATACACACACACACACACACCACACACACACACACACACACACACACACACACACACACACACATACACACATACACACACAAAGGCGAATACACACACACACCAGTGGAGGCTGCTGAGGGGAGGACAGCTCATAATAATGGCTGGAATGGAGTGAATGGAACGGCATCAACCACCTGGAAACTCATGTTTGATACCACTCCATTGACTCCATTCCAGCCATTATTATGAGCTGTCCTCCCCTCAGCAGCCTCCACTGACACACATACACAAACACATGCACACTTTCCTCTCTTTCTTTCTCTCTCTCTCTCTCTCCCTCTCGAGACAGCCTATAGGGAGGAGGTGAGGGGACTCGGAGTGTGTTGTCAGGAAAACAACCTCTCGCTCAACGTCAACAAAACAAAGGAGATGATCGTGGACTTCAGGAAACAGTAGAGGGAGCACCCCCCCTATCCACATTGAAGGGACAGCAGTGGAGAAGGTGGAAAGTTTTAAGTTCCTGGGCGTACACATCACAGATAAACTGAAACGGTCCACGGACAAAGACAGTGTGGTGAAGAAGGCGCAACAGCGCCTCTTCAACCTCAGGAGGCTGAAGAAATGTGGCTTGACACCTAAAAACCTCACAAACTTTTACAGATGCACAATTGAGAGCATCCTGTTGGGCTGTATCACTGCCTGGTACAGCAACTGCACCGCCCACAACCGCAGTGATCTCCAGAGGGTGGTGCAGTCAGCACAACGCATCACCGGGAGCAAACTACCTGCCCTCCAGGCCACCTACAGCACCCGATGTCACAGGAAGGCCAAAATGATAATCAATGACAACAACCACCCGAGCCACTGCCTGTTCACCCCACTATCATCCAGAAGGCGAGGTCAGTACAGGTGCATCAAAGCTGAGACCGAGAGACTGAAAAACAGCTTCTATCTCAAGGCCATCAGACTGTTAAACAACCATCACTAGCACATAGAGGCTGCTGCCTACATTCAGACTTGAAATCATTGGCCACTTTAATAAATGGAACGCTTGTCATTTTAATAATGTCACTTTAATAATGTTTACATATCTTATCTCATATGTATATACTGTATTCTATACCATCTATTGCATCTTAGCCTGTGCCGCTCGGTCATTGCTCATCCATATATTTATATGTATATATTCTTATTCCATTCCTTATTCCATTAGGTAGTTGTTGTGTAATTGTTAGATATTACTTGTTAGATACTTCTGCACTGTCGGAACTAGAAGCACAAGCATTTCGCTACACTCACAATAACATCTGCTAACCATGTGTATGTAACCAATAGATTTTGATTTGATTTGATTTATCCACTATTTCACACATTCTCTCTCTCTCTCCTCTCTGTCTCTCTCTTTTAGCAGAAAGGGTTTTCCTTTTTCTCAATGGAACCCTGGGGGAAAACAAAATAGAATTGACAGAGGGATTGCATAGCTTTTGGCACAATGAACTCCCATTTTATAATTAAGGTAGGGCAATTATGAGCTGTAGTTTTTTGCAACTCAAAGCTGTAAAGGCGATGTACACATGAATATGATGCAGTAGTTATAGTGATGCACTGCACTACAACCGTATACTGTTTGCAGTATAGAAATTCTGCTGTATTTCTATAAGGTGGAGAAAAGCTTTTTATGTAGGTCTAACACGTTTGAAATGTGTTATTCTAACAAACACAACTCTGGGACATATATTGTACCATATGTGCTTCTCAAAGGCTTTTTTTCAGTTACAGTAGGCCTATGATTCCATTTGCCGATCTAGATCTAGAGATGCTGTGTTTTATTCAGCTAGAGCATTGCAATAGTGTTGCTTTGGCTGTCATCAGAGCCTGGGGGAATCCATGTTTTCATATTGGAGGCGTTCTGGAAAAAGGAGCAGTCTCTGTCTTTCTCCCACAGAAATGCAATGCAATGGCCTGGCAGCCAACAAAATGGCTGCTCTGTAGACAACAGAGTCTGTTTCAGTGATACTAGGTGTTTGGGTGGATTTCACATTCTGAGGAATATACTTTCATTTCTACCTTCAAGTGCAGGTCCCCTGGAGGACTCTTCTATATGTAGATAAAGTGCATGACACTAAATAAGCTATACTATCCTCCATCTATACCATCATCAAGCCAACTTGGTGTACATTAATGTGCTGTGGGCATTGTCTATATCCGACCCTATCTCCCACAGGAGATGATTCCCTGGAGAAGAACAACAACACAACAAACTCCCAAACGTGTAACTGACGCACACATTAGTGGGGCGACAGGAGTCATCGTAGTCAGTGTTTACCATCTACCAGAGAACCCATGCCATCCCTGCCGACTATAAACTCAGTTTAAATATAAACGGCCTAAGATGCAACATGGCTCAGCTCTGTTTAAAATTTCAAGCAAAACCTTTTAGTGGTTGTGAGCCAGAGAAGCATGCGGCAGTGAAAACAATAACACAGGCCATAATGAGGGAAGTTGTTTCTAAGTTCAAACTGACCTTACACATGCACACACAAAGACACACACACACGCACACAAACACACATGCACACACACACAGGCACACACATGCAAACACCGACATGCACGCACACACGCACAAACACACACACACACGCATGGATGCAGTCACACACACGTACACATTTATGTAGGCACACACAAATGCACTTACGTACACACACACACCGCCCCAGTGGCTCCCAGCAAAGTGGGGCGAAATGTTCTTGAACAATGGGCACAGGATGTGCAGCTAGCAGGCTGCCAGTTGCTAGGTAGAGGCACCCAATTTACGTAACATGCTTTAAACTCTGTAAGTGCTCCTCTGATCGAGAGAGAGAACGTATCTGTGATTTGTTTTCAGAGTGCATTGTTTTATTTCAGTATATGAAACCAGATGATATTCAGCACAATTGTGAACAAGCATAATTTCAGAGAGGGGATCACTCTTCATCCCCACGTGGCAGTAATATATATTCTGCCATTTCTAGTCGTCTCTCCAGTCTTTTCTGTTTTTCAATGAAGAACTGGGATATGGCATTATTATATAGTAAATACTGTAACGGGCGTCGTAAGGAGTGGACCAAAATGCAGCGGGTATATTGATCATCTTCTTATTTATTGAAGGAAAAAACACTTAAACAAAACAAATGACGAAAACAGTCCCGTCAGATGCACAGACTATACAGGAAACAACCACCCACAAACACAAGTGAAAACAAACCCAACTAAATATGGCCTCCAATTAGAGGCAACAACAACCAGCTGCCTCTAATTGGAGGTCATTGACAAAACTAACATAGAAATAGAAAAGCTAGATAAACACATAGAAATAGATTACATAGAACATAAACCAAAAACCCCAAAACACACAAAACAAACACCCCCTGCCACGCCCTGACCAAACTACAATAACAAATAACCCCTTTTAATGGTCAGGACGTGACAGTACCCCCCCCCCCCCCCCAAAGGTGCAGACCCCGAATGCACCTCAAAACAAAAACCCCACAAAAAATAACCCCAACTTAAAGGGAGGGAAGGGAGGGTGGCCACCGTCAACGACGGCTCCCGTGCTACACCCCCCCCCCCAATCCTCCAACTACGGAAGTGGCTCTGGTTCCGGCCTTAGTCCCCATTCTAACCTGCCCACCCCCGCTGAAGGCTCAGGGCTGTAGACCACTGCTGAAGGCTCTGGGCTGAGGTGCATCACTGGAGACCTCGGGCTGAGGTGCGTCGCTGGAGGGCTCAGGGCTGAGGAGCACCTCTGCAGGCTCCGGACTGTGTGCCGCCTCTGCAGGCTCCGGACTGTGTGCCGCCTCTGCAGGCTCCGGACTGTGGGCCGCCTCTGCAGGCTCCGGACTGTGGGCCGCCTCTGCAGGCTCCGGACTGTGGGCCGCCTCTGCAGGCTCCGGACTGTGGGCCGCCTTTGCAGGCTCCGGACTGTGGGCCGCCTCTGCAGGCTCCGGACTGTGGGCCGCCTTTGCAGGCTCCGGACTGTGGGCCGCCTCTGCAGGCTCCGGACTGTGGGCCGCCTTTGCAGGCTCCGGACTGTGGGCCGCCTCTGCAGGCTCCGGACTGTGGGCCGTCTCTGCAGGCTCCGGACTGTGGGCCGTCTCTGCAGGCTCCGGACTGTGGGCCGTCTCTGCAGGCTCCGGACTGTGGGCCGCCTCTGCAGGCTCCGGACTGTGGGCCGCCTCTGCAGGCTCCGGACTGTGGGCCGCCTTTGCAGGCTCCGGACTGTGGGCCGCCTCTGCAGGCTCCGGACTGTGGGCCGTCTCTGCAGGCTCCGGACTGTGGGCCGTCTCTGCAGGCTCCGGACTGTGGGCCGTCTCTGCAGGCTCCGGACTGTGGGCCGTCTCTGCAGGCTCCGGACTGTGGGCCGTCTCTGCAGGCTCCGGACTGTGGGCCGCCTCTGCAGGCTCCGGACTGTGGGCCGTCTCTGCAGGCTCCGGACTGTGGGCCGTCTCTGCAGGCTCCGGACTGTGGGCCGTCTCTGCAGGCTCCGGACTGTGGGCCGTCTCTGCAGGCTCCGGACTGTGGGCCGTCTCTGCAGGCTCCGGACTGTGGGCCGTCTCTGCAGGCTTTGGACTGTGGGCCGTCTCTGACGGTTCCGGACTGTGGGCCGTCTCTGCAGGCTTTGGACTGTGGGCCGTCTCTGTCGGTTCCGGACTGTAGGATATCGCCGGAAGCACTGGACGGGGAACTGTCGCTGGAAGCTCTGGACGGGGAACTGTCGCCGGAAGCTCTGGACGGGGAACTGTCGCCGGAAGCTCTGGACGAGGGAACTGTTGCCGGAAGCTCTGGACGGGGACTGCGCACTGAAGGCCTGATGCGTGGGGCTGGCTTAGGAGGTGCCAGACTAGTAACCCGCACCACAGGAACAGGACGTACTGGGCTGGGCAGGCGCACTGGAGGCCTGATGCGTGGGGCTGGCTTTGGAGGCGCCAGACTATTGACACGCATCTCAGGGCTAGTGCGAGGAGCAGGAACAGGACGTACTGAACTGGGCAGGCGCACTAGAGGCCTGATGCGTGGGGCTGGCTTTGGAGGCGCCAGAACAGTAACATGCACCACAGGGCTAGTGCGAGGAGCAGGAACAGGATACACTGGGTCTTGAAGACGCACTGGAGGTCTGGAGTGCACAGCCTGCACAACCCGTCCTGGCTTAATTGTCACTGTAGCCCTGCACGGGCGGAGTGCTGGCACAGGGCGAACTGGGCTGTGCTGAGGAATGATGGCTGCCGTGCGTAGAGCAGGCGCAGGGTAGCCTGGGCCTAGGAGACGCACTAGTGGCCAGATGTGCTGAGCAGGCATACTTCTTCCTGGCTGGATGCCCACTCTAGCACGGCACTTGCGGAGAGCTGGTATCGACCGCACCGGACTGTGCGTGTGGATGGGCGAGACCGTGCGCACTTCCGCATAGCACGGTGCTCTCCACGCCAAACAATTCCCATAATAAGCACGGGGAGTTGGCTCAGGGCTAACCCTTGGCCCAGCCAACCTACCCGTGTGCCCCCCAAAAACATTTTTTTGGGGCTGCCTCCTCACCTCCTGAAATGGAGGATATAATGCCTCATACCTCCGTCGTTCTGCCTTAACTGCCTCCAGTTACTCCCTCGGTCGCCGGTACTCCCCAGCCTGCCTCCAGGGTCCCTTTCCATCCAATATTTCCTCCCATGTCCACGACTCCAAGTAGCTCTCCTGCTGCTCCTTCCTCCGCTGCTTGGTCCTTCTTTGGTGGGTGGTTTTGTAACCGGCGTCGTAAAGAGTGGACCAAAATGCAGCGGGTATATTGATCATCTTCTTATTTATTGAAAGAAAAAACACTTAAACAAAACAAACGACGAAAACAGTCCCGTAAGGTGCACAGACTATACAGGAAACAACCACCCACAAACACAAGTGAAAACAAACCCAACTAAATATGGCCTCCAATTAGAGACAACAACAACCAGCTGCCTCTAATTGGAGGTCTTTGACAAAACTAACGTAGAAATAGAAAAGCTAGATAAACACATAGAAATAGATTACATAGAACATAAACCAAAAAAAACCAAAAACACAAAACAAACAACCCCTGCAACGCCCTGACCAAAATACAATAACAAATAACCCCTTTTACTGGTCAGTACGTGACAAATACTAGGTACACAGCATAAGCACATGCTGTCAGTAGCTATACTATGGTTATAGCCTGCTTTTCTTAACGAAGTCAACTATACTGTACTATTCAATATGTGTGTCTTGTTTTTAATACTACTGTTGATTAAGACATTATTTGAAAGTAATTGAATAACCTGGAGTCCCAGAGGCATTGTTTTCTGCTGGACAAAGCTGTTTTTTGCCCATGTCATTTCCACCATACACTGGATGAATCTCAGGGGCATATACTGTGCTTAGATGTACAATAGTGAATTGATCATGCGCAATGGTCCTACACAGTGGATTGGATCTGAGGATGGATTCAGAGAAAAACTGAATTGTTTTGTTTTATATTTGCCTCTGGGTCTATTAACAACCCTCTGTGCAACCTCAACCCCTTCCCCAGAACCACTTATTCACTTAAATAGATAACTGTGAGAGGAATTCTTTCCCATCTCTACTGAAACACTACGCTCTGCAAGATAAATATTAGAAACCTGTTCTCTGAGAAATGTTCACTGTGAAAGGAAGACACTTCATTTCAAGCAAAGGTCTCCTGCAGTGCTTTTGTGATAGCCATCAGTGGAACATATTGCAGTGTATTTTGGGATGTACTGTAGGTATAACTGTTATTTTTTTCACATCATAAAAAGTTGTGCATTAAATACTCTCTGCATTTGAATGTGGTGTGTGATGACGAGCAACCCTTGAAAATCAATGATTTCTCTCCATTCATCATTAGGCCAAGAGACAAAATATCTATTTTCATACCAGTTCTCATGTCTCATGTTTAAAATCTGTATTCATCTTCTATTTTACCAGGAAGATCCCCTGGAGGCTGATAGTAAATCCTTCACCAGGGTTCACCTGCCCAAGATGGATTGATGGATTGCATATTAACAATCTATTTAGTCTTAATTAAGTCTGTATTATGTGACGTTGTGGTTCTGTGAAACAGATGCCTACTGTTAGTTATGTACAATGGGGCTTCCTTCACTGCACAGATCATAGCAGGAGATAAGGAGAGGGAGACGGGGGGATTTGATTGGATGTGTTACCTGATATTTATTGTTCGATAGGTTAACTCTCCCAGGTCACGGTTTCCTGTGGTGAACCCTGTGCATTTTTAAATAGCCATGCTGACTTACCAGCATGGCTCCACCGCCCCAGTGTTGGAAAACGCACATAAACACCACCGTTGACCTTTAGCAAGCAATAAACACAATTAAATATGAATAGGAAAATAATTGAAAGTAACCAACACTTTCCCGTTTGGATGATCAGAACCATGGCCAAATAAAAATGGGTAACCTGGGCAACAATAATAATGCTGACATTTGCCTCTACCCCTGGTAAATGACAGATGGAACATTTCATGGATGGTGACAGACCTCGCTGGTGAAATGTTAACCAAGGTTTATGCATGTAGGCATATAGTATTTTTGCATGCAGTTGTATTGGTAAACACTTGCGGCATTTTGAATGATTTCTATCGAATCGTCTGATCCATTTCTGTGTTTTTTTTATAGGAGAAGATGTACAGTAGTCATCAGTGTTGGGGAGTAACTGATTACAATCAGCTACGTTACCAGCAAAATGATTATAATCAGATTACAGATACTTTTGAAAAACTAGATGATTACTTCTTGGATTACTTTTAAATTCAGAAAGAATGTTATGACACCTTTCTGTTTTCTCAATGAGATTCAATTTAGCACTGAAAAACCAAATGCTGAAAGTTTAAGTTTGTCCCACCTGAGCGAGTCTGACCACAAGTCAGAAACCACTATGACGACACACCAGATGCGTTTGATGGATCCTTTTTGTCTTCTTCTAATGCCTCGTAAGGGGAAAGTAAATCTATTTTTTAAATGTTTTCACATTTTCATGATATCCAATTGGTAGTTACAGTCTTGTCCCATTGCTGCAACTCCCGTACGGACTCGGGTGTAACGGTCGTTGTATGGTGTAGACCAAGGCGCAGCGGGTTGAGTGCTCATATTTACTTTTATTGAACACTTACAAAACAAGAAAACGAACGAACGATAAACAGTCTTGCAGGCTACACACAGCAATGCAAAAACACTTCCCACAAAAGACAGGTGAAAAAAGGGCTACCTAAGTATGACTCCCAATCAGCAACAACAATGTACAGCTGTTCCTGATTGAGAGCCATACCAGGCCAACATTCTTTTAAACATTTTAGTCATTTATCAGACGCTCTTATCCAGAGCGACTTACAGAAGTGAATACATACATTTCATTTTCATTTCATGCATTTAAAAAAAAACATGTATTTATTTTTTGTACTGGCCCCCCGTGGGAATCGAACCCACATCCCTGGCATTGCACACACCATGCTGGCGTTGCAAACACCATGCTCTACCAACTGAGCCACAGGGAAAGCGATAAAGCCTTCTCTAAAGAAATAAACAACATAGAAAAACCATAGAAATACATAACATAGAACAATACCCCAAAACCCCGGAACACATAAAACAAACACCCCTCTTACATAAGTACATATCCCAACAAACCCTGAACCACATAAAACAAACTCCCCCTGTCAAGTCCTGACCAAACTACAATAACAAATAACCCCTTTACTGGTCAGGATGTGACATCGGGAGAGGAGAAGGTCGAGAGCCATGCGTCCTCCGAAACACGGCCCTGCCAAGCCACACTGCTTCTTGACACACTGCTCGCTGATTACAATTTTGAACACTTAACTTGTAACTGTGATGGATTACATTTAAAAAGTAACCTACCCAACCCTGGTAGCGATTTTATGTTCTCTTATGAGAGAATTCATTGATGGTATCAAACTAGTGCAACAACAGACAGACTGCTGCTGTGAAATATTTATTTTGCCCATTGATCGGTTTCCTGAACTCACACCCCCTGCCTCACCCTGCTTTACTTGTCCTCACTCCTCCACACCACCCTCCCATCATTGATCTGGAAGGCTGTGAAAGAGCATTGCACCCAGAAGGAATGTATCCTAAACGATGTGAAATATTATTTATCCATGGAGACAAACTTTGATTTCTGGATGAACTTGACAGTGTTTTTCTCAGGACTGCTGGTAGCAGTTGTCAGACTGGTATGATTATGATATCAGCTTTTGAACATGATTTGCTTCCCACTGTTCTTCAGGCTGGTATGTAAATACAGGGGTGGGAACTCCTCTCACTGTTCTTCAGGCTGGTATGTAAATACAGGGGTGGGAACTCCTCCCACTGTTCTTCAGGCTGGTATGTAAATATAGGGGTGGGAACTCCTCCCACTGTTCTTCAGGCTGGTATGTAAATATAGGGGTGGGAACTCCTCTCACTGTTCTTCAGGCTGGTATGTAAATACAGGGGTGGGAACTCCTCTCACTGTTCTTCAGGCTGGTATGTAAATACAGGGGTGGGAACTCCTCCCACTGTTCTTCAGGCTGGTATGTAAATACAGGGGTGGGAACTCCTCCCACTGTTCTTCAGGCTGGTATGTAAATACAGGGGTGGGAACTCCTCTCACTGTTCTTCAGGCTGGTATGTAAATACAGGGGTGGGAACTCCTCTCACTGTTCTTCAGGCTGGTATGTAAATACAGGAGTGGGAACTCCTCCCACTGTTCTTCAGGCTGGTATGTAAATACAGGGGTGGGAACTCCTCTCACTGTTCTTCAGGCTGGTATGTAAATACAGGGTGGGAACTCCTCCCACTGTTCTTCAGGCTGGTATGTAAATACAGGGGTGGGAAGTCCTCCCACTGTTCTTCAGGCTGGTATGTAAATACAGGGGTGGGAACTCCTCCCACTGTTCTTCAGGCTGGTATGTAAATATAGGGGTGGGAACTCCTCCCACTGTTCTTCAGGCTGGTATGTAAATACAGGAGTGGGAACTCCTCTCACTGTTCTTCAGGCTGGTATGTAAATATACGGGTGGGAACTCCTCCCACTGTTCTTCAGGCTGGTATGTAAATACAGGGGTGGGAACTCCTCCCACTGTTCTTCAGGCTGGTATGTAAATACAGGGGTGGGAACTCCTCCCACTGTTCTTTAGGCTGGTATGTAAATATAGGGGTGGGAACTCCTCCCACTGTTCTTCAGGCTGGTATGTAAATACAGGGGTGGGAACTCCTCCCACTGTTCTTCAGGCTGGTATGTAAATACAGGGGTGGGAACTCCTCTCACTGTTCTTCAGGCTGGTATGTAAATACAGGGGTGGGAACTCCTCCCACTGTTCTTCAGGCTTCCCCAATCCAGACAGAGTTTACCTTTATTTAACTAGGAAGGTCAGTTAAGAACAAATTCTTATTTTCAACAACGGCCTAGGAACAGTGGATTAACGGCTTTGTTCAGGGGCATAATGAAAGATTTTTACCTTGTCAGCTCGGGGATTCAATCTTGCAGCCTGCCGGTTACTAGTCCAACGCTCTAACCGCTAGGCTACCAGCCGCCCCACATTCATATACTTGAATGTGTCTGTTGTCTAGAAGAGTTTGTCCTGACTTTGGCTCTTGTCTGCTGCCTCTTCTCCCCCTGGGCTCGTTGACTGTGATATCCTTGTCTGCTGCCTCTTCTCCCTCTGGGCTCCTTAACTGTGATATCCTTGTCTGCTGCCTCTTCTCCCTCTGGGCTCCTTAACTGTGATATCCTTGTCTGCTGCCTCTTCTCCCTCTGGGCTCCTTAACTGTGATATCCTTGTCTGCTGCCTCTTTTCCCCCTGGGCTCCTTAACTGTGATATCCTTGTCTGCTCCCTCTTCTCCCTCCTGGGCTCCTTAACTGTGATATCCTTGTCTGCTGCCTCTTTTCCTCCTGGGCTCCTTAACTGTGATATCCTTGTCTGCTGCCTCTTTTCCTCCTGGGCTCCTTAACTGTGATATCCTTGTCTGCTGCCTCTTTTCCTCCTGGGCTCCTTAAGTGTGATATCCTTGTCTGCTGCCTCTTTTCCCCCTGGGCTCCTTAACTGTGATATCATTGTCTGCTGCCTCTTCTCTCCCTGGGCTCCTTAACTGTGATATCCTTGTCTGCTGCCTCTTTTCCCCCTGGGCTCCTTAACTGTGATATCCTTGTCTGCTGCCTCTTCTCTCCCTGGGCTCCTTGACTGTGATATCCTTGTCTGCTGCCTCTTTTCCCCCTGGGCTCCTTAACTGTGATATCCTTGTCTGCTGCCTCATTTCCCCCTGGGCTCCTTAACTGTGATATCCTTGTCTGCTGCCTCATTTCCCCCTGGGCTCCTTAACTGTGATATCCTTGTCTGCTGCCTCATTTCCCCCTGGGCTCCTTAACTGTGATATCCTTGTCTGCTGCCTCTTTTCCCCCTGGGCTCCTTAACTGTGATATCCTTGTCTGCCGCCTCTTTTCCCCCTGGGCTCCTTAACTGTGATATCCTTGTCTGCCGCCTCATTTCCTCCTGGGCTCCTTAACTGTGATATCCTTGTCTGCTGCCTCTTTTCCCCCTGGGCTCCTTAACTGTGATATCCTTGTCTGCTGCCTCTTTGCCCCCTGGGCTCCTTAACTGTGATATCCTTGTCTGCTGCCTCTTTTCCCCCTGGGCTCCTTAACTGTGATATCCTTGTCTGCTGCCTCTTTTCCCCCTGGGCTCCTTAACTGTGATATCCTTGTCTGCTCCCTCTTCTCCCTCTGGGCTCCTTAACTGTGATATCCTTGTCTGCTGCCTCTTTTCCTCCTGGGCTCCTTAACTGTGATATCCTTGTCTGCTGCCTCTTTTCCTCCTGGGCTCCTTAACTGTGATATCCTTGTCTGCTGCCTCTTTTCCCCCTGGGCTCCTTAACTGTGATATCATTGTCTGCTGCCTCTTCTCTCCCTGGGCTCCTTAACTGTGATATCCTTGTCTGCTGCCTCTTTTCCCCCTGGGCTCCTTAACTGTGATATCCTTGTCTGCTGCCTCTTCTCTCCCTGGGCTCCTTGACTGTGATATCCTTGTCTACTGCCTCTTTTCCCCCTGGGCTCCTTAACTGTGATATCCTTGTCTGCTGCCTCTTCTCCCTCTGGGCTCCTTAACTATGATATCCTTGTCTGCTGCCTCTTTTCCCCCTGGGCTCCTTAACTGTGATATCCTTGTCTGCTGCCTCTTTTCCCCCTGGGCTCCTTAACTGTGATATCCTTGTCTGCTGCCTCTTTTCCCCCTGGGCTCCTTAACTGTGATATCCTTGTCTGCTGCCTCATTTCCCCCTGGGCTCCTTAACTGTGATATCCTTGTCTGCTGGCCTCTTTTCCCCCTGGGCTCCTTAACTGTGATATCCTTGTCTGCTGCCTCATTTCCTCCTGGGCTCCTTAACTGTGATATCCTTGTCTGCTGCCTCATTTCCTCCTGGGCTCCTTAACTGTGATATCCTTGTCTGCTGCCTCTTTTCCCCCTGGGCTCCTTAACTGTGATATCCTTGTCTGCTGCCTCTTTTCCCCCTGGGCTCCTTAACTGTGATATCCTTGTCTGCTGCCTCATTTCCCCCTGGGCTCCTTAACTGTGATATCCTTGTCTGCTGCCTCATTTCCTCCTGGGCTCCTTAACTGTGATATCCTTGTCTGCTGCCTCTTTTCCCCCTGGGCTCCTTAACTGTGATATCCTTGTCTGCTGCCTCTTTTCCCCCTGGGCTCCTTAACTGTGATATCCTTGTCTGCTGCCTCTTCTCCCTCTGGGCTCCTTAACTGTGATATCCTTGTCTGCTGTCTCTTTTCCCCCTGGGCTCCTTAACTGTGATATCCGCTGCTGCCCTCCCCTGGGCCCCGTGCCGCGCTGCCTCTTTCCCCCTGGGCTCCTTAACTGTGATATCCTTGTCTGCTGCCTCTTTTCCCCCTGGGCTCCTTAACTGTGATATCCTTGTCTGCTGCCTCTTTTCCCCCTGGGCTCCTTAACTGTGATATCCTTGTCTGCTGCCTCTTTTCCCCCTGGGCTCCTTAACTGTGATATCCTTGTCTGCTGCCTCTTTTCCCCCTGGGCTCCTTAACTGTGATATCCTTGTCTGCTGCCTCTTTTCCCCCTGGGCTCCTTAACTGTGATATCCTTGTCTGCTGCCTCTTTTCCCCCTGGGCTCCTTAACTGTGATATCCTTGTCTGCTGCCTCTTTTCCCCCTGGGCTCCTTAACTGTGATATCCTTGTCTGCTGCCTCTTTTCCCCCTGGGCTCCTTAACTGTGATATCCTTGTCTGCTGCCTCTTTTCCCCATGGGCTCCTTAATTGTGATCTCCTTGGTCAAGTATGAAAGAAGTGTTTTCACTGTGAAATTAAAACTCAAGAAGAGTTTTTGCTTTTGTCTTCCTAAAAATGTCCCCTGCCTATCTCCTGTAGGGCTTGGAGCAGGGTTAGAGGCAGTTCCATTTAATTTCAGTCAATTCAGGAAGTTAACTGAAATGCAATTGAGCCCAACCCTGGCTCCTAGTGCAGCTGAATTACACCTGAGAGGAAGAAGAGGCCCTCTGGACTGCCTCCACATGTGGCCGCATTACACTGTGGATAGACGAGGGGATTGAGCTTCACCCCTTGACCCTTAGAGCCGTTCAGAGCATGTGTCCCAAATGGCACCCTATTCCCTACATTGTGCACTACTATGGCCTCTGGTCAAAAGTAGTGCACTGTATAGGGAATAGTGTGCCATTTGGAACGCAACCTTACTCGCCTCATCACAATGTATACAGTACAGAGCCTCATCTGCCAGCACCTCACACTGCTGAACTGCTCAGCAGACAGGAAGATGATATCACCACTGGGCTCCAGTTCAATAGCCTTGGAATCCCCTCATATTACACTGGGGCTTTAGTTAAACGGCAGCGGGGTAATGTGGGTGTTATACACCATTGAGGACAGCAAGGGGGAATGCACTTACAGTAGGTATTCTACTGTAGTATTTTTTGTGACCACTAGTCACAGGCCATTTCATATAACTTTTAAACATTGACCATTTTTGGAATTACCTTTCCTTGACTTGTATAAAAAAGTAAAAAGAATCATGAGTCTTTTTCACTTTCCTTTTAAATACTTCCCGTAGAGTTTCCATTGAGAGGTCCGGTGTAATCGCCTCCCCTTGTAGGTCTCAGTCCTTTCATGTTGCCTGATGTCTTACTCCCTTGACACCCCAGACCCCGGCTATGTCTCACTCACAGCCAAGGTAATGGAATAAAAACATGGAAGGCCTCTTTGATCAAGCCTGCAGCCCCCGCAGGTCTCTGGAAATTGAAGTCAGAGAGAGAGAGAGCAAACTGTCTGGATAGAGTGAGGAGCCTTAGTCATGGCCAAGTCTGAACCCAAACAGTTCATTTTTTAAAGGTGTCCGACAGGGTTGTCTGATGTCTTCGCTCCCGATGGACTAGCCCAAAGACCAGAGGGAAGATGCTATCTGAAACCATTGAAAAATGACACTTGTGTTGTGAGAAGGGAAGGATGAGTTCATGGGAATGATTTCCCCCACCCACTGCCCCAGCCACTACCCCTACCATTACCACTGCCCCAGCCACTACCCCTACCATTACCACTGCCCCAGCCACTACCCCTACCATAACCACTGCCCCAGCCACTACCCCTACCATTACCACTGCCCCAGCCACTACCCCTACCATTACCACTGCCCCAGCCACTACCCCTACCATTACCACTGCCCCAGCCACTACCCCTACCATTACCACTGCCCCAGCCACTACCCCTACCATTACCACTGCCCCAGCCACTACCCCTACCATTACCACTGCCCCAGCCACTACCCCTACCATTACCACTGCCCCAGCCACTACCCCTACCATTACCACTGCCCCAGCCACTACCCCTACCATTACCACTGCCTCAGCCACTACCCCTACCATTACCACTGCCCCAGCCACTACCCCTACCATTACCACTGCCCCAGCCACTACCCCTACCATTACCACTGCCCCAGCCACTACCCCTACCATTACCACTGCCCCAGCCACTACCCCTACCATTACCACTGCCCCAGCCACTACCCCTACCATTACCTCTGCCCCAGCCACTACCCCTACCATTACCACTGCCCCAGCCACTACCCCTACCATTACTACTGCCTCTGCCACTACCCCTACCATTACCACTGCCCCAGCCACTACCCCTACCATTACCACTGCCCCTACCCCTACCATTACCACTGCCCCAGCCACTACCCCTACCATTACCACTGCCTCAGCCACTACCCCTACCATTACCACTGCCTCTGCCACTATCCCTACCATTACCACTGCCCCAGCCACTACCCCTACCATTACCACTGCCCCAGCCACTACCCCTACCATTACCACTGCCCCATCCACTACCCCTACCATTACCTCTGCCCCAGCCACTACCCCTACCATAACCACTGCCCCAGCCACTACCCCTACCATTACCACTGCCCCAGTCACTACCCCTACCATTACCACTGCCCCAGCCACTACCCCTACCATTACCACTGCCCCAGCCACTACCCCTACCATTACCACTGCCTCTGCCACTACCCCTACCATTACCACTGCCCCAGCCACTACCCCTACCATTACCACTGCCCCAGCCACTACCCCTACCATTACCACTGCCTCTGCCACTACCCCTACCATTACCACTGCCCCAGCCACTACCCCTACCATTACCACTGCCCCAGCCACTACCCCTACCATTACCACTGCCCCAGCCACTACCCCTACCATTACCACTGCTTCAGCCACTACCCCTACCATTACCACTGCCCCAGCCACTACCCCTACCATTACCACTGCCTCTGCCCCTACCCCTACCATTACCACTGCCCCAGCCACTACCCCTACCATTACCACTGCCCCAGCCACTACCCCTACCATTACCTCTGCCCCAGCCACTACCCCTACCATTACCACTGCCCCAGCCACTACCCCTACCATTACCACTGCCCCAGCCACTACCCCTACCATTACCACTGCCCCAGCCACTACCCCTACCATTACCACTGCCCCAGCCACTACCCCTACCATTACCACTGCCCCAGCCACTACCCCCACCATTACCACTGCCCCAGCCACTACCCCTACCATTACCTCTGCCCCAGCCACTACCCCTACCATTACCACTGCCCCAGCCATTACCCCTACCATTACCACTGCCTCTGCCACTACCCCTACCATTACCACTGCCCCAGCCACTACCCCTACCATTACCACTGCCCCTACCCCTACCATTACCACTGCCCCAGCCACTACCCCTACCATTACCACTGCCTCAGCCACTACCCCTACCATTACCACTGCCTCTGCCACTACCCCTACCATTACCACTGCCCCAGCCACTACCCCTACCATTACCACTGCCTCTGCCACTACCCCTACCATTACCACTGCCCCAGCCACTACCCCTACCATTACCACTGCCCCAGCCACTACCCCTACCATTACCACTGCCTCTGCCACTACCCCTACCATTACCACTGCCCCAGCCACTACCCCTACCATTACCACTGCCCCAGCCACTACCCCTACCATTACCACTGCCCCAGCCACTACCCCTACCATTACCACTGCCCCAGCCACTACCCCTACCATTACCACTGCCCCAGCCACTACCCCTACCATTACCACTGCCCCAGCCACTACCCCTACCATTACCACTGCCCCAGCCACTACCCCTACCATTACCACTGCCCCAGCCACTACCCCTACCATTACCACTGCCCCAGCCACTACCCCTACCATTACCACTGCCCCAGCCACTACCCCTACCATTACCACTGCCCCAGCCACTACCCCTACCATTACCACTGCCCCAGCCACTACCCCTACCATTACCACTGCCCCAGCCACTACCCCTACCATTACCACTGCCCCAGCCACTACCCCTACCATTACCACTGCCCCAGCCACTACCCCTACCATTACCACTGCCCCAGCCACTACCCCTACCATTACCACTGCCCCAGCCACTACCCCTACCATTACCACTGCCCCAGCCACTACCCCTACCATTACCACTGCCCCAGCCACTACCCCTACCATTACCACTGCCCCAGCCACTACCCCTACCATTACCACTGCCTCTGCCACTACCCCTACCATTACCACTGCCCCAGCCACTACCCCTACCATTACCACTGCCCCAGCCACTACCCCTACCATTACCACTGCCCCAGCCACTACCCCTACCATTACCACTGCCCCAGCCACTACCCCTACCATTACCACTGCCCCAGCCACTACCCCCACCATTACCACTGCCTCTGCCACTACCCCTACCATTACCACTGCCCCAGCCACTACCCCTACCATTACCACTGCCCCAGCCACTACCCCAACCATTACCACTGCCCCAGCCACTACCCCTATCATTACCACTGCCTCTGCCACTACCCCTACCATTACCACTGCCCCAGCCACTACCCCTACCATTACCACTGCCCCAGCCACTACCCCTACCATTACCACTGCCTCTGCCACTGTAGCCAAGTCCGGATCCAGGGCCTTGCAGTCAAGACTATATTTCACAGTTGAGGTGCTTTCATGGTAACCGGTTCATTATTGAATTGCGGTGGTAAATGCTGTCCCTTGACTTTTGCACCATGTAAAAATACCTTAAAATGACTAAAACATGACAAATATTAAGTTGTCAATTTTATTTAACTGTTATTTAATAAGAAAACATAATGTCAGTCCATTATACTGCAGAACATCAATTTGTATGTATTGTAGAAACTACTGGTGGCTAGCAAATGGGCTTGTCCCACTGGCAATGTGTAGAGGTGTAGTGACATATTTTTAGGATTTAGAGATATCTATCTATTATTTTGAATGCTAGACAATGAACTAAATGACACTACTAAAATACATATCTTTTTTTTATGTGTGTCACAAGGACCTTGAGCATTCTTTACAGTAGCAAACTATCAGGGGAGGGGTCTATATTAAAGAAAGTTATTAGCATAATCCCACCCTTTTATTATGTGATATATTTGAGGATTCCATTGATCATGTGGTATATCTAAATCCAGTGTCACTTGGTATCAGTCAATTTAAATGAAGGGAAATAACATTGTGAGCAAAATGATTAATCATATCACTTTAGTTAATTATTTTTAATGGATTGATGACTTAGATTTGAGTATTCGTGGCCTCCGTTTCAGAAAAATCCTAATTTACCTAAAATGTGTAATTTGTGTTGCCGTCATTGGTGTTATCATATTTGTACATATTATTTCAAGTACTTAAGCTACCATATTAGTTGATTTAGAAGGGAAAGATGTAGCCAAATACATTTAAATAAATAAAAAATCTACACAAAATTAAGTTTATTTGTTCCATGCCCAAATGCCACCGTAATCTAAAACGAACCAACCATTTGAAATTGAAAATCCATCACTGATTGACTCACTCCCGGGGTATTTAATTTCCTTCAGTTCTGTTGGCTCAACTCTAACCCCATATGTGCCCTGTGGTTGTACCTTCACAAAGCCTCTGTTGTACTGTGTGCTATCAACATGAAAGACATGAGTCATCAGAGCTAGGGGCCTGGAGTTCCACACACACACACACACACACACACACACACACACACACACACACACACACACACACACACACACACACACACACACACACACACACACACACACACACACACACACACACACACACACACACACACACACAGGTATGGGTGTGACCAGTGGTCATGCTGCTGAATAGCCTTCCTCCTCAGCCTGTGAAGCTAAGGCAGTAAACTACAGATTCTGGCTGCGTTCCAATTCTCTTCAACCGCCTCCTTTCCTTTCTCCTTGTATTGATTGGGGACAGAGCCCAAGGTGGTTCCAAACTAACCATGCGTTTTCAAGTATGTTTTCCCTCACGGCTGATCTCAAAGGATGGATTGGGGCAGTTTGATGTACCTATCCAGTCCTTCCATCCATCAGTGGTGATGAAGGGAAGGTGACAAGGAAGTAAGTCTTGTTAGTAGTATTGTCACACAGACACTCTGTTAAGAGGAGAAAAGGCACGCCTCATTGAAGGACACAGACCACAGGAGAATACATGTTGTCTATACAGCATGTTATTCTGTTCACTCCATATCCCTGCTCCTCTGATGTTCCCTCCAACACAGGTTTTTCTCTTTTACCAAAAAGAAGAATAAAAGTTTTTTGCATCCCTTGACAGTTTCTAGGTAAAGGTTCTGTGGTGCATTATGGATAATGTCACCCCTAAGTGTTATTCCCTAACGACTCTGTCCTACGCTAATACAATTGGGGAGTTTACAGAATCGCATAAGGTACGGTAAATCACAGTAAAACGCCATTATGTGATAAAACAAACATTGCGGCCGCTGTCACTCCAAACACACCATGCGGACTCTAGACTGACGAGTGAAGGCCAGCCTATAAGCGAAAGCTAATAGTGTGTCTCACATTGAAAGATCTTGGGAGCCTTGTGTCTCAGAGATGAGTGGCTGATACCCAGGATGCTTTGAGTCTGTTGTCACCCCGGTCACGTCTTCGCTGGAGCAGTATAAAGCACTGTAATCATGGCCAGATGATGAGCCCCATGGATGAGAGAGTAATCATGGCCAGACGATGAGCCCCATTGATGAGAGAGTAATCATGGCCAGATGATGAGCCCCATTGATGAGAGAGTAATCATGGCCAGACGATGAGCCCCATTGATGAGAGAGTAATCATGGCCAGACGATGAGCCCCATTGATGAGAGAGTAATCATGGCCAGACGATGAGCCCCATTGATGAGAGAGTAATCATGGCCAGACAATGAGCCCGATGGATGAGAGAGTAATCATGGCCAGACGATGAGCCCCATTGATGAGAGAGTAATCATGGCCAGACGATGAGCCCCATTGATGAGAGAGTAATCATGGCCAGACAATGAGCCCCATTGATGAGAGAGTAATCATGGCCAGACAATGAGCCCCATTGATGAGAGAGTAATCATGGCCAGACAATGAGCCCCATTGATGAGAGAGTAATCATGGCTAGACGATGAGCCCCATTGATGAGAGAGTAATCATGGCCAGACATGCTCCATGGATGAGAGAGTAATCATGGCCAGACGATGAGCCCCATTGATGAGAGAGTAATCATGGCCAGACAATGAGCCCCATTGATGAGAGAGTAATCATGGCCAGACGATGAGCCACATTGATGAGAAAGTAATCATGGCCAGACAATGAGCCCCATGGATGAGAGAGTAATCATGGCCAGACGATGAGCCCCATTGATGAGAGAGTAATCATGGCCAGACAATGAGCCCCATGGATGAGAGAGTAATCATGGCCAGACAATGAGCCCCATTGATGAGAGAGTAATCATGGCCAGACAATGAGCCCCATTGATGAGAGAGTAATCATGGCTAGACGATGAGCCCCATTGATGAGAGAGTAATCATGGCCAGACAAGCTCCATGGATGAGAGAGTAATCATGGCCAGACAGTGAGCCCCATTGATGAGAGAGTAATCATGGCCAGACAATGAGCCCCATTGATGAGAGAGTAATCATGGCAAGACAAGCTCCATGGATGAGAGAGTAATCATGGCCAGACAGTGAGCCCCATTGATGAGAAAGTAATCATGGCCAGACAATGAGCCCCATGGATGAGAGAGTAATCATGGCCAGACGATGAGCCCCATTGATGATAGAGTAATCATGGCCAGACAATGAGCCCCATGGATGAGAGAGTAATCATGGCCAGACAATGAGCCCCATTGATGAGAGAGTAATCATGGCCAGACAATGAGCCCCATTGATGAGAGAGTAATCATGGCTAGACGATGAGCCCCATTGATGAGAGAGTAATCATGGCCAGACAAGCTCCATGGATGAGAGAGTAATCATGGCCAGACAGTGAGCCCCATTGATGAGAGAGTAATCATGGCCAGACGATGAGCCCCATGGATGAGAGAGTAATCATGGCCAGATGACGAGCCCCATTGATGAGAGAGGTAGGAGCACCCTTGGCAGGCATGCAGGCACCCTAAATGTGTAATTTCTCTCCCATTGAAGGAAAGGATGTGGTTCACATTTTCAAGTGTTCTGTCCCTACTGTACCCCTCAAATGTAGACACATGTTCTGTCTCTACTGTATCCCTTAAATATAAACAGGTGCTCTGTCCCTACTGTATCCCTCAAATATAAACAGGTGTTCTGTCCCTACTGTATCCCTTAAATATAAACAGGTGTTCTGTCCCTACTGTACCCCTCAAATATAAACAGGTGTTCTGTCTCTACTGTATCCCTTAAATATAAACAGGTGTTCTGTCCCTACTGTACCCCTCAAATATAAACAGGTGTTCTGTCCCTACTGTATCCCTTAAATATAAACAGGTGTTCTGTCCCTACTGTAGCCCTCAAATATAAACAGGTGTTCTGTCCCTACTGTATCCCTTAAATATAAACAGGTGTTCTGTCCCTACTGTACCCCTCAAATATAAACAGGTGTTCTGTCCCTACTGTAGCCCTCAAATATAGACAGGTGTTCTGTCCCTACTGTACCCCTCAAATATAAACAGGTGTTCTGTCTCTACTGTACCCCTCAAATATAGACAGGTGTTCTGTTCCTACTGTACCCCTCAAATATAAACAGGTGTTCTGTCCCTACTGTACCCCTCAAATATAAACAGGTGTTCTGTCTCTACTGTACCCCTCAAATATAAACAGGTGTTCTGTCTCTACTGTACCCCTCAAATATAAACAGGTGTTCTGTCCCTACTGTACCCCTCAAATATAAACAGGTGTTCTGTCCCTACTGTACCCCTCAAATATAAACAGGTGTTCTGTCCCTACTGTACCCCTCAAATATAAACAGGTGTTCTGTCTCTACTGTACCCCTCAAATATAAACAGGTGTTCTGTCCCTACTGTACCCCTCAAATATAAACAGGTGTTCTGTCCCTACTGTACCCCTCAAATATAAACAGGTGTTCTGTCCCTACTGTACCCCTCAAATATAAACAGGTGTTCTGTCTCTACTGTACCCCTCAAATATAAACAGGTGATCTGTCCCTACTGTACCCCTCAAATATAGACTGAAATTGTAGTGTGGACAGTGACATCACCTGTTTTAGGTCACTGTTGAAGGAATATTTGATCAGGATCCTTCCTGAAGGACAGAAATTCATTGTCAATATACCAGGCTCAGCGTTTTTAATAAAACAGTCCTAGATTACAAGAAAGCCTTGGCAAATATAACCCGGGTACCGTGCTCAGAATAAGCATTCTCTGTGTGGATTCGGACAGATTTTTTTCAGTGATTTCTTTTTTAAGGTTTAGAAGAACTCCATCTAATCCATAATCAAACTCCCATAGCACACAGTGATTCATCCCAGCCCTTGTTCCTACTGGACTTGACGTCGCCACAGGGCTGTACTTCCATGGCAGGAAAGAGAATCAGAAAATCCCAGAAGTGCTCTACACTCTTATAAAAAAAATGCTATCTAGAACCTAAAATAGTTCTTTGGCTGTCCCCATAGGAGAACCCTTTGAAGAACCCTTTTTGGTTCCATGTAGAACCCTTTACACAGGGGGTTCTATATGGAACACTGCATACAGGGGGTTCTACATGGAACCCTGCACACAGAGGATTCTACATGGAACCCAAAAGAGTTCTACCTGAAGCCAAAAACTGTTCTACTTGGAACCAAAAAGAGTTCTCCTATGGGGACAGCCAAATAACCTTTATGGAACCCTTTTTTCTAAGAGTTTAGTCATTTTCCTCAGTTGAAAAGATACAGAGACTATTTTGGATTTGGAGAGCGGCTGACTGCCTGGCTGCCTAGGATTGGTGGGTGGTGGGGTGTGGAAGTGTTGCTGGGGGAAGACATTGGTTTCGCAGATTGACAGGCGGAGCAGCCATATCCCTAGTGATGAGGAGGTGTTTACAGCGGCGGCGGGCCCCTCATCAGCAGGCGTGCTGTGTCTCAGCATCATGGCAAACATTCCGGGATGGGATGGGAAGAGGGAAGAAATAGGACGACTGCAAGTGGGCCAGCAGCCCCATGGAGGGGTGGAGGGGCGTTGGCTGCTGCCTCCCTCCCTCTATCTCTCTCCTCCCTCTATCCCTTACTCTCTCACACGCTCAGTAATTTCCTTTAAGTGCTCTTTGCACAGCCACACTCACTCCACTCCACTCTCTCTCTCTATCCTACTCTCTTGCTATCAGTCCCTCTACTTTTCCTATCTTTGTCATAATGACCCATGATTCGTACATTAGAATCCAGTAAACTCCAACTAATTTGGTCACCATTACAACATAGGTAATCTTGTTAGTGATACGTACCCAATGACAGAGGGAACACATGGGGCATTCACAGAGAGAGCCCATCGCTCAGTCTTTCGATCCGTTTTTTTCCTCTACCCTTTTCTCAACTTTTTTCCCATCTCTGTTTGTCTTTCTATAGCAACAATAACACCTCTGTTGGGGGAGAAAAGTACTTTTCATGCCAGAGCCCACCTTGGTCTGCTCCCTAGCTTGGCTGAGGGAAGGCCTGTGTGTTTGGTTGGTTAGTGGCGCCTTTGTTTGGCTCCTGGTTCATCTGGAGTGTGAAGGGGAGCAGAGGGGAGGCTGCTGCCTGCCCGCTAGTGATGCTCCAGGGGGACGAATCCTGTGTCCACCTGCTTCACTGCAGCTCAAAGCTCCATCAATCATCCAGGAACAGAGAGAAAATGTAGGGCGGAAGAGATGGAGACAGGTGAGGAATGGAAAGAGAGGGGGAAAGAGCAAGGTAAAGTGAGCGGAAGGAAGGGAGAGTTAAAGAGAGAGGAAGAGAGAAAGAGAGAGACAGGCAGACAGACAGAGAGAGAAACAGTAATAGAATGACAGTATAGAGAAGGAGATAGCAAGAAAACGGGAGAGAAAGTAGAAAGTGATTAGCAGACAGCAAAACAGCGAGATACAAGAGGGACAAACAAAATGGTGTTCTGGAAGAAAGAGAGGAGGGTACTTATGCGGCAAGGCTGCAGTACTGACAAACCTCCTGCTAGCTGAATGTAGAACACATAAAGTATTTGGGAAGAATGCGTTGCATACACAGACCCTTTGGAGTTGAACATAATGAGTTAACTGAACATAATGAGTTAACTGAACATAATGAGTTAACTGAACATAATGAGTTAACTGAACATAATGAGTTAACTGAACATAATGAGTTAACTGAACAGATGAGTTAACTGAACAGATGAGTTAACTGAACATAATGAGTTAACTGAATATAATGAGTTAACTGAACAGATGAGTTAACTGAACAGATGAGTAAACTGAACATAATGAGTTAACTGAACATAATGAGTTAACTGAACATAATGAGTTAACTGAACAGATGAGTTAACTGAACATAATGAGTTAACTGAACATAATGAGTTAACTGAACAGATGAGTTAACTGAACATAATGAGTTAACTGAATATAATGAGTTAACTGAACATAATGAGTTAACTGAACATAATGAGTTAACTGAACATAATGAGTTAACTGAACAGATGAGTTAACTGAACAGATGAGTTAACTGAACATAATGAGTTAACTGAACATAATGAGTTAACTGAACATAATGAGTTTACTGAACAGATGAGTTAACTGAACATAATGAGTTAACTGAACATAATGAGTTAACTGAACATAATGAGTTAACTGAACAGATGAGTTAACTGAACATAATGAGTTAACTGAACATAATGAGTTAACTGAACATAATGAGTTAACTGAACAGATGAGTTAACTGAACATAATGAGTTAACTGAACACAATGAGTTAACTGAACAGATGAGTTAACTGAACATAATGAGTTAACTGAACATAGTGAGTTAACTGAACATAATGAGTTAACTGAACAGATGAGTTAACTGAACAGATGAGTTAACTGAACATAATGAGTTAACTGAATATAATGAGTTAACTGAACAGATGAGTTAACTGAACAGATGAGTAAACTGAACATAATGAGTTAACTGAACATAATGAGTTAACTGAACATAATGAGTTAACTGAACATAATGAGTTAACTGAACAGATGAGTTAACTGAACATAATGAGTTAACTGAATATAATGAGTTAACTGAACATAATGAGTTAACTGAACATAATGAGTTAACTGAACATAAGGAGTTAACTGAACATAATGAGTTTACTGAACAGATGAGTTAACTGAACATAATGAGTTAACTGAACATAATGAGTTAACTGAACATAATGAGTTAACTGAACAGATGAGTTAACTGAACATAATGAGTTAACTGAACATAATGAGTTAACTGAACAGATGAGTTAACTGAACATAATGAGTTAACTGAATATAATGGGTTAATTGAACATATGAGTTAACTGAACATAATGAGAAAACTGAACAGATGAGTTAACTGAATATAATGAGTTCTGAACATATGACTTAACTGAACTGATGAGTTAACTGAACATAATGAGTTAACTGCACATAATGAGTTAACTGAACATAATGAGTTAACTGAACATTATGAGTTAACTGAACATAATGAGTTAACTGAACATAATGAGTTAACTGAACAGATGAGTTAACTCTACAGATGAGTTAACTGAACAGATGAGTTAACTGAACAGATGAGTTAACTGAACATAATGAGTTAACTGCAAATAATGAGTTAACTGAACATAATGAGTTAACTGAACATAATGAGTTAACTGAACATAATGAGTTAACTGAACATAATGAATTTACTGAACAGATGAGTTAACTGAACATAATGAGTTAACTGAACATAATGAGTTAACTGAACATAATGAGTTAACTGAACATAATGAGTTAACTGAACAGATGAGTTAACTGAACATAATGAGTTAACTGAACAGATGAGTTAACTGAACATAATGAGTTAACTGAATATAATGGGTTAATTGAACATATGAGTTAACTGAACATAATGAGAAAACTGAACAGATGAGTTAACTGAATATAATGAGTTCTGAACATATGACTTAACTGAACTGATGAGTTAACTGAACATAATGAGTTAACTGCACATAATGAGTTAACTGAACATAATGAGTTAACTTAACATAATGAGTTAACTGAACAGATGAGTTAACTCTACAGATGAGTTAACTGAACAGATGAGTTAACTGAACAGATGAGGTAACTGAACATAATGAGTTAACTGCAAATAATGAGTTAACTGAACACAATGAGTTAACTGAACAGATGAGTTAACTGAACATAATGAGTTAACTGAACATAGTGAGTTAACTGAACATAATGAGTTAACTGAACAGATGAGTTAACTGAACAGATGAGTTAACTGAACATAATGAGTTAACTGAATATAATGAGTTAACTGAACAGATGAGTTAACTGAACAGATGAGTAAACTGAACATAATGAGTTAACTGAACATAATGAGTTAACTGAACATAATGAGTTAACTGAACATAATGAGTTAACTGAACAGATGAGTTAACTGAACATAATGAGTTAACTGAATATAATGAGTTAACTGAACATAATGAGTTAACTGAACATAATGAGTTAACTGAACATAAGGAGTTAACTGAACATAATGAGTTTACTGAACAGATGAGTTAACTGAACATAATGAGTTAACTGAACATAATGAGTTAACTGAACATAATGAGTTAACTGAACAGATGAGTTAACTGAACATAATGAGTTAACTGAACATAATGAGTTAACTGAACAGATGAGTTAACTGAACATAATGAGTTAACTGAATATAATGGGTTAATTGAACATATGAGTTAACTGAACATAATGAGAAAACTGAACAGATGAGTTAACTGAATATAATGAGTTCTGAACATATGACTTAACTGAACTGATGAGTTAACTGAACATAATGAGTTAACTGCACATAATGAGTTAACTGAACATAATGAGTTAACTGAACATTATGAGTTAACTGAACATAATGAGTTAACTGAACATAATGAGTTAACTGAACAGATGAGTTAACTCTACAGATGAGTTAACTGAACAGATGAGTTAACTGAACAGATGAGTTAACTGAACATAATGAGTTAACTGCAAATAATGAGTTAACTGAACATAATGAGTTAACTGAACATAATGAGTTAACTGAACATAATGAGTTAACTGAACAGATGAGTTAACTCTACAGATGAGTTAACTGAACAGATGAGTTAACTGAACAGATGAGTTAACTGAACATAATGAGTTAACTGCAAATAATGAGTTAACTGAACATAATGAGTTAACTGAACATAATGAGTTAACTGAACATAATGAGTTAACTGAACATAATGAATTTACTGAACAGATGAGTTAACTGAACATAATGAGTTAACTGAACATAATGAGTTAACTGAACATAATGAGTTAACTGAACATAATGAGTTAACTGAACAGATGAGTTAACTGAACATAATGAGTTAACTGAACAGATGAGTTAACTGAACATAATGAGTTAACTGAATATAATGGGTTAATTGAACATATGAGTTAACTGAACATAATGAGAAAACTGAACAGATGAGTTAACTGAATATAATGAGTTCTGAACATATGACTTAACTGAACTGATGAGTTAACTGAACATAATGAGTTAACTGCACATAATGAGTTAACTGAACATAATGAGTTAACTTAACATAATGAGTTAACTGAACAGATGAGTTAACTCTACAGATGAGTTAACTGAACAGATGAGTTAACTGAACAGATGAGTTAACTGAACATAATGAGTTAACTGCAAATAATGAGTTAACTGAACATAATGAGTTAACTGAACATAATGAGTTAACTGAACATAATGAGTTAACTGAACATTATGAGTTAACTGAACATAATGAGTTAACTGAACATAATGAGTTAACTGAACAGATGAGTTAACTGAACAGATGAGTTAACTGTACAGATGAGTTAACTGAACATAATTAGTTAACTGAACATATGAGTTAACTGAACAGATTAGTTAACTGAACAGATGAGTTAACTGAACATAATGAGTTTACTGAACATAATGACTTTACTGAACATAATGAGTTAACTGAACAGATGAGTTAACTGAACATAATGACTTAACTGAACAGATGAGTTAACTGAACATAATGAGTTAACTGAACATAATGGGTTAACTGAACAGATGAGTTAACTGAACAGATGAGTAAACTGAACAGATGAGTTAACTGTACAGATAAGTTAACTGAACATAATGAGTTAACTGAACAGATGAGTTAACTGAACAGATGAGTAAACTGAACAGATGAGTAAAAAGAACAGATGAGTTAACTGAACATAATGAGTTAACTGAACATAATGAGTTAACTGAACATAATGAGTTAACTGAACAGATGAGTTAACTGAACATAATGAGTTAACTGAATATAATGAGTTAACTGAACATAATGAGTTAACTGAACATAATGAGTTAACTGAACATAATGAGTTAACTGAACAGATGAGTTAACTGAACATAATGAGTTAACTGAACATAATGAGTTAACTGAACATAATGAGTTAACTGAACAGATGAGTTAACTGAACATAATGAGTTAACTGAACATAATGAGTTAACTGAACAGATGAGTTAACTGAACATAATGAGTTAACTGAATATAATGGGTTAATTGAACATATGAGTTAACTGAACATAATGAGAAAACTGAACAGATGAGTTAACTGAATATAATGAGTTCTGAACATATGACTTAACTGAACTGATGAGTTAACTGAACATAATGAGTTAACTGCACATAATGAGTTAACTGAACATAATGAGTTAACTGAACATTATGAGTTAACTGAACATAATGAGTTAACTGAACATAATGAGTTAACTGAACATAATGAGTTAACTGAACAGATGAGTTAACTGAACAGATGAGTTAACTGTACAGATGAGTTAACTGAACATAATTAGTTAACTGAACATATGAGTTAACTGAACAGATGAGTTAACTCTACAGATGAGTTAACTGAACAGATTAGTTAACTGAACAGATGAGTTAACTGAACATAATGACTTAACTGAACAGATGAGTTAACTGAACATAATGAGTTCTGAACATATGACTTAACTGAACTGATGAATTAACTGAACATAGTGAGTTAACTGAACATAATGGGTTAACTGAACAGATGAGTTAACTGAACAGATGAGTAAACTGAACAGATGAGTTAACTGTACAGATGAGTTAACTGAACATAATGAGTTAACTGAACAGATGAGTAAACTGAACAGATGAGTAAACAGAACAGATGAGTTAACTGAACATAATGAGTTAACTGAACATAATGAGTTAACTGAACATAATGAGTTAACTGAACATTATGAGTTAACTGAACATTATGAGTTAACTGAACATAATGAGTTAACTGAACAGATGAGTTAACTGTACAGATGAGTTAACTGAACATAATGAGTTAACTGAACATTTGAGTTAACTGAACAGATGAGTTAACTGAACATAATGCGTTTACTGAACATAATGAGTTTACTGAACATAATGAGTTAACTGAACAGATTAGTTAACTGAACAGATTACTTAACTGAACAGACGAGTTAACTGAACATAATGAGTTAACTGAACATAATGAGTTAACTTGAACATAATGAGTTAACTGAGCATAATGAGTTAACTGAACAGACGAGTTACCTGAACATAATGAGTTAACTGAGCATAATGAGTTAACTGAACAGACGAGTTAACTGAACATAATGAGTTAACGTGAACATAATGAGTTAACTGAGCATAATGAGTTAACTGAACATAATGAATGAGTTAACTGAACATAATGAGTTAACTGAACATAATGAGTTAACTGAACATAATGAGTTAACTGAACTGAATGAGTTCTGAACTGAATGTCTATTTTAAACAGTACAGGACAACCTAATCATGTCCCGACTGAGACCGTCTGGAGACCGTCTGGAGTCTCAAAATGTCTTCCGAGAAATCACCTGGATCACAGCCACTAATGTCTTCCTAATGGATGGCATCACTGTCCTGTAGAAATCACCTGGATCACAGCCACTAATGTCTTCCTAATGGATGGCATCACTGTCCTGTAGAAATCACCTGGATCACAGCCACTAATGCCTTCCTAATGGATGGCATCACTGTCCTGTAGAAATCACCTGGATCACAGCCACTAATGTCTTCCTAATGGATGGCATCACTGTCCTGTACAAATCACCTGGATCACAGCCACTAATGTCTTCCTAATGGATGGCATCACTGTCCTGTACAAATCACCTGGATCACAGTCACTAATGCCTTCCTAATGGATGGCATCACTGTCCTGTAGAAATCACCTGGATCACAGTCACTAATGTCTTCCTAATGGATAGCATCACTGTCCTGTAGAAATCACCTGGATCACAGCCACTAATGTCTTCCTAATGGATGGCATCACTGTCCTGTAGAAATCACCTGGATCACAGTCACTAATGTCTTCCTAATGGATGGCATCACTGTCCTGTAGAAATCACCTGGATCACAGTCACTAATGTCTTCCTAATGGATGGCATCACTGTCCTGTACAAATCACCTGGATCACAGCCACTAATGTCTTCCTAATGGATGGCATCACTGTCCTGTAGAAATCACCTGGATCACAGTCACTAATGTCTTCCTAATGGATGGCATCACTGTCCTGTAGAAATCACCTGGATCACAGCCACTAATGTCTTCCTAATGGATGGCATCACTGTCCTGTAGAAATCACCTGGATCACAGCCACTAATGTCTTCCTAATGGATGGCATCACTGTCCTGTAGAAATCACCTGGATCACAGCCACTAAAGTCTTCCTAATGGATGGCATCACTGTCCTGTAGAAATCACCTGGATCACCGTCACTAATGTCTTCCTAATGGATGGCATCACTGTCCTGTAGAAATCACCTGGATCACAGCCACTAATGTCTTCCTAATGGATGGCATCACTGTCCTGTAGAAATCACCTGGATCACCGTCACTAATGTCTTCCTAATGGATGGCATCACTGTCCTGTAGAAATCACCTGGATCACCGTCACTAATGTCTTCCTAATGGATAGCATCACTGTCCTGTAGAAATCACCTGGATCACAGCCACTAATGTCTTCCTAATGGATGGCATCACTGTCCTGTAGAAATCACCTGGATCACAGTCACTAATGCCTTCCTAATGGATGGCATCACTGTCCTGTAGAAATCACCTGGATCACAGCCACTAATGCCTTCCTAATGGATGGCATCACTGTCCTGTAGAAATCACCTGGATCACCGTCACTAATGTCTTCCTAATGGATGGCATCACTGTCCTGTAGAAATCACCTGGATCACAGCCACTAATGTCTTCCTAATGGATGGCATCACTGTCCTGTAGCTGACAGAACTAGGACACACACACAGCACATAATCACATGCACACACGCACACGCACACACACACACACACACACACACACACACACACACACACACACACACACACACACACACACACACACACACACACACACACACACACACACACACACACACACACACAGAGAGAGACTGCAGACAATGACTGCACACCACAGGAGGCTTCTAAGAGGAGGATGGCTCATTGTAATGGCCGGAACGGCTCAAACGGAATGGCTTAAAACACCTGGAAACCATGTGTTTGATATATTTCATACTATTCCACTGATTTTGCTCCAGTTATTAACACGAGCCCGGCCTCCCCAATTAAGGTGCCACCAACCTCCTGTGCTCCACACATACTTAAAGATTGCTCCGAAGAAGCAGACTTATTTAAATGAAGTAGTATGTTGTTCCTGGAACCCAGCGTGAGCTGCCCTAACTATCTCACTGTGCTTCTATTTAAGGAAACAGATGGCATATTGTCGTAGTAGAGGGGAACAACAGCAGCGTTCTATTGGATAGAGTTGCCCTCTGACCTCTCAGCCATGAATCCAACTGGCTGTTTCACCCATATGGTAGGCTTATAGACTGTCTGAAACAGTCCCCACTTATTCCTTTCTGTGCTCCGCTCGGAAAGACAAACCAATTTGCATGGCAAAGACGTCTCTCTCTCTCTCTCACAGCAGCCCAAATTGAGGAGGGTTTTGCCCAGAGGAACAGTTCATTGTTTAACAGTCAAGACTGAAACACATGCTTGCACGTACACTACGTAGACTCACACAGACACACACACACTCCCTGGAGATGCCAGGATATATACTGTATATAAAGGGTCTGAAATGTTGCATATGTAATATTTGGTTCTTGCTATTTATTTTGTGAATATCAGGTAATGGCCATTTGGCTGTATAAAGTGGAAGGAAGAGGGAAAGTGAAAGAGAGAGAGAGAGAGAGAGAGAGAGAGCGAGAGAGAGATAGATAGATATACATATATATATAGAGAGAGAGGGAGATAGAGAGAGAGAGAGACAGAGAGAGAGAGAGAGAGAATGGGTGTGTGTGTGTCTGTGTACACGTGCATGTGTGTGCATGACTGCATATGTACTTTGTCCAGGTGTTTTTTTGGAGGGAGGAGAGAGAGAGAGAGAGAGAGAGAGGGGGTTATGTTGGGAGTCTCAGTGATGGCCCAGGATTTAACACAAAGTCAATACCACTGCAAAGTGCAATCACACAGCGGCTGCAGATTCACATCGGTGCGATCAAAGCTGCGCCGAGGCTAGTCGCAATGGCCTGCTCCAAATCAAATGCTTTATGTGGAGAGAATCCTTGACACCTTCAATTCTTTCTCTTTCCTTTCTCCCTGACTGAACTCCGCTGTCAGAGGTGCTCATGCTCTATAATGCTACTTCTCTCTGTCGCTCTCTTTCGTTCTCTCCCTCATATTTGTCATCTCATATTTCTTCTCTCCTTCCTTTCCCTCCCTCATTCTTCTCTTCCTTCCCTACATCTTTCAACATGCTTCCATGTGTTGACCAATCAGAGTGGAAAAGGGAAAAACTCTATGTTCATCTCAGCAGGGTTTTACATAGTTGTCCTGTGGACGTCTGTTTCCTTCACAGCGTTTCAGCACCAGTCACTACTGGTTGTTTATACTGAGTGGCAGTCACCATGGCTTCTTCTCGCCCCACTGATCTGCTCTGGTCCACCAGCTGTCTCTCTGACTCACTGCCTGGGTCAATCCCAGTAATCCACAGTGTCTCCTTGTGTTCCACTTTGTCTCCTCGTCTCCTTGGGTCGCCTCTTGGCTCCTTGAGTCCTTCGTTTGCACTGATCTACTGGTCCTCAAGCTGTCTCGGACTCACTGGGTCTATCCTAGTAGTTTACTGAAGGGTTTCCGGAAATTGTGGCGCCAGACAACGTGACTGGGAAGATTTTAATTTACCGGCCATTTGAGAAATGTACCGGACCCATATGCTTTGGATGCATATCCCATTAAGGCATCCACCCACAGTTCTCAGAATGACAGAAATCACATTTAGATGATGGTAATGCATCCGAACAGAACATGCAACTCATGTAATGAAGCAGACAATAAAACGTCATTTTCAAACAGAGAAAATCTATGTTAGAAACTTAGAAAGAGGGGGAATCTAAAGATGAATGGGTTGCTAATATGACTAGGATTGTGACTTTGGTTTCTGGACAACGATAGAAAGTTGGTATGGAAACCAATAGAACTGGAAAGAAATGGCATAGCGGTGGGTCCAATAGGAAATATTTTGGCCAAAATTATATAATTACTCCTGTCTATACAGAAATAAATAAAATCATTCAAAATACTTCACCAGAAAGCATGACTTAGCCACAGAGGATCATTAGCTTATTTGCAGGTAGCCTAGTGGTTAGAGCGTTGGGCAAGTAAACGAAAGGTTGCTGGATTGAATCCCTGAGCTGACTTGGTAAAAATCTGTCATTCTGCCATTGAGCATGGCAGTTAACCCACTGTTCCCTGGGTGCCGTGGATGTCGATTAAGGCAGCCCCCTGCACTTTTCTGATTCAGAGGGGTTGGGTTAAATGCGCAAGACACATTTCAGTTGAATGCATTCAGTTGGACAACTGACCAGGTATCCCTCTTTCCTATAATAGCTGTGGATTTTTTCAAATCACAAGCTTGTAGGCCTTTGTCTATTTTGGAAGCCTGCAATTTGGGCAGCGTGTGTGGCAATAGGCCTAGCTGATTATTGACTTGCGGCTGTCAGTGAAAACCATCTAAAATATGTGTGAAATAATGTGTCTTGAGTATAATTTAAAATGTTGAGACAAAGGGAGGGGTGTGTTGCTAAGATACAGGCAAGTCTCTCAGGCATGGCTCAGCTGTCTCTCGCCAATTCTTGTGCATTCATTGTTTCATTGTGTGAATTCTTTGCCCTTTGACCTTTGTTTTTAATTTATTTATCAATTTCCCATTACATATGTCACCAATAGTAAATGTACCGTTAATCCCTGTCATTTGGTTACATACATTTCCTTTAATGCATGTATTAATTACAGTCCTTGTCCCATCGCGCTCTAGCGACTCATGTGGCAGGCTGGGCACATGCACGCTGACACAGTCACCAGGTGTACAGTGTTTCCTCCAACACATTGGTGTGGCTGGCTTCCGGGTAAACCAAGCATTGTGTCAAGAAGCTGTACGGCTTGGCGGGGTTGTGTTTCAGAGGAAGCACAGTTCTCGACCTTCGCCTCTCCCAAGTCTGTAGGGAGTTGCAGTGATGGGACAGGACTCTAACTACCAATTGGATATCACGAAATTGGGCAGAAAAAGGGGTAGTAAAAACAAAACAAACCAATAGTTCCTCACGGTAAGATAGTGCCTCACGGTAAGATAGTGCCTCACGGTAAGATAGTGCCTCACGTAAGGTAGTTCCTCACGGTAAGGTAGTTCGTCACAGTAAGATAGTTCTTCACGGTAAGATAGTTCCTCACGGTAAGATAGTTCCTCACGGTAAGATAGTTCCTCACGGTAAGATAGTTCCTCACGGTAAGATAGTTCCTCACGGTAAGATAGTTCCTCACGGTAAGATAGTGCCTCACGGTAAGATAGTTCCTCACGGTAAGGTAGTGCCTCACGGTAAGGTAGTTCCTCACGGTAAGATAGTTCCTCACGGTAAGATGGTTCCTCACGGTAAGATAGTGCCTCACGGTAAGATAGTTCCTCACGGTAAGGTAGTGCCTCACGGTAAGATAGTTCCTCACGGTAAGATAGTTCCTCACGGTAAGATAGTTCCTCACAGTAAGATAGTTCCTCACGGTAAGATAGTTCCTCACGGTAAGGTAGTTCCTCACAGTAAGGTAGTTCCTCACGGTAAGATAGTTCCTCACGGTAAGATAGTTCCTCACGTAATGCATCCTGCATTCAGCTCACATTGTAAAGTGGTGGGTGAGGCACTGATAGCCTGTTGCCTGCACTTGAATGGTGAATGAGAGGCACACTACAAACACCAGTTGAGATATAAAAATAGTAGCTCTTTTTCATCATTCACCAAAACAGTTTTTAACACGTGATTGCATTTAGAATTGTTGCACAATAAATGGGCTTCTGAAAGCACATGTTTTACTCCAGCAGCAACCAGCTGAGGTTCTGCAGGAGAAATCCCACTCAAAATAGGCTCTGTATGCTGTGCGCGTGTGATAGTTGTGTTGGATAAATAAGATACATGATGACTAACAAAAATGCACACAGGCCAGGTCATTTTAGCTGGCAACAGTTTTATGTATCAGTATCTCATTTTTTGGTGAAGGCTAAAAAACGTCAATTGCTGGCTAATGGAAACCCTGGTCTACAGAAGCTTCCTCTCTCCTTGTCTCCTTCACCTGCTGTCTCTCTCACTCGCTGAGTCTATCCTAGTAGTCTACAGCAGCTTCCTCTCTCCTTGTCTCCTGAAAAAGCAATATGCCCGATGCCCTGCAGGGATTTCATGTCACCTATCCACTTCTTTCCCTTCACCATAGATGGAGGAGAGAAAGCTACTTTAGACTGTTGAGATGAACCCTCTGATTCCTACTATGACCCTGATCCCTATCACAGCCTCACCTGTCACCAAGGTGACAGTCTGCATTGATTAAGTCCCAGACAGGGACACCACCCACTCTCATCTCTCATCCCAATCCTGCAGGTTCCCTTGTTGCTCAGTCTTCCACCGCCTGAGCCAGTGTATGTCCCAAATGCCACCCTATTTTCTATATACCCTACGGACCCTGGTCAAATGTAGTGCACTAAATAAGGAATAGTGTTCCATTTGGGACATAACCAGTCAATCAGTCCTATCACCATACAGGCTGACCAACTAAATTGATATGTTGGTCTGAAATAAGTCCATGATAAGATATGGCTCCCTGACTGACATAAATGACAAAATGAAGATCAGAGACCTAATCTTTGTTTTCAGTAGTGACCCTCAACTCTTCCCTCCTCTCCCTCTTCCTCTCCATACCTCTCCACCTCCTCCTTCCTCCTCTCCCTCTTCCTCTCCATACCTCCCCACCTCCTCCTCCCTCCTCTCCCTCTTCCTCCCCATACATCTCCACCTCCTCCTTCCTCCCCCCCCTCTTCCTCTCCATACCTCCCCACCTCCTCCTCCCTCCTCTCCCTCTTCCTCCCCATACCTCCCCACCTCCTCCTCCCTCCTCTCCCTCTTCCTCCCCATACCTCCCCACCTCCTCCTCCCTCCTCTCCCTCTTCCTCCCCATACCTCCCCACCTCCTCCACCCTCCTCTCCCTCTTCCTCCCCATACCTATCCACCTCCTCCTCCCTCCTCTCCTTCTTCCTCTCCATACCTCCCCACCTCCTCCCCCGTCCTCTCCCTCTTCCTTCCCTTACCTCCCCACCTCCTCCCCACTCCTCTCACTCATCCTCCCCATACCTCCCCACCTCCTCCCCCATCCTCTCCCTCTTCCTTCCCTTACCTACCCCCCTCTCCCTCTCATACATTATCTGATACAGTTACAGTATCTAGTCCGTGTTGGTGGCTATCACAGTCTGTGTGCTGGCACTTCCTCATAAAAATAAAGCCTTCAACAGCTCCACTTAGCACGCAATAGAGTCTTATGGAATTATCACGACAGTGATGCGTCACAATCCCAAACCAGCGCTGGTGAGCGTTTGCTGCTCTATGTAAAGTCATCTCGGCCTCGTTCAACCCTCAGTGTCCTGATATTGCCGGGAAGCGTCCCAAATGGCTCCTATTCCCTAGATAGTGCACTACTTTCTACCAGGTCCCGTAGGGCTGTTGGTCAAAAGTTGTGCACTATATAGGGAAGAAGGTGCCATTTGTGACACAAGCACAGTCTGCAGCCTCTGTAGGATATTCCCTCCGCCTCTTCATTCAGTCTTTATATCTTAACACATAGCCATTAGTGCTTCAGGAGACTGTTGTACATTTTGGGCTGAAGAGAAGAGAGGCGATGCCAAACCATAAACTGCTAGTTGTTTCAGTATAGAAGACCATATGTATGAAAGAAACATATGACTGTATAGCCCATAACATCTAGAGACCCAGGCGATGCCCACGTTCCCTCTTCATCTCACCCCAGGGGCAGTGCTCTGAAATGGGCTGAGAGAGGCAGAGAGCACAGCCCCTCCAGTTGCCGGTTAGGGGCATAATCCGGTGATAGTAATCCTCTGCACTGAAGGCCAATCACATATCAGGAAATTAAGGCTGACTAAATGCCAGGGTTGGATATTACATTTATACATTATTCATCCAGAATGTGGATTCTTCACACAGGGATTTTGTAAAAGAAATGAAATGCACAATTCCACACATGGCTCCCTTCAATGTAACCTAGTGTACTAGATTCAAAATCATGTTTCATACATTTCTTAAACGGTCTCATAAGCTCAGTGTTGGGTATTTAACGTTGCTTTCTTATGTTATTGCTAAGTAATCATGCCCAGGACCCAACCTAGTGTTGCATCATTCATTATCTGAATACTTTTTCCCGATTTAAATGGTTTTAGAAGCTTGCTTCAATAGTTGTAGAAGCTGTCTGAATTAATTGTAGAAGCTGTCTGAAATAATTGTAGAAGCTGACTGAAATAGTTGTAGAAGCTGTCTGAAATAATTGTAGAAGCTGACTGAAATAGTTGTAGAAGCTGTCTGAAATAATTGTAGAAGCTGTCTGAAATAATTGTAGAAGCTGTCTGAAATAATTGCAGATGCTGTCTGAAATAATTGTAGAAGCTGTCTGAAATAATTGTAGAAGCTGTCTGAAATAATTGTAGAAGCTGTCTGAAATAATTGTAGAAGCTGTCTGAAATATTGTAGAAGCTGTCTGAAATATTGTAGAAGCTGTCTGAAATAATTGTAGAAGCTGTCTAAAATATTGTAGAAGCTGTCTGAAATAATTGTAGAAGCTGTCTGAAATAATTGTAGAAGCTGTCTGAAATAGTTCTAGAAGTTGTGTGAAAAAGTTGTAGACGCTGTCATTGGTTGGTCTCAAGTCACAAGTGCATTCTGCGACAGCTTGTGGTTCAGCACTTCAAAGAGCCTGCAGAAGTGTCTTCTGCTGTGACTCTCGACATCGTTTCATGAGTTTTCAATTCTTGTTTTTCTTCCATTGTCCCTCAAAGCTCACAACACTCTCTCCAAGGACCCACACTGCTGCAAAGCGAGCGTCCTACTTACTGTGTACAGTAGTCCTCCCTATAATCCTCAATCTCAGACAGCGACTAAGGCACATGTACTAGCCTACATTAGGATCCCCACAAACGAGTTAGCTATAGTCTTCTTCTGAAGTGCTAGTTTAATTTAATAAACTTTTTGCATCTGATCTGAATTCAGCGTGGTATGTTGCTGTTTGAGAGGCCAGATAATGCATTCCGCACAGCGTCTCGGTTGGAATCTGGTAGAGGACCACGGGAGAAATATCCCAGCCTCAGAGCCCTCCACTAGGAACAGAGGAAGCTCTTATATTCTCCTTTAGTTCCCCACGAGCACAATGAATTCATTTGGTGTAGAGGTGGATCCAGCTTTGTCAGACAAGTGGGGAGTTCTGTCTGTGTTAAGGAACTAACTTGGGTGGTACTGTAGCAATTTGCTAATAGCCGAAGTGTGATTGTTCTAGAAATAGGAAATAAGGCGTCTGGCCTGTCTAAGGCAGTTGTCTTCCAAGGGGTTGCGTTTGACGTCTGAACAAGAACAACAAGTTACATGTGTGATCTATTGTTACAATATAGAATATGTATAATATATACCCATGATCAATACACATGAAAACAATGTCAGCAACTGAGGGAATATTTGGAATACAACGTCACTTGGGGAGGTCTTGTTACAATGCCAGTTTAGAGGTTGGGGTTAGGCGTTTTGAACAGAATATTTTTCTTGTACTTTCTTATAACAATATTATTCTGCCTTGTGAACAGCTAAAATCAAATCAAATGTTAATTGTCACGTACATCATGTATAAAACATTGCAGTACTAGCTCATCAGTAACTCATCTATTCTCTTATTTTTGTCAAGCTGAAATCCAGTGCAGCCACAGGATATGTGTGGACTATATAGGGAATATGGTTCCATATATAAAGGGAAAAAGGTACCATCTATATAGGGAATATGGTTCCATCTATAAAGGGAAAAAGGTACCATCTATATAGGGAATAGGGTGCCATTTATATAGGGAATGGGGTTCCATCTATAAAGGGAATAAGGTGCCATTTATATAGGGAATAGTGTGCCATTTGTATAGGGAATGGGGTTCCATCTATAAAGGAAATAAGGTTCCATCTATAAAGGGAATAAGGTGCCATTTATATAGGGAATAGTGTGCCATTTGTATAGGGAATGGGGTTCCATCTATAAAGGAAATAAGGTGCCATTTATGTATGGAATACGGTTCCATCTATATTTAGTGGAAAAGGTGCCATTTATATAGGGAATAGGGTGCCATTTATATAGGGGATGGGGTTCCATCTATAAAGGGAATAAGGTGCCATTTATATAGGGAATAGGGTGCCATTTATATAGGGAATAGTGTTCCATCTATTTAGGGAATAGGGTTCCATCTATATAGGGAATAAAGTGCCATTTATATAGGGAATAAGGTGCCATTTATATAGGGAATAGGGTTCCAACTATATAAGGAATAGGGTGCCATTTATATAGGGAATAGGGTGCCATCTATAAAGGGAATAGGGTGCCTGCTATATAGGGAATAGGGTGCCATTTATATAGGGAATAGGGTTCCATTTATATAGGGAATAGGGTGTCATTTATATAGGGAATAGGGTGCCATTTATAAAGGGAATAGGGTGCCATGTATATAGGGAATAGGGTTCCATTTATATAGGGAATAGGGTGCCATTTATAAAGGGAATAGGGTGCCATTTATAAAGGGAATAGGATGCCTGCTATATAGGGAATAAGGTGCCATTTATATAGGGAATAGGGTTCCATCTATATAGGGAATAGGGTGTCATGTATCACGGTTCTGACTTAGAATATATGGACAACTACAAATACCTAGGTGCCTGGTTAGACTGTAAACTCTCCTTCCAGACTCACATCAAACATCTCCAATCCAAAGTTAAATCTAGAATTGGCTTCCTATTTCGCAACAAAGCATCCTTCACTCATGCTGCCAAACATACCCTCGTAAAACTGACCATCCTACCGGCCAATGCATCCTGTCTGCATCCTTCCTTCCCCCCTGAAAGAACATTTCCACCAGTCCAAATGCAGGAAAAAAATCATCAGACACTTTATGTTCAATGGATGGGAAATAGCTGTTCTCTATTCAAAGAGTTAGTACTGTAGATTACTTTTATTTTATTGTTAATGAACTAAAGCCTGTGGACTATATAGGGAATATGGTTCCATATATAAAGGGAAAAAGGTACCATCTATATAGGGAATATGGTTCCATCTATAAAGGGAAAAAGGTACCATCTATATAGGGAATAGGGTGCCATTTATATAGGGAATAGTGTGCCATTTGTATAGGGAATGGGGTTCCATCTATAAAGGAAATAAGGTGCCATTTATATAGGGAATAGTGTGCCATTTGTATAGGGAATGGGGTTCCATCTATAAAGGAAATAAGGTTCCATCTATAAAGGGAATAAGGTGCCATTTATATAGGGAATAGTGTGCCATTTGTATAGGGAATGGGGTTCCATCTATAAAGGAAATAAGGTGCCATTTATGTATGGAATACGGTTCCATCTATATTTAGTGGAAAAGGTGCCATTTATATAGGGAATGGGGTGCCATTTATATAGGGGATGGGGTTCCATCTATAAAGGGAATAAGGTGCCATTTATATAGGGAATAGGGTGCCATTTATATAGGGAATAGTGTTCCATCTATTTAGGGAATAGGGTTCCATCTATATAGGGAATAAAGTGCCATTTATATAGGGAATAAGGTGCCATTTATATAGGGAATAGGGTTCCAACTATATAAGGAATAGGGTGCCATTTATATAGGGAATAGGGTGCCATCTATAAAGGGAATAGGGTGCCTGCTATATAGGGAATAGGGTGCCATTTATATAGGGAATAGGGTTCCATTTATATAGGGAATAGGGTGTCATTTATATAGGGAATAGGGTGCCATTTATAAAGGGAATAGGGTGCCATGTATATAGGGAATAGGGTGCCATTTATATAGGGAATAGGGTTCCATTTATATAGGGAATAGGGTGCCATTTATAAAGGGAATAGGGTGCCATTTATAAAGGGAATAGGATGCCTGCTATATAGGGAATAAGGTGCCATTTATATAGGGAATAGGGTTCCATCTATATAGGGAATAGGGTGTCATGTATCACGGTTCTGACTTAGAATATGTGGACAACTACAAATACCTAGGTGCCTGGTTAGACTGTAAACTCTCCTTCCAGACTCACATCAAACATCTCCAATCCAAAGTTAAATCTAGAATTGGCTTCCTATTTCGCAACAAAGCATCCTTCACTCATGCTGCCAAACATACCCTCGTAAAACTGACCATCCTACCGATCCTCGACTTTGGCGATGTCATTTACAAAATAGCATCCAATACCCTACTCAACAAACTGGATGCAGTCTATCACAGTGCCATCCGTTTTGTCACCAAAGCCCCATATACTACCCACCACTGCGACCTGTACGCTCTCGTTGGCTGGCCTTCGCTTCATAATCGTCGCCAAACCCACTGGCTCCAGGTCATCTACAAGAGCCTGCTAGGTAAAGTCCCCCCTTATCTCTGCTCACTGGTCACCATAGCAGCACCCACCTGTAGCACACGCTCCAGCAGGTATATCTCTCTGGTCACCCCCAAAGCCAATTCTTCCTTTGGCCGTCTCTCTTTCCAGTTCTCTGCTGCCAATGACTGGAACGAACTACAAAAATCTCTGAAACTGGAAACACTTATCTCCCTCACTAGCTTTAAGCACCAGCTGTCAGAGCAGCTCACATATCACTGCACCTGTACATAGACCATCTATAATTTAGCCCAAACAACTACAGCTTCCCCTACTGTATTTATTTATTTTATTTTGCTCCTTTGCACCCCATTAACTCTATTTCTACTTTGCACTATATTGTATTTACTTTGCCACCATGGCCCTTGATTTATTATTATTATTCTATTTTTATTTTTTTGCCTTTACCTCCCTTATCTCACCTCATTTGCTCACATTGTATATATACTTATTTTTCTACTGTATTATTGACTGTATATTTGTTTTACTCCATGTGTAACTCTGTGTTGTTGTATGTTGTCGAACTGCTTTGCTTTATCTTGGCCAGGTCGCAATTGTCAATGAGAACTTGTTCTCAAATTGCCTACCTGGTTAAATAAAGGTGAAATTATTAAATAAATAAATGTATATAGGGAATAGACTGCCATCTATAAAGGGAATAGGGTGCCTGCTATATAGGGAAAATGGTGCCAGTTATATAGGGAATAGGCTGCCATCTATAAAGGGAATAGGGTGCCTGCTATATAGGGAATAGGGTGCCATTTGGTACACAACCACAGTATGCACAGTCCAAGACATAGTGAGACACACAGGAAGCCATGTAGTGGTGATGATCCGATCTGTGTCGAGGGAGAGAGAGAGAGAGACAGAGAGAGAGAGAGAGAGACAGAGAGAGAGAGAGAGAGACAGAGAGAGAAAGGGAGAGAGAGAGAGAGAGAGAGAGAGAAAGACAGAGAGAGAAAGACAGAAAGAGAAAGACAGAGAGAGAGATAGAAAGATGAGAGAGAGACCACTGATGGGTTGTAAATTGAATTCCTTATACTGGGATGGGGAGAGAGGATGTAAATGTGTAATGTGTGGAGAGAGCTGTCCCAATCTCCAGGACATTATAAATGAATATTGAGGATTCAGGTTTTTTTGGGTGAATGAGAGAGAGCGAGAGAGAGAGGGAGGGAGCGGAGAGAGAGAGAGAGAGAGAGAGAGAGAGAGAGAGAGGAAATGGGTCTGCCAGTAATATTGATTTCAAGGGAGCACTTTCACGGCTGTATAACCAATTACAGGCTGCCCAGCCTCAAGACTTTGGGCGAGTCACTGTAACTTCTCCAGCAGCAGCGTTGTAGTATTATATTCCATATAGCCTTGTTGCCCAGTAATGGAATACCTTGCTTTAGCGGCCAATGCATCCTGTCTGCATCCTTCCTTCCCCCCTGAAAGAACATTTCCACCAGTCCAAATGCAGGAAAAAAATCATCAGACACTTTATGTTCAATGGATGGGAAAGAGCTGTTCTCTATTCAAAGAGTTAGTACTGTAGATTACTTTTATTTTATTGTTAATGAACTCTGTAACTCTGTAACTGTAACTCTGTAACTCTGTAACTCTGTAACTCTGTAGCTCTGTAGCTCTGTAACTCTGTAACTGTAACTCTGTAACTGTAACTCTGTAGCTCTGTAACTGTAACTCTGTAGCTCTGTAACTCTGTAACTCTAACTCTGTAACTCTGTAACTCTAACTCTGTAACTCTGTAGCTCTGTAACTCTGTAGCTCTGTAACTCTGTAGCTCTGCAGCTCTGTAACTCTGTAGCTCTGTAACTCTAACTCTGTAACTCTGTAGCTCTGTGGCTCTGTAACTCTGTAACTCTGTAACTCTGTAACTCTGTAACTCTAACTCCGCAACTGTAGCTCTGTAGCTCTGTAACTCTGTAACTCTAACGCTGTAACTCTGTAGCTCTGCAGCTCTGTAGCTCTGTAACTCTGTAACTCTGTAGCTCTATCTCTAACTTTTTAACCCTGTAACCCTGTAACTCTGTAGCTCTGTAACTCTGTAGCTCTGTAACTCTGTAACTCTGCAGCTCTATAGCTCTGTAACTCTGTAGCTCTGTAGCTCTCTAACTCTGTAACTCTAACTCTGTAAATCTGTAACTATGCAACTCTGCAACTCTGCAACTCTGTAACTCTGTAGCTCTGTAGCTCTGCAGCTCTGCAGCTCTGTAACTCTGTAGCTCTGTAACTCTGCAGCTCTGTAGCTCTGTAACTCTGTAACTCTAACTCTGTAGCTCTGCAGCTCTGTAGCTCTGTAGCTCTGTAACTATGTAACTCTAACTCTGTAACTCTGTAACTCTGTAGCTTTGTAACTCTGTAACTCTGTAGCTCTGTAACTCTGTAGCTCTGCAACTCTAACTCTGTAGCTCTGTAACTCTGTAACGCTGTAACTCTGTAACTCTGTAACGCTGTAACTCTGTAACTCTAACTCTGTAACTCTGTAGCTCTGCAGCTCTGCAGCTCTGTAGCTCTGTAACTCTGTAACTCTGTAGCTCTATATCTCTGTAACTCTGTAGCTTTGTAACTCTAACTCTAACTCTGTAACTCTGTAACCCTGTAACTCGGTAGCTCTGTAACTCTGTAGTTCTGTAGCTCTGTAGCTCTGTAACTCTGCAGCTCTATAGCTCTGTAACTCTGCAGCTCTGTAGCTCTGTAACTCTGTAACTCTGTAACTCTAACTCTGTAGCTCTGTAACTCTGTAGCTCTGTAACTCTGTAACTCTGTAACCTTGTAACTCTGTAACTCTGTAGTTCTTTAACTCTGTAACTCTGCAACTCTGTACCTCTGTAGCTCTGTAACTCTGTAGCTCTGTAACGTTGTAACTCTGTAGCTCTGTAGCTCTGTAACTCTGTAACTCTGTAAATCTGAGACTCTGTTACCCTGTAACTCTGTAACAAAGTTTCCCACTTTGCATCAAAATAAGATGTAGAGAGAGAGAAGGAGATTGTGTGTGTGTATGTGTGTGCATGCTTGCGTGTGGGTGGGTGTGTTTAGCTCTCAGGCCATCTGGGTGTTCCCATGATCCTCTCCTTCCTCTGGCAGAGAAGCCATGATTTTTTCCCCTCCTCTAGCCTACTGTAGTTTGTGTCTGTTAAATGTACTCATTGCTTATTTATTTGCTCCTCATCAACAATTTAATTGAAAAGCAGGGGAAAACATGCAACTAAGCATATTGAACTAAATGGCTGAAAGGGAAAGGTCCCCTAAGTATGGGCTGCAAATGGTTTCTCCAGCGAATAGAGGAGAAGAAAACCAAATGAGGACAAATGTCTACAACTCTACAGACGGTTTGTCAGTAAAAGCTCGGTGTGGAAACATCTACAACGGAACGTTAATGTTTGCACACTAAAGGCTGAACTGCCTGTCGGGATTTCTGGTTGCCTATTGGGAAAGCATTTTCACACATGGGCTATCTCAGTTTCTGAATAGGATAATGTAGTGTACACACCATCATGGGCTGTCTCAGTTTCTGTATAGGATAATATGGTGTACACATCATCATGGGCTGTCTCAGTTTCTGTATAGGATAATATGGTGTACACACCATCATGGGTTATCTCAGTCTCTGTATAGGATAATGTAGTGTACACACCATCATGGGCTATCTCAGTCTCTGTATAGGATAATGTAGTGTACACACCATCATGGGCTGTCTCAGTTTCTGTATAGGATAATATGGTGTACACATCATCATGGGCTGTCTCAGTTTCTGTATAGGATAATGTAGTGTACACACCATCATGGGCTATCTCAGTCTCTTCCGAGTCCCAAATGGCACCTTAATCCTTTTAGTGCACCGTTTTTGAGAAGGGCCCATAGGGCTCTGGTCAAACTCAGTGCACTATATAGGGAATAGGGTGCCATCTGGGACACAGCCTCTGTATAGGATAATGTAATACTTTATAGCTGCAGTAAAGTGTGTGCCTGGTTCCTCAGAGAAGACCCTGGCCGTACACACTCCACCAAACAAACACTTTCCCTGGCCGCCATTTTTCCAGGGTCAGAACATCAGAATGTGAGATACCTGTGTGTGTGTGCGTGTGTGTGTGTGTGTGTGTGTGTGTGTGTGTGTGTGTGTGTGTGTGTGTGTGTGTGTGTGTGTGTGTGTGTGTGTGTGTGTGTGTGTGTGTGTGTGTGTGTGTGTGTGTGTGTGTGTGTGTGTGTGTGTGTGTTTACTATATGTGTGTGAGAAGATGGGTGTCCATGAAGAGATGGCCAAGTAAGCAGAGAGAAATAACAGCTCATGCAATGTAATCCCTTCTTCTCTCCCTGGAGGAATGAAAGTCGATAGAGGGAAAAGAGACAGAACAGTTCACCATCTGTTCATTCATCATTAAAACAGGAAGCAGGAACACAGAGAGATTTCAGGTTATGCTATTACAGTTCAATTTATACATAGAGAGGATCTGTCTCTAACCCAATCTCCAAATAAAACCATCCCGTGGTGTAACTGCAGCAAGAGACTTGATGTTTTAATTACACCATGTCAAGAGCCCTGGTCAAACCTAGTGCACTGCACAGGGAATAGGGTATGATCAGAGTTACAGGCTTCATTGAAAGAAACACAATCATCCCTGTGCAGCCAGGGGTCAATCTTTACATGTGTCCAGGGATGTGTGTGTGTGCTTTATGCAGAGATGGAATGTAATTTGATTAAGGCTTGAGAAAAGAAATAAAAAATCACTCTCACACAAAGCAGGGGACGGAATTTCATTTCAGGGTTATTCTCTCTCTCTCTTTCTCTCTCTATGTCAACAGCTGGAGAAAAGCGGTTGATGGATGAATATGTCAGATGGGAGATGAGAGGGACAATAGAACACACACAATGATAATGACACACTGGCTCTGCTATGGTCAACAGCCTTCAAGCTCCTCTCACACACATCCTCCAGTCCACTGCAATAGCCTAAACCTAGATCTCAGAGCACATGCTAAGCACATGCTAAGCACATGGTAATCACATGCAAAAGTTGAAGGTGTGCTGCGGTGAGGCGTGTGCTCCAGGACTCGTCACGCTTGGTAAGCGGCGTGCGACGCAGCAAGGAGACAGATCAGTACCTTAATGATAAAAAATATGTTATTCTCTGTGATCCTGATACCGCCGACACACACACACACTCTCTCTCTCTTTTTCTCTCTCTCTCCCCCCCCCCCCCCACACACACACACACACACACACACACACACACACACACACACACACACACACACACACACACACACACACACACACACACACACACACACACACACACACACACACACACAGTTCAGCAGATGTCAAAGTGGGTGTAGTGAAATGTTTATATTAGTAGCGCCTAACAATGTAGTAAAATGTCAAAAAGTACACAAATAATTTAAATAATACAAATAAACAAGAAACCAAGAAATGTCGGAACAAATTCTATTAACATGCCAAAAAGCACTGGAACAGTAATCCAAATTCAATCTATACCTATCATCACCGGATGTATTTACACAATATATACTAAGAATGATATGTACAGCAGTAGAAATATTATAGTGGGAGAATGATATGAACAGCAGTAGATATATTATAGTGGGAGAATGATATGTACAGCAGTAGATATATTATAGTGGGAGAATGATATGTACAGCAGTAGATATATTATAGTGGGAGAATGATATGTACAGCAGTAGATATATTAAACTGGGAGAATGATATGTACAGCAGTAGATATATTAGAGTGGGAGAATGATATGTACAGCAGTAGATATATTATAGTGGGAGAATGATATGTACAGCAGTAGATATATTATAGTGGGATAATGATATGTACAGCAGTAGATATATTAGAGTGGGAGAATGATATGTACAGCAGTAGATATATTATAGTGGGATAATGATATGTACAGCAGTAGATATATTATAGTGGGAGAATGATATGTACAGCAGTAGATATATTAGAGTGGGAGAATGATATGTACAGCAGTAGATATATTAAACTGGGAGAATGATATTTACACCAGTAGATATATTATAGTGGGAGAATGATATGTACAGCAGTAGATATATTAGAGTGGGAGAATGATATGAACAGCAGTAGATATATTATAGTGGGAGAATGATATGTACAGCAGTAGATATATTATAGTGGGAGAATGATATGTACAGCAGTAGATATATTATAGTGGGAGAATGATATGTACAGCAGTAGATATATTAAACTGGGAGAATGATATGTACAGCAGTAGATATATTAGAGTGGGAGAATGATATGTACAGCAGTAGATATATTATAGTGGGATAATGATATGTACAGCAGTAGATATATTAGAGTGGGAGAATGATATGTACAGCAGTAGATATATTATAGTGGGATAATGATATGTACAGCAGTAGATATATTATAGTGGGAGAATGATATGTACAGCAGTAGATATATTAGAGTGGGAGAATGATATGTACAGCAGTAGATATATTAAACTGGGAGAATGATATTTACACCAGTAGATATATTATAGTGGGAGAATGATATGTACAGCAGTAGATATATTAGAGTGGGAGAATGATATGTACATCGGTAGATATATTATAGTGGGAGAATGATATGTACAGCAGTAGATATATTAGAGTGGGAGAATGATATGTACAGCAGTAGATATATTACAGTGGGAGAATGATATGTACAGCAGTCGATATATTAGAGTGGGAGAATGATATGTACAGCAGTAGATATATTATAGTGGGAGAATGATATGTACAGCAGTAGATATATTAGAGTGGGAGAATGATATTTACAGCAGTGGATATATTATAGTGGGAGAATGATATGTACAGCAGTAGATATATTATAGTGGGATAATGATATGTACAGCAATAGATATATTAGAGTGGGAGAATGATATGTACAGCAGTAGATATATTATAGTGGGAGAATGATCTGTACAGCAGTAGATATATTAGAGTGGGAGAATGATATGTACAGCAGTAGATATATTATAGTGGGAGAATGATATGTACAGCAGTAGATATATTATAGTGGGAGAATGATATGTACAGCAGTAGATATATTAAACTGGGAGAATGATATGTACAGCAGTAGATATATTAGAGTGGGAGAATGATATGTACAGCAGTAGATATATTATAGTGGGAGAATGATATGTACAGCAGTAGATATATTAGAGTGGGAGAATGATATGTACAGCAGTAGATATATTAAACTGGGAGAATGATATTTACACCAGTAGATATATTATAGTGGGAGAATGATATGTACAGCAGTAGATATATTAGAGTGGGAGAATGATATGTACAGCAGTAGATATATTATAGTGGGAGAATGATATGTACAGCAGTAGATATATTAGAGTGGGAGAATGATATGTACAGCAGTAGATATATTATAGTGGGAGAATGATATGTACAGCAGTAGATATATTAGAGTGGGAGAATGATATGTACAGCAGTAGATATATTACAGTGGGAGAATGATATGTACAGCAGTCGATATATTAGAGTGGGAGAATGATATGTACAGCAGTAGATATATTATAGTGGGAGAATGATATGTACAGCAGTAGATATATTAGAGTGGGAGAATGATATTTACAGCAGTGGATATATTATAGTGGGAGAATGATATGTACGGCAGTAGATATATTATAGTGGGAGAATGATATGTACAGCAGTAGATATATTAAACTGGGAGAATGATATGTACAGCAGTAGATATATTAGAGTGGGAGAATGATATGTACAGCAGTAGATATATTATAGTGGGATAATGATATGTACAGCAGTAGATATATTAGAGTGGGAGAATGATATGTACAGCAGTAGATATATTATAGTGGGATAATGATATGTACAGCAGTAGATATATTATAGTGGGAGAATGATATGTACAGCAGTAGATATATTAGAGTGGGAGAATGATATGTACAGCAGTAGATATATTACAGTGGGAGAATGATATGTACAGCAGTCGATATATTACAGTGGGAGAATGATATGTACAGCAGTAGATATATTATAGTGGGAGAATGATATGTACAGCAGTAGATATATTAGAGTGGGAGAATGATATGTACAGCAGTAGATATATTATAGTGGGATAATGATATGTACAGCAGTAGATATATTAGAGTGGGAGAATGATATGTACAGCAGTAGATATATTATAGTGGGATAATGATATGTACAGCAGTAGATATATTATAGTGGGAGAATGATATGTACAGCAGTAGATATATTAGAGTGGGAGAATGATATGTACAGCAGTAGATATATTAAACTGGGAGAATGATATTTACACCAGTAGATATATTATAGTGGGAGAATGATATGTACAGCAGTAGATATATTAGAGTGGGAGAATGATATGTACAGCAGTAGATATATTATAGTGGGAGAATGATATGTACAGCAGTAGATATATTAGAGTGGGAGAATGATATGTACAGCAGTAGATATATTACAGTTGGAGAATGATATGTACAGCAGTCGATATATTATAGTGGGAGAATGATATGTACAGCAGTAGATATATTAGAGTGGGAGAATGATATGTACAGCAGTAGATATATTAAACTGGGAGAATGATATTTACACCAGTAGATATATTATAGTGGGAGAATGATATGTACAGCAGTAGATATATTAGAGTGGGAGAATGATATGTACAGCAGTAGATATATTATAGTGGGAGAATGATATGTACAGCAGTAGATATATTAGAGTGGGAGAATGATATGTACAGCAGTAGATATATTACAGTGGGAGAATGATATGTACAGCAGTCGATATATTAGAGTGGGAGAATGATATGTACAGCAGTAGATATATTATAGTGGGAGAATGATATGTACAGCAGTAGATATATTAGAGTGGGAGAATGATATTTACAGCAGTGGATATATTATAGTGGGAGAATGATATGTACGGCAGTAGATATATTATAGTGGGAGAATGATATGTACAGCAGTAGATATATTAAACTGGGAGAATGATATGTACAGCAGTAGATATATTAGAGTGGGAGAATGATATGTACAGCAGTAGATATATTATAGTGGGATAATGATATGTACAGCAGTAGATATATTAGAGTGGGAGAATGATATGTACAGCAGTAGATATATTATAGTGGGATAATGATATGTACAGCAGTAGATATATTATAGTGGGAGAATGATATGTACAGCAGTAGATATATTAGAGTGGGAGAATGATATGTACAGCAGTAGATATATTACAGTGGGAGAATGATATGTACAGCAGTCGATATATTACAGTGGGAGAATGATATGTACAGCAGTAGATATATTATAGTGGGAGAATGATATGTACAGCAGTAGATATATTAGAGTGGGAGAATGATATGTACAGCAGTAGATATATTATAGTGGGATAATGATATGTACAGCAGTAGATATATTAGAGTGGGAGAATGATATGTACAGCAGTAGATATATTATAGTGGGATAATGATATGTACAGCAGTAGATATATTATAGTGGGAGAATGATATGTACAGCAGTAGATATATTAGAGTGGGAGAATGATATGTACAGCAGTAGATATATTACAGTGGGAGAATGATATGTACAGCAGTCGATATATTACAGTGGGAGAATGATATGTACAGCAGTAGATATATTATAGTGGGAGAATGATATGTACAGCAGTAGATATATTAGAGTGGGAGAATGATATGTACAGCAGTAGATATATTATAGTGGGATAATGATATGTACAGCAGTAGATATATTAGAGTGGGAGAATGATATGTACAGCAGTAGATATATTATAGTGGGATAATGATATGTACAGCAGTAGATATATTATAGTGGGAGAATGATATGTACAGCAGTAGATATATTAGAGTGGGAGAATGATATGTACAGCAGTAGATATATTAAACTGGGAGAATGATATTTACACCAGTAGATATATTATAGTGGGAGAATGATATGTACAGCAGTAGATATATTAGAGTGGGAGAATGATATGTACAGCAGTAGATATATTATAGTGGGAGAATGATATGTACAGCAGTAGATATATTAGAGTGGGAGAATGATATGTACAGCAGTAGATATATTACAGTGGGAGAATGATATGTACAGCAGTCGATATATTATAGTGGGAGAATGATATGTACAGCAGTAGATATATTAGAGTGGGAGAATGATATGTACAGCAGTAGATATATTAAACTGGGAGAATGATATTTACACCAGTAGATATATTATAGTGGGAGAATGATATGTACAGCAGTAGATATATTAGAGTGGGAGAATGATATGTACAGCAGTAGATATATTATAGTGGGAGAATGATATGTACAGCAGTAGATATATTAGAGTGGGAGAATGATATGTACAGCAGTAGATATATTACAGTGGGAGAATGATATGTACAGCAGTCGATATATTAGAGTGGGAGAATGATATGTACAGCAGTAGATATATTATAGTGGGAGAATGATATGTACAGCAGTAGATATATTAGAGTGGGAGAATGATATTTACAGCAGTGGATATATTATAGTGGGAGAATGATATGTACGGCAGTAGATATATTATAGTGGGAGAATGATATGTACAGCAGTAGATATATTAAACTGGGAGAATGATATGTACAGCAGTAGATATATTAGAGTGGGAGAATGATATGTACAGCAGTAGATATATTATAGTGGGATAATGATATGTACAGCAGTAGATATATTAGAGTGGGAGAATGATATGTACAGCAGTAGATATATTATAGTGGGATAATGATATGTACAGCAGTAGATATATTATAGTGGGAGAATGATATGTACAGCAGTAGATATATTATAGTGGGAGAATGATATGTACAGCAGTAGATATATTACAGTGGGAGAATGATATGTACAGCAGTCGATATATTACAGTGGGAGAATGATATGTACAGCAGTAGATATATTATAGTGAGAGAATGATATGTACAGCAGTAGATATATTAGAGTGGGAGAATGATATGTACAGCAGTAGATATATTATAGTGGGATAATGATATGTACAGCAGTAGATATATTAGAGTGGGAGAATGATATGTACAGCAGTAGATATATTATAGTGGGATAATGATATGTACAGCAGTAGATATATTATAGTGGGAGAATGATATGTACAGCAGTAGATATATTAGAGTGGGAGAATGATATATACAGCAGTAGATATATTAAACTGGGAGAATGATATTTACACCAGTAGATATATTATAGTGGGAGAATGATATGTACAGCAGTAGATATATTAGAGTGGGAGAATGATATGTACAGCAGTAGATATATTATAGTGCGAGAATGATATGTACAGCAGTAGATATATTAGAGTGGGAGAATGATATGTACAGCAGTAGATATATTACAGTGGGAGAATGATATGTACAGCAGTCGATATATTAGAGTGGGAGAATGATATGTACAGCAGTAGATATATTATAGTGGGAGAATGATATGTACAGCAGTAGATATATTAGAGTGGGAGAATGATATTTACAGCAGTGGATATATTATAGTGGGAGAATGATATGTACGGCAGTAGATATATTATAGTGGGAGAATGATATGTACAGCAGTAGATATATTAAACTGGGAGAATGATATGTACAGCAGTAGATATATTAGAGTGGGAGAATGATATGTACAGCAGTAGATATATTATAGTGGGATAATGATATGTACAGCAGTAGATATATTAGAGTGGGAGAATGATATGTACAGCAGTAGATATATTATAGTGGGATAATGATATGTACAGCAGTAGATATATTATAGTGGGAGAATGATATGTACAGCAGTAGATATATTAGAGTGGGAGAATGATATGTACAGCAGTAGATATATTAAACTGGGAGAATGATATTTACACCAGTAGATATATTATAGTGGGAGAATGATATGTACAGCAGTAGATATATTAGAGTGGGAGAATGATATGTACAGCAGTAGATATATTATAGTGGGAGAATGATATGTACAGCAGTAGATATATTAGAGTGGGAGAATGATATGTACAGCAGTAGATATATTACAGTGGGAGAATGATATGTACAGCAGTCGATATATTAGAGTGGGAGAATGATATGTACAGCAGTAGATATATTATAGTGGGAGAATGATATGTACAGCAGTAGATATATTAGAGTGGGAGAATGATATTTACAGCAGTGGATATATTATAGTGGGAGAATGATATGTACAGCAGTAGATATATTATAGTGGGATAATGATATGTACAGCAGTAGATATATTAGAGTGGGAGAATGATATTTACAGCAGTGGATATATTATAGTGGGAGAATGATATGTACAGCAGTAGATATATTATAGTGGGATAATGATATGTACAGCAATAGATATATTAGAGTGGGAGAATGATATGTACAGCAGTAGATATATTATAGTGGGAGAATGATCTGTACAGCAGTAGATATATTAGAGTGGGAGAATGATATGTACAGCAGTAGATATATTATAGTGGGAGAATGATATGTACAGCAGTAGATATATTAGAGTGGGAGAATGATATGTACAGCAGTAGATATATTAAACTGGGAGAATGATATTTACACCAGTAGATATATTATAGTGGGAGAATGATATGTACAGCAGTAGATATATTAGAGTGGGAGAATGATATGTACAGCAGTAGATATATTATAGTGGGAGAATGATATGTACAGCAGTAGATATATTAGAGTGGGAGAATGATATGTACAGCAGTAGATATATTACAGTGGGAGAATGATATGTACAGCAGTCGATATATTAGAGTGGGAGAATGATATGTACAGCAGTAGATATATTATAGTGGGAGAATGATATGTACAGCAGTAGATATATTAGAGTGGGAGAATGATATGTACAGCAGTAGATATATTATAGTGGGATAATGATATGTACAGCAGTAGATATATTAGAGTGGGAGAATGATATGTACAGCAGTAGATATATTATAGTGGGATGATGATATGTACAGCAGTAGATATATTATAGTGGGAGAATGATATGTACAGCAGTAGATATATTAGAGTGGGAGAATGATATGTACAGCAGTAGATATATTAAACTGGGAGAATGATATTTACACCAGTAGATATATTATAGTGGGAGAATGATATGTACAGCAGTAGATATATTAGAGTGGGAGAATGATATGTACAGCAGTAGATATATTATAGTGGGAGAATGATATGTACAGCAGTAGATATATTAGAGTGGGAGAATGATATGTACAGCAGTAGATATATTACAGTGGGAGAATGATATGTACAGCAGTCGATATATTAGAGTGGGAGAATGATATGTACAGCAGTAGATATATTATAGTGGGAGAATGATATGTACAGCAGTAGATATATTAGAGTGGGAGAATGATATTTACAGCAGTGGATATATTATAGTGGGAGAATGATATGTACGGCAGTAGATATATTATAGTGGGAGAATGATATGTACAGCAGTAGATATATTAAACTGGGAGAATGATATGTACAGCAGTAGATATATTAGAGTGGGAGAATGATATGTACAGCAGTAGATATATTATAGTGGGATAATGATATGTACAGCAGTAGATATATTAGAGTGGGAGAATGATATGTACAGCAGTAGATATATTATAGTGGGATAATGATATGTACAGCAGTAGATATATTATAGTGGGAGAATGATATGTACAGCAGTAGATATATTAGAGTGGGAGAATGATATGTACAGCAGTAGATATATTAAACTGGGAGAATGATATTTACACCAGTAGATATATTATAGTGGGAGAATGATATGTACAGCAGTAGATATATTAGAGTGGGAGAATGATATGTACAGCAGTAGATATATTATAGTGGGAGAATGATATGTACAGCAGTAGATATATTAGAGTGGGAGAATGATATGTACAGCAGTAGATATATTACAGTGGGAGAATGATATGTACAGCAGTCGATATATTAGAGTGGGAGAATGATATGTACAGCAGTAGATATATTATAGTGGGAGAATGATATGTACAGCAGTAGATATATTAGAGTGGGAGAATGATATTTACAGCAGTGGATATATTATAGTGGGAGAATGATATGTACAGCAGTAGATATATTATAGTGGGATAATGATATGTACAGCAGTAGATATATTAGAGTGCGAGAATGATATGTACAGCAGTTGATATATTAAACTGGGAGATTGATCTGTACAGCAGTAGATATATTATAGTGGGAGAATGATATGTACAGCAATAGATATATTAGAGTGGGAGAATGATATGTACAGCAGTAGATATATTATAGTGGGAGAATGATCTGTACAGCAGTAGATATATTAGAGTGGGAGAATGATATGTACAGCAGTAGATATATTAGAGTGGGAGAATGATATGCACAGCAGTAGATATATTATAGTGGGAGAATGATATGTACAGCAGTAGATATATTAGAGTGGGAGAATGATATGTACAGCAGTAGATATATTATAGTGGGATAATGATATGTACAGCAGTAGATATATTGTAGTGGGATAATGATATGTACAGCAGTAGATATATTAGAGTGGGAGAATGATATTTACAGCAGTAGATATATTAGAGTGGGAGAATGATATGTACAGCAGTAGATATATTATAGTGGGATAATGATATGTACAGCAGTAGATATATTATAGTGGGAGAATGATATGTACAACAGTAGATATATTAAACGGGATACAATTATATGTACAGCAGTAGATATATTAGAGTGGGAGAATGATATGTACAGCAGTCGATATATTAGAGTGGGAGAATGATATGTACAGCAGTAGATATATTGTAGTGGGAGAATGATATGTACAGCAGTAGATATATTAGAGTGGAAGAATGATATTTACAGCAGTAGATATATTATAGTGGGAGAATGATATGTACAGCAGTAGATATATTAAACTGGGAGAAGGATATGTACAGCGGTAGATGTATTATAGTGGGAGAATGAGATGTACAGCAGTAAATATATTAGAGTGGGAGAATGATATGTACAGCAGTAGATATATTATAGTGGGAGAATGATATGTACAGCAGTTGATATATTAGAGTGGGAGAATGATATGTACAGCAGTAGATATATTAAACTGGGAGATTGATATGTACAGCAGTAGATATATTATAGTGGGAGAATGATATGTACAGCAGTAGATATATTAAACTGGGAGAATGATATGTACAGCGGTAGATATATTATGGTGGGAGAATGATATGTGCAGCAGTAAATATATTAGAGTGGGAGAATGATATGTACAGCAGTAGATATATTATAGTGGGAGAATGATATGTACAGCAGTAGATATATTAGAGTGGGAGAATGATATGTACAGCAGTAGATATATTATAGTGGAAGAATGATATCTACAGCAGTAGATATATTAAACTGGGAGAATGATATGTACAGCAGTAGATATGATCCTCTTCCTGATACTGCCACCGCCGCCACCTCCACCTCCTCCAAGGTCACATGATCGATATGCAGAGTCCTTTAGTGGATCACAGGGCGATGCCGCGACAATCCCTCCTCCTTTTCTCATCCCTCTCTCCTGCCTTTCATCCCTAGATGGCATGGTGACAGACTACACCTTTTATAGATTGATGTCACATGCCTGTTATATTGGCCATTCCAGTCACATACAGAATGCACACACACACACACACACACACACACACACACACACACACACACACACACACACACACACACACACACACACACACACACACACACACACACACACACACACAGTCTTCTCTGACAAATTGCTCGTTGAAAAGGAAAGGAGGTTGTGGGTGAGGTGACTGTTCAGCATGTATGTCATACTCCTCATAAATAGCTCTGTATTTTACTGCACGTTGGAATAATAAGTTAATGCACTTGATATGATTAATATGTTAATGTAGTGTCATAACAAGACATTATGGTGTCTAGTAACATCACCATCATTCTCCCCTTGCTTACACTGTCATTAGTCTACTACACATTTTATCACACAAGGGAATATATAGTGCACTACTTTTGACCAGGGCCCAAAGGGCATATGAAATCAAATCAAATGTTATTTGTCACATGCACCGAATACAACAGGTGTAGACCTTACAGTGAAATGCTTACTTACAAGCCCTTAACCATTAATGATTTTAGAAGTTAAGAAGAAAAACGTGTTAAGTAAAAAATAGATCAGTAGAAAAATGTAAAAGAAAAGTAACAAGTAATTAAACAGCAGCAGTAAAATAACAATAGCGAGGTTATATACCGGGGGTACCAGTACAGAGTCAATGTGCGGGGACACCGGTTAGTCAAGGTAATTGAGGTAATATATACATGTAGGTAGAGTTAAAGTGACTATGCATAGATAATAAACAGAGAGTAGTATTTTTACTGTTTTCTACATTGTAGAATAATAGTAAAGACATCAGAACTATGAAATAACACATATGAAATCATGTAGTAACCAAAAAAGTGTTAAACAAATCAAAATTTGAGATTCTTCAAAGTAGCCACCATTTGGCTTGATGATAGCTTTGCACACTCTTGGCATTCTCTCAACCAGCTTCACCTGGAATGCTTTTCCAACAGTCTTGAAGGAGTTCCCACATATTTGTATTTGTATTTATTATGGATCCCCATATGCTGCTGCCAGGGCAGTAGCTACTTTTTCTGGGGTCCAGCAAAATTAAGGCAGTTATACAATTTTATAAACATTACAATACATTCATTACAGAATTCACAACACACTAAGTGTGTGCCCTCAGGCCCATACTCCTGTACCACATATCTACAACTCAAAATCCATGTGTACGTGTGTGTATAGTGTGTATGTTATCATGTGTTTGTATTCATGTGTCTCTGCCTATGTTGCTTCACAGTCCCCGCTGTTCCATAAGGTGTATTTTTACCTTCTTTTTAAATCTGATTCTACTGCTTGCATCAGTTACCTGATGTGGAATAGAGTTCCATGTAGTCATGGCTCTATGTAGTACTGTGCACCTCCCATAGTCTGTTCTGGACTTGGGGACTGTGAAGAGACCTCTGGGGGCATGTCTTGTGGGGTATGCATGGGTGTCCAAGCTGTGTGCAAGTATTTTAAACAGACAGCTCGGTACATTCAGCTTGTCAACACCTCTTACAAAAACAAGTATTGAGGACATCAATCTCTCTTCCACTTTGAGCCATAAGAGATTGACATGCATGTCATTAACGTTAGCTCTCAGTGTACTTTTAAGGGACAGCCGTGCTGCCCTGTTCTGAGCCAACTGCAATTTTCCCAAGACCCTCTTTGACTGATGGAGCCGAGTTGGCTTTTTTCCCCAAAATGTCATTTAAGGTGCTCTAAAGCTTTTTACTATCATTCTTTATATCATTTATTATGTGTCTATGATTTCTTAATTTGCAGAACGTTTGCCAATCAGTTGGGCTGCCAGACTTATCTGCCATACCTTTTGCCTCATCCCTCTCAACCATACAATTTTTAAATTCTTCATCAATCCAAAGGGATTGAACAGTTTTTACATTCATTTTCTTAATGGGTGCGTTCTTATTAGTAACTGGAAAAGCAATTTCATAAATTTGTCAAGTGCAGCGTCTGGTTGCTCCTCATTACACACCACAGACCAGCAAATATTCTTTACATCATCCACATATGAATCATTACAAAACGTATTGTATGACCCCTTATACACTATATTAGGCCCAGCCTTTGGAACTTTGGTTTTCCTATATATGGCTATTATATTGTGTTCACTACATCCTATGGATTTGGATACTGCTTTAAAGCAAGTTTCTGCAGCATTAGTAAAGATGTGATCAATACATGTTGATGATTTCATTCCTGTGCTGTTTATAACTACCCTGGTAGGTTGACTGATAACCTGAACCAGGTTGCAGGCACTGGTTACAGTTTGAAGTTTTTTCTTGAGTGGGCAGCTTGATGAGAGCCAGTCAATATTTAAGTCACCCAGAAAATATACTTCTCCGTTGATGTCACATACATTATCAAGCATTTCACACATTTTATCCAGATAGTGACTGTTAGCACTTGGTGGTCTATAGCAGCTTCCCACCAGAATGGGCTTCAGGTGAGGCAGATGAACCTGTACCCATTACTTCACCAGTATTTAACATCAGACCGTCTCTAAACTTTACAGGAATGTGGTTCTTTATATAGACCGTAACACCGCCCCATTGGCATGTCTGTGTTTTCGGTAAATGTTATAACCATGCATTGATACCACTGTATCATCAAAGGTATTATCTAAGTGAGTTTCAGAGATAGTCAGAATATGAATGTCATCTGTTACAAGCAAGTTATTGACTTCACGGACCTTGTTTCTGAGGCTGCATATGTTAATATGGGATCTTTTTTGCACTTTTCTGGGTTGCTTGATTGTTTTTAACGCTTTACTGGGAAGCTTATCAGAAGTAGACTTGATAGTGCAGGGTGAGCTGCACAAAGTGGTCTCCCTACTAGGGCACACCGCCTCAGTGCTAACAGTGTAACTCTGGTTCATGATTACTGCATCCAATAACAAAAGTATTCAGGGAAATTAGGGGGACATAAATTAAGTTACTTAGATTGTTTCTGCCAACGCCCCTAGGATAATGTACATTTAATGCAGCATTATGACGACTCATTGTCACAATGGTAGGGATTAGCTGAGCTGGTCTTGGATCATTTACCAGTCATTGGTTCGACGCAGCCTTGAAATGCATGGACAGGATTTGGATAGATTCCGTCATTCCAGTAGAGTATCTTCTGTTTCCAGAAGGTGTCAAAATGATCTATAAAAGTGACTCCAGTAGAGCTAGAATAATCCTTTAGCCAGATGTGTAAGGCCAGTAGTACTGGTACTGGACCTGAAATTATTTGCCTTTTTTTTTAGTCTTTTAATGGTAAAATCAGTTCTTTAACATCCATGTTCAGATGTTCCGAGCTATGCTGAGAACTTTTCCTTCACTCTGCGGTCCAACTCATCCCAAACCATCTGAATTGGTTTGAGGTCGGGTGATTGTTGAGCCAGGTCATCTGATGCAGCACTCCATCACTCTCCTTCTTGGTCAAATAGCCATTACAAAGCCTGGAGGTGTATTGGGTCATTGTCCTGTTGAAAAACAAATGATAGTCCCACTAAGCCCAAACCAGATGGGACGGCTTATCGCTGCAGAATGCTGTGGTAGCCATGATGGTTAAGTGTGCCTTGAATTCTAAATAAATCACTGACAGTGTCACCAGGAAAGCACCCCCACACCATCACACCTCCTCCTCCATGCTTCACGGTGGGAACAACACATGCATAGATCATCCGTTCACCTACTCTACGTCTCACAAAGACACGGTGGTTGGAACCAATAATCTCAAATTTGGACTCATCAGACCAAAGAACAGATTTCCTCCGGTCTAATTGCTCGTGTTTCTTGGTCCAAGCAATTCTCTTCTTCTTATTGGTGTCCTTTAGTAGTGGTTTCTTTGCAGAAATTCAGCCCTGATTCAAGCAGTCTCCTCTGAACAGTTGATATTGAGATGTGTCTGTTACTTGAACTCTGTGAAGCATTTATTTGGGCTGCAATCTGAGGTGCAGTTAACTCTAATTAACATATCCTCTGCAGCAGAGGTAACTCTGGCTCTTCCTTTCCTGTGGCAGTCCTCATGAGAGCAAGTTTCATCACAACGCTTGATGGTTTTTGTGACTGCACTTCAAAGTTCTTGAAGTGTTCTGCATTGACTTAAAGTAATGATGGACTGTCATTTCTCTTTGCTTATCTGAGATATTCTTGCCATAATATGGACTTGGTCTTTTACCAAATAGGGCTATCTTCTGTAAACCACCCCTACCTTGTTAAAACACAACTGATTGGCTCAAATGCATTAAGAAGGAAATAAATTCCACAAATGAACTTTTAACAAGGCACACCTGTTGATTGCGTTTAAAAATTTAAAACTTTTTTGGTTACTACACATACCAATTAGGATCTGGCGACAAATACTTTAATCAGTTATAGAACCCATTGCTCTTAATGGTTGTGAGGTCTGGGGTCCGCTCACCAACCAAGAATTCACAAAATGGGACAAACACCAAATTGAGACTCTGCATGCAGAATTCTGCAAAAATATAATCTGTGTACACCATAAAACACAAAATAATGCATGCAGAGCAGAATTAGGCCGATACCCGCTAATTATCAAAATCCAGAAAAGAGACCTTAAATTCTACAACCACCTAAAAGGAAGTGATTCCAAAACCTTCTATAACAAAGCCATCACCTACAGAGAAATAAACCTGGAGAAGAGTCCCCTAAGCAAGCTGGTTCTTGGGCTCTGTTCACAAACACAAACAGACCCTACAGAGCACCAGGACAGCAACACAATTAAACCCAACCAAATCATGAGATAACAAAAATATCATGACTTGAAACATTGGAAAGAATTAACCAACTGTGACTGACCCAAAATTAAGGAAAGCTTTGACTGTGTACAGATTCAGTGAGCATAGCCTTGCTATTGAGAGAGGCCGCCGTAGGCAGACCTGGCTCTGAAGAGAAGACAGGCTATGTGCACACTGCCCACAAAATGAGGTGGAAACTGTGCTGCACTTCCTAACCTGCCAAATGTATGACCATATTAGAGACACGTATTTCCCTCAGATTACACAGACCCACAAGGAATTTGAAAACAAATCCAATGTTGATGAACTCCCATATCTATTGGGTGAAATATCAGTGAAGAACAAACACCATATATATAAATATATATTTATTTTCCCTTTTGTACTTTAACTAGTTGCACATCGTTATAACACTGTATATAGCCATAATATGACATGAAATGTCTTTATTCTTTTGGAACTTTTGTGAGTGTAATGTTTACTGTAATTTTTTTTAGTTTATTTCACTTTTGTTTATTTTCTGTTTCATTTGCTTTGGCAATGTAAACATGTTTCCCATGTCAATAAAGCCCTTTGAATTGAATTGATATACAGAGGGAGTGAGGAGAGAGAGAGAGAGAGAGAGAGAGAGAGAGGGAGCGTGCAGAGAGAGATAGAGAGGGAGCGTGGAGATCAAGAGAGAGGAGAGAGATACAGAGGGAGTGAGAAGAGAGAGATACAGAGGGAGTGAGAAGAGAGAGATACAGAGGGAGTGAGGAGAGAGAGATACAGAGGGAGTGAGGAGAGAGAGATACAGAGGGAGTGAGGAGAGAGAGATACAGAGGGAGTGAGAAGAGAGAGATACAGAGGGAGTGAGGAGAGAGAGATACAGAGGGAGTGAGGAGAGAGAGATACAGAGGGAGTGAGGAGAGAGAGATACAGAGGGAGTGAGGAGAGAGAGATACAGAGGGAGTGAGGAGAGAGAGATACAGAGGGAGTGAGGAGAGAGAGATACAGAGGGAGTGAGGAGAGAGAGATACAGAGGGAGTGAGGAGAGAGAGATACAGAGGGAGTGAGGAGAGAGAGATACAGAGGGAGTGAGGAGAGAGAGATACAGAGGGAGTGAGGAGAGAGAGATACAGAGGGAGTGAGGAGAGAGAGATACAGAGGGAGTGAGGAGAGAGAGATACAGAGGGAGTGAGGAGAGAGAGATACAGAGGGAGTGAGGAGAGAGAGATACAGAGGGAGTGAGGAGAGAGAGATACAGAGGGAGTGAGGAGAGAGAGATACAGAGGGAGTGAGGAGAGAGAGATACAGAGGGAGTGAGGAGAGAGAGATACAGAGGGAGTGAGGAGAGAGAGATACAGAGGGAGTGAGGAGAGAGAGATACAGAGGGAGTGAGGAGAGAGAGATACAGAGGGAGTGAGAAGAGAGAGATACAGAGGGAGTGAGGAGAGAGAGATACAGAGGGAGTGAGGAGAGAGAGATACAGAGGGAGTGAGGAGAGAGAGATACAGAGGGAGTGAGGAGAGAGAGATACAGAGGGAGTGAGGAGAGAGAGAATGAGAGAGTTAGAGAGGGAATGTGGAGATCGAGAGAAAGGGAGTGAGGAGAGAGAGAGAAAGGGAGTGAGGAGAGAGAGAGTGAGTGAGTGAGTGAGTGAGTGAGTGAGTGAGTGAGTGAGTGAGTGAGTGAGTGAGTGAGTGAGTGAGTGAGTGAGTGAGTGAGTGAGTGAGTGAGTGAGTGAGTGAGTGAGTGAGTGAGTGAGTGAGTGAGGAGAGAAGGATGGAGAGGGAGTATGGACAGCGAGAGAGGGAGAGAGATGGAGAGGGAGTAAGGAGAGAGATATACATAGGGAGGGTGGACAGAGAGAGGGAGAGAGATGGAGAGGGAGTAAGGAGAGAGATATACATAGGAAGTGTGGACAGAGAAAGAGAGGGAGTAAGGAGAGAGATATACATAGGGAGTGTGGACAGAGAGAAAGGATGAGTGACAGTGTCAAAGAAGAAAGAGATGGAAGGAGACGGAGGATGAAGGGGACTTATGTGATTGGCGGGGTGAAAAGTGATGAGATGAGATGTTTTGCAAGGGCACCTTTTTTAAACAGCCCATTCGTCTGAAACATAGCCCCCAGTTTGTCAGTTAGTATCGGTACGGTAGCGTGAACTGTGATTGACATGGTGGACCAGGGACAATCAGCCTACATAACCCATTATAAATGAGTCCTACCACATCACTCACCTTCCACTGGGCAAAAACTGGTTGAATCAACGTCATTTCCACATAATTTCAACACAAAAATGAGAAGTGATGATGTTGAATCAACGTGGAAACTGATTGGATTAGAAAAAAAGTCGTCAATATAAGCAAATTTCGTGTTTTCTTTCACCCAACATTTAACATATGTGATGGTGACATTTTTTGTTGATTCCACATTGAATTCACGTTAGATGACAACTCCACCAAATGTTAATCAAAACTAGACATTGAACTGATGTCTGTTCCCAGTGTCCTGTTAGAAAGAAAGGTATCCATGACATCTGACTCTGGGGAAATAGATGAAGGGCCTCATTGCCAAGATCACAAGGTAACCCTTTAAAGCATAGTCAAGCATGTTTACAATGGCACTAAGGTCAAGCCATCCAGCTGTTTCAGATACAAAGAGCTTTGCTGTACTGTGTCCCTAAACAAACCATACCATTACTTAACAGAGGGCACTTTCCATCGTATGTACAGTAACATATCCCCATCAGTTGCATCCAATTCCGTCACACAAAAAAGTGCAGGGCAGAAACACAAGCTATTTTTCTAATCATATTTTACAGGACTGCCTCTAAACAACCTGCCAGCTAGATCACTGTAATTGAGGTTAAATGCCCTCAATTAGTATCTTGTTTCTCCGTGCCTAGCCGTACTCTCCATCTGGTGGGCTCCCATCCGTCTCTCTATTTCTCCCTCCTCCCCTTGTCTCGTTCCCGCAGGTGCAGAGAGATATTGAGCCGATCCCCCATTCCCTTCCCTCTAATGCGCTCCACTCCTCCTCCACGACACTCGCAGCTATGTGGATAAATGGGAGGCAGATACCTTGCGAAATCGATTGTGATATCTGTGTGTGGGTGCAGATGGTACCAGCCCAGCGAGGGGTAGAGCCGGCTCCCGCAGAGACTCCTAATAGATTTGTGTGTGTGTGTGTGTGCATGCACGTACTGTATGTATGTGTGTGTGTGTGTGTGTGTGTGTGTGTGTGTGTGTGTGTGTGTGTGTGTGTGTGTGTGTGTGTGTGTGTGTGCGTGCGTGCGTGTGCGTGCGTGCGTGCGTATGTGCGTGTGTGTGTGCGTGTGTGCAAGCGAGCGAGCATGTACAGAGACTCCTTAGTCAATCAGTGCAGTCTGAGCCAAAGACACCAGCCAGCCTGATATCCATTGTTCTAGCATCTGATCATCTTCCTTTAGCAGACAATTCATTCAGCAATATGTTCTCGATTACTTTCACGTCACAGAGTTCAATTGCATCAGAGGCAAATATTTTCTCTTTTTACCGTTTAAATTGAGACGACTAGCATTTTTTGCTTCAGTTGACTTCAGATAATTGGAGAACGTTTTGCTACATTCATACATGCTGGGATGCATCACACTGCAAGACACACCCATACATATGGGTATACAGTGTGCGCGCGCACACATTCCTGCAGTGAGTCTGATCACGTCAATTTGAGGAATTATTGAATAGGTGAAATCAAATCAAATTTAATCAAATCAAATTTATTTTTATATAGCCCTTCGTACATCAGCTGATATTCTCAAAGTGCTGTACAGAAACCCAGCCTAAAACCCCAAACAGCAAGCAAAGCATGTGAAAGAAGCACGGTGGCTAGGAAAAACTCCCTAGGACACAGAAGGTGCATGGACGATGGGCCGTCTAAAACTACTGTTTACTGAGTGGACTTTGCTGGCTAAATAAATACAGTGAATGGATGAATGAAATGAACAGCTACTTTATTGTTTAACATTATTGGTTAGTCATTTGTTGGTTAGTCATATGGTTGTGATACTAATTACCAGCCATGACAAAAAGACAAGACATATAAATCTCTCCCCATCTCTCATATCTCTCCCCCATCTCTTGCATCTCCCCCATCTCTCCCCCATCTATCGAATCTCTCCCCCATCTCTCATGTCTCTCCCTCATTTCTGGAATCACTCCCTCATCTCTCCTATAACTCCCCCATCTCTGGTATCTCTCCCCCATCTCTCGTATCTCTCCCCATCTCTCGTATCTCTCCCCATCTCTCGTATCTCTCCTCCATCTCTCATATCTCTCCTCCATCTCTGGTATCTCTCCTCCATCTCTGGTATCTCTCCTCCATCTCTGGTATCTCTCCTCCATCTCTGGTATCTCTCCCCATCTCTCGTATCTCTCCTCCATCTCTGGTATCTTTCCCCATCTCTCGTATCTCTCCTCCATCTCTCATATCTCTCCTCCATCTCTGGTATCTCTCCTCCATCTCTGGTATCTCTCCTCCATCTCTGGTATCTCTCCCCATCTCTCATATCTCTCCTCCATCTCTGGTATCTCTCCCCATCTCTCATATCTCTCCTCCATCTCTCGTATCTCTCCTCCATCTCTGGTATCTCTCCCCATCTCTCATATCTCTACCCCATCTCTTGTATCTCTCCCCCATCTCTCGTATCTCTCCCCATCTCTCATATCTCTCCCCCATCTCTCGTATCTCTCCCCATCTCTCGTATCTCTACCCCATCTCTTGTATCTCTCCCCATCTCTCATATCTCTACCCCATCTCTTGTATCTCTCCCCATCTCTCATATCTCTCCCCATCTCTTGTATCTCTCCCCATCTCTCATATCTCTACCCCATCTCTTGTATCTCTCTCCCATCTCTCGTATCTCTCCTCCATCTCTCATATCTCTCCCCATCTCTCATATCTCTCCCCCATCTCTCGTATCTCTCCCCATCTCTCGTATCTCTACCCCATCTCTTGTATCTCTCCCCATCTCTCATATCTCTACCCCATCTCTTGTATCTCTCCCCCATCTCTCGTATCTCTCCTCCATCTCTCATATCTCTCCCCATCTCTCATATCTCTCCCCATCTCTCGTATCTCTCCCCCATCTCTCATATCTCTCCTCCATCTCTTGTATCTCTACCCCATCTATCGAATCTCTCCCCCATCTATCGAATCTCTCCCCCATCTCTTGTATCTCTCCCCCATCTATCGAATCTCTCCCCCATCTCTTGTATCTCTCCCCCATCTCTCGCATCTCCCCCATCTCTTGTATCTCTCCCCCATCTATCGAATCTCTCCCCCATCTCTCATGTCTCTCCCTCATTTCTGGAATCACTCCCTCATCTCTCGTATAACTCCCCCATCTCTGGTATCTCTCCCCCATCTCTCGTATCTCTCCCCCATCTCTCGTATCTCTCCCCCATCTCTCGTATCTCTCCCCCATCTCTCGTATCTCTCCCCCATCTCTGGTATCTCTCCCCCATCTCTCGTATCTCTCCCCCATCTCTGGTATCACTCCCCCATCTCTGGTATCTCTCCCCATCTCTGGTATCACTCCCCATCTCTCATATCTCTCCCCCATCTCTGGTATCTCTCCCCCATCTCTCGTATCTCTCCCCCATCTCTTGTATCTCTCCCCCATCTCTGGTATCTCTCCCCCATCTCTGGTATCTCTCCCTCATCGCTCGTATCTCTCCCCCATCTCTCGTATCTCTCCCCCATCTATCGAATCTCTCCCCCATCTCTCATGTCTCTCCCTCATTTCTGGAATCACTCCCTCATCTCTCGTATAAGTCCCCCATCTCTGGTATCTCTCCCCCATCTCTGGTATCTCTCCCCCATCTCTCGTATCTCTCCCCCATCTCTGGTATCACTCCCCCATCTCTGGTATCTCTCCCCCATCTCTCGTATCTCTCCCCCATCTCTGGTATCTCTCCCCCATCTCTGGTATCTCTCCTCCATCTCTGGTATCTCTCCCCCATCTCTGGTATCTCTCCCCCATCTCTCGTATCTCTCCCCCATCTCTGGTATCACTCCCCCATCTCTCGTATCTCTCCCCCATCTCTCGTATCTCTCCCCCATCTCTGGTATCTCTCCCCCCATCTCTCATATCTCTCCCCCCATCTCTCATATCTCTCCCCCATCTCTCGTATCTCTCCCCCCATCTCTCGTATCTCTCCCCCATCTCTCGTATCTCTCCCCCATCTCTCGTATCTCTCCTCCATCTCTGGTATCTCTCCCCATCTCTCGTATCTCTCCCCCATCTCTCGTATCTCTCCTCCATCTCTGGTATCTCTCCCCATCTCTCGTATCTCTCCCCCATCTCTCGGATCTCTCCCCATCTCTCGTATCTCTCCCCCATCTCTGGTATCTCTCCCCATCTCTGGTATCTCTCCCCATCTCCTCCAGTGATCTGGGTGATATGCTGTTAACGAGCCCTATAGCTGTGGACAGTATATGGTTTATATAATGTTAATGAGCCTAGCTGTGGACAGTATATGGGTGATATGCTGTTAATGTAGCTGTGGACAGTATATGGGTGATATGCTGTTAATGTAGCTGTGGACAGTATATGGGTGATATGCTGTTAATGTAGCTGTGGACAGTAGATGGGTGATATGCTGTTAATGTAGCTGTGGACAGTATATAGGTGATATGCTGTTAATGTAGCTGTGGACAGTATATGGGTGATATGCTGTTAATGTCGCTGTGGACAGTATATGGGTGATATGCTGTTAATGTAGCTGTGGACAGTATATGGGTGATATGCTGTTAATGTAGCTGTGGACAGTATATAGGTGATATGCTGTTAATGTAGCTGTGGACAGTATATGGGTGATATGCTGTTAATGTAGCTGTGGACAGTATATGGGTGATATGCTGTTAATGTAGCTGTGGACAGTATATAGGTGATATGCTGTTAATGTAGCTGTGGACAGTATATAGGTGATATGCTGTTAATGTAGCTGTGGACAGTATATGGGTGATATGCTGTTAATGTAGCTGTGGACAGTATATGGGTGATATGCTGTTAATGTCGCTGTGGACAGTATATGGGTGATATGCTGTTAATGTAGCTGTGGACAGTATATAGGTGATATGCTGTTAATGTAGCTGTGGACAGTATATGGGTGATATGCTGTTAATGTCGCTGTGGACAGTATATGGGTGATATGCTGTTAATGTAGCTGGGGACAGTATATGGGTGATATGCTGTTAATGTAGCTGGGGACAGTATATGGGTGATATGCTGTTAATGTAGCTGGGGACAGTATATGGGTGACATGCTGTTAATGTAGCTGGGGACAGTATATAGGTGATATGCTGTTAATGTAGCTAGGGACAGTATATGGTTTATATAATGTTAATGAGCCTAGCTGTGGACAGTATATGGGTGATATGCTGTAAATGAGCCTGGCTGTGGACAGTATATGGTTTATATAATGTTAATGAACCTGGCTAGGGACAGTATATGGTTTATATAATGTTAATGAGCCTGGCTGGGGACAGTATATGGTTTATATAATGTTAATGAGCCTGGCTGGGGACAGTATATGGGTGACATGCTGTTAATGTAGCTGAGTACAGTATATGGGTGATATGCTGTTAATGGGCCTAGCTGTGGACAGTATGTGGGTAATATGCTGTTAATGAGCCTGGCTGTGGACAGTATATGGGTGATAGGCTGTTAATGTAGCTGTGGACAGTATATGGGTGATATGCTGTTAATGTAGCTGAGTATGCAAGTATATGGGTGATATGATGTTAATGAGCCTAGCTGTGGACAGTATATGGGTAATATGCTGTTATTAATGAGCCTGGCTGTGGACAGTATATGGGTGATATGCTGTTAATGAGCCTAGCTGTGGACAGTATATGGGTAATATGCTGTTATTAATGAGCCTGGCTGTGGACAGTATATGGGTTATATACTGTTCATGTAGCTGTAGACAGTATTTGGGTGATATGCTGTTAACCCTTGTGTAGTCTTAACATTCTGTATACTCCCCTTGTCCTAAGGGTAAAAAATGACCCATCTTTGCTAAACCCTTAAAATAAAACAGCTTCATTTAATTTTAAACCCCAAATCGATTTTGTGTGAAGAAACAACCTGTCATTCATCACAAACTTTGTGAATATCTGTGTTTTCCCTCTTCACAATGAAAGACTGCATTTAATCAGTGGACATCACTCGTTTTTATTACACACCTGTCATAATTGTTTTCTTTACTAAAGTAGAGGTTTATTAGTATAATCATTATTATTATTATTATTGCTAAAAGTACTGCATAGGTGTAAACATATTTTTTTGTGCAAGAGATAGCATTTGTATATCCTAAGAAAGTAGCAGAAATGTGCAAAAGTAGTTTTGAATGCATTTTATTGAAGGGGAAACAATAACAGTCTTGAACTTTTTTGGCAACATAGTGATATTTTCTTATTACTGTACAATGAAGAATTCAACTACAAAATACTGGTCTTCTCCCATTTCTGGAACCATTGCCCCCACCCACAACATGTATAAACAACAACAATAAATAAGAAATAAATAAGATAATAGATACAAAACAAAAATGTCAACATAAATCAATCAACTCTTAGCACATGTAGGAGAGTATGCAAGTGTGTGTGCATGGACTTTGCAGATGTATTTCTCAAATGTGCAGCACATAGTATTTGTTTTACAGTCCTTCTTTGGGGGGCAGAATTGGTATCTCCTCCTCTTGCCTGCCCCAGCTGGATCAGGACAATATTCAGCCCCCTGAACAGCTTTCACAAGCGCTGCAGAGGCTGCTGTGTGGGGGAGGCTCTCCCTTCTTTGAATGTGTGGGGTTTCAAGTCCCTTTCCCAGTTGCTCTAGGAACACCCTCCTCTTGTTCCGCTTATCAGGCATCCAGGTAGGGTTGATCTTGTTCCATATCACAAAGGCATTGTATGAGGACACATCAATGATGTTATGGAAGATGACCAGGGGCCAGTGGGCAGTCATCCTCCTGCAGCTGTAAGTTCCAATCACCTTGTCCAGGTTGTCCATGCCTCCTTTGTTGTGGTTGTAGTCCAGGATGATGGCTGGCTTCCTGTTCTCACGATCACTGATCTCAGCCATTTTGTGCAGTGTGCTCAGGAGGACCACATTCAAAGAGGATTTGGGAAGTAAGAAACTAGAGTGGTGGTGGGGGTGAAGGCAAACTTTGATGAGAAGGCCTCTCGCCCCTTTGTTGCGAGGAGTGCGGGAGGGAGCTCAGCTATGGTGATCTTCCACTTCAGGAGCTGCTGGCAGAGTTCAGTAGCACACATGAGCAGCACACATGATCTCAATTTCTCATTGTCTGTTTGTGTGTTTTTTTATTTTTGTGGTGTGTAAATGATTTTATAACTGCCGGGTCAAAAATGACCCTAAGACAATCTTTGTACCCTGGTGGTGTACAGCTTTCATGGAAGTATGAACAAAGGCGATGTTTCACTTTTTCTAATGTTGGGGTCACTATAGGAAAAGTCATAACATTTAAAGTTGAAAAAATATCATTTAGGGGGTTTTCACCGCTGTTAAACATAGTGGCGGGTCATTTTGGACCCTTAAGACAACACACGGGTTAATGTAGCTGTGGACAGTATATGGGCGATATGCTGTTAATGTAGCGTGCTGCATTAGCATCGAATAGCCCCCGCGATATGCAACTTTTCAGGGAAGTTAGGAACCAATATACACAGGCAGTTAGGAATGCAAAGGCTAGCTTTTTCAAACAGAAATTTGCATCCTGTAGCACACACTCCAAAAAGTTCTGGGACACTGTAAAGTCCATGGAGAATAAGAGCACCTCCTCCCAGCTGCCCACTGCACTGAGGCTAGGAAACACTGTCACCACTGATAAATCCGCAATATTTGAGAATTTCAATAAGCATTTTTCTACGGCTGGCCATGCTTTACACCTGGCTACCGCTACCCCGGTCAACAGCTCTGCAATCCCCACAGCAACTTGCCTCAGCCTCCTCCATTTCTCCTTTACCCAAATCCAGATAGCTGATGTTCTGAAAGAGCTGCAAAATCTGGACCCCTACAAATTAGCTGGGCTAGACAATCTGGACCCTCTCTTTCTAAAATTATCCACCGCAATTGTTGCGACCCCAATTACTAGCCTGTTCAACCTCTCTTTCGCATCGTCTGAGATCCCTAAAGATTGGAAAGCTGCTGCGGTCATCCCCTTCTTCATAGGAGGAGACAATCTAGACCCAAACTCTAGACCCAGACCTATATCTATCCTACCCTGCCTTTCTGAAGTCTTCGCAAGCCAAGTTAACAAACAGATCACCGACCATTTCGAATCCCACCGTACCTTCTCCACTATGCAATCCGGTTTCCGAGCTGGTCATGGGTGCACCTCAACCACGCTCAAGGTCTTAAAAGATATCGTAACCTCATCAATAAAAGTCGATAAAAGTCGATAAATCGATAAAACTACTTCTCAGATAGAGTTCATTGTGTCAAATCAGAGGGCCTGTTGTCCGGACCTCTGGCAGTCACTATGGGGGTACCACTGGGTTCAATTCTCGGGCTGACTCTTTTGTCTGTATACATCAATGATGTCTCTCTTGCTGCTGGTGATTCTCTGATCCACCTCTACGCAGACGACACCATTCAGTATACTTCTGGCCCTTCTTTGGACACTGTGTTAACAAACCTCCAGACAAGCTTCAATTCCATACAACACTCCTTCCGTGGCCTACAATTGCTCTTAAATCCAAGTTAAGCTAAATGCATGCTCTTCAACCAATCGCTGCCCGCACCCGTAGGCCCGTCTAGCATCACTACTCTGGACAGTTCTGACTTAGAATATGTGGACAACTACAAATACCTAGGTGTCTGGTTAGACTGTAAACTCTCCTTCCAGACTCATATTAAGAATCTCCAATCCAAACTTAAATCTAGAATTGGATTCCGATTTCGCAACAAAGCATCCTTCACTCACGCTGCCAAACATACCCTCGTAAAACAGACTATCCTATTCGGTCCTTGACTTCGGCAATGTCATTTACAAAATAGCCTCCAACACACTACTCAGCAAACTGGATGCAGTCTATCACAGTGCCATCCGTTTTGTCACCAAAGCCCTATATACTACCCGCCACTGCGAAAAGTATGCTATTGTTGGCTGGCCCTCGCTTCATATTTGTCGTCAAACCCACTGGCTCCAGGTCATCCATAAGTCTTTGCTAGGTAAAGCTCCGCCTTATCTCAGTTCACTGGTCACCATAGCAGCACCCACCCATAGCACTCGCTCCTGCAGGTATATTTCACTGGTCATCCCCAAAGCCAACTCCTCCTTTGGTGGCCTTTCCTTCCAGTTCTCTGCTGCCAATGACTGGAACGAATTGCAAAAATCACTGAAGCTGGAGTCATGTGTAACTCTGTGTTGTTTGTGTCGCACAACCTTGCTTTATCTTGGCCAGGTTGCAGTTGTAAATGAGAACTTGTTCTCAACTGTCCTACCTGGTTAAATAAAGGTGAAAAAAAACTGTGGACAGTATATGGGTGATATGCTGTTAATCAGCCTAGCTGTGGACAGTATATAGGTGTATAGCCGTGTATATCCCCCCTCAAGCTGATACCACGACAGCCCTAAAGGAACTTCACTGGACTTCACTGGACTTCACTGGACTCTATGCAAACTGGAATCCATATATCTTGAGATTGCATGTATTGTAGCTGTCGATTTTAACAAAGCAAATTTGAGAACAAGGCTACTTAAATTCTACCAGCATATTGATTCTAGCGTTCGTGTGGGCAATACACTGGATCCCTGCTACTCTAACTTCCGCGATGCATACAAGGCCCTCCCCCGCCCTCCCTTCGGCAAATCCGACCATGACTCCATTTACCTACTACCGTCCTGTAGGCAGAAACTCAAACAGGATGTGCCCGTGACAATAACTATTCAGCCAGCGCTGGTCTGACCAATCGGAATCCACGCTCCAAGATTGTTTTGATCACGCGGACTGGGAAATGTTCCGGGCAGCCTCAGAGAATAATATTGATTTATACGCTGATTCAGTGAGTGAGTTGATAAGGAAGTGTAGTTGTACCCACTGTAACAATTAAAACCTACCCTCACCAGAAACAGTGGATAGCAGGCGGCATTCACGCAAAACTGAAAGCACGAATATAAACAGTGTAGTTATTCCCTCCGCAAAGCAATCAAACAAGTGAAATGTCGGTATAGGGACAAAGTGGAGACGCAATTCAACGTCTCAGACATGAGACGTATGTGGTAGGGTCTACAGGCAATCACGGACTACAAAAAGAAAACCAGCCACGTCACGGACACCGACGTCTTGCTTACAGACAAACTAAACACCTTCTTTGCATACTTTGAGGATAATACAGTGCCACCGACACGGCTCGCTACCCCCTCTCCTTCTCCGTGACCGACGTGAGTAAGACTTTTAAACGTGTTAACCCTCGCAAGGCTGCCGGCCCCTGACGGCATCCCTAGCCGTGTCCTCAGAGTATGCGCAGACCAGCTGGCTGGTGTGTTTACGGACATATTCAATCTCTACCTATCCCTGTCTGCTATCCCCACATGCTTCAAGATGGCCACCATTGTCCCAATAGATAACTGAACTAAATTACTATCGTCCCGTAGCACTCACTTCTGTCATCATGAAGTGCTTTGAGAGACTAGTCAAGGATCATATCACCTCCACCTTACCTGCCATCCTAGACCCACTTCAATTTGCATACCACCCCAATAGGTCCACAGACCATGCAATCACCATAACACTGCACACTACCCTATCCCATCTGGACAAGAGGAATACCTATGTAAGAGTGCTGTTCATTGGCTACAGCTCAGCATTCAACACCATAGTACCCTCCAAGCTCATCATTAAGCTTGAGGCCCTGGGTCTCAACCCCGCCCTTTGCAATTGGGTCATGGACTTTCCGACTGGCCGCCCCCAGGTGGTGAAGCTCAAGCTGAGCTTTCCCTCTGGGTGTCAAATGCCTCTGCTGAATATTGAATATGCCTGAATGGCCACTACGTAGCTACTGCATGGTGCACTGATCAACACCAACACTGTTATACCACAACGCATGGTGTCTGAGGTATCATCCAATAATGGTCTCACATACTGCATGGTGTCTGAGGTATCATCCAATAATGGTCTCACATACTGCATGGTGTCTGAGGTATCATCCAATAATGGTCTCACATACTGCATGGTGTCTGAGGTATCGTCCAATAATGGTCTCACATACTGCATGGTGTCTGAGGTATCGTCCAATAATGGTCTCACATACTGCATGGTGTCTGAGGAATCATCCAATAATGGTCTCACATACTGCATGGTGTCTGAGGTATCGTCCAATAATGGTCTCACATACTGCATGGTGTCTGAGGTATCATCCAATAATGGTCTCACATACTGCATGGTGTCTGAGGTATCGTCCAGTAATGTTCTTGAATTTTGGATTGTGTCAAGGAAAAAAGACTGAGGTGTGTTATTTTTGAGGCGTTGGTAAGATTTGTCCACTTCATCTATGTTCTTCACTCCATACAATATGTGCCATTCTCAGTTCAATCAAATGTATTTATTTATTTATGTAGTAGCTCTTTTTCCCATAGTAAAAAATTATTTTGGGTTTTGTTAAATGCTACTGTTATTACCAGGCACTGTAGACTACCTTCACGGATACTGTAGTTTGATTGAATTTCAACCTCTTTGTGTGTCATCAGTGTCCTTACTTTGACTGTTTGCGTTCTGTTTGGATTAGGGTTGTGAAACTACTGTTTATTTATTAAAGTTAATGGAATCTTCTGCAATTTTGGTAATTAACAGACCATATTGTCCAGTTTCTAGTGAATAGACCATATGGTTCAAGAGAAAACACATAGAATCAACATAGCCATTATTTTCAATTAACTCTGTAACTCATCCAACTTTATTGACTTTTTCACACCAAAACATTTTCAACAAACACATATAGTCATAGTAAAATAAATACAAATGTAAAATATACAGAATATTTCATGTTGAAACCCTCATATTAAACACCAATGGTATTCACAAAGATGACAGTTTATATTTAGGATAATGTTTTACAGCTTTGTCATTCTTTTTTTTTATCATCTTTTTAAATGTTTTCTTATTAGAGTTTTTATCTTATTTGATTATTTTATATATTTTACACGTGATAAGGTAAGACGGCCAGAGATAATTAGACATCTGTGATAATCTGAAGTACCCAAAAAGGCCAGTAGATGTCATGCAAAAAAAATTGTAATCTAACTTGAAAGTTTCCAAAAATCTGGAAGTATACCAGTAATATACTCTCCCTTTGCAACCACCGTTGGGATAATGTTTAGGTTCGGGGGATACTCATGGCTCATTCATCAATCTGCCTCACCTCAGGCCGACCCACTAATCATGTCCTATCGATATCCCATAAAGCATTGCTGCTTCACGCCTCCCTAATGCCTGGCAAATAGCCACACACACACACACACACACACACACACACACACACACACACACACACACACAGAGAGAGAGAGAACTGTAACACACACCTGTAACAGTAGCAGTGACTAACACGTCATGCCTTCCAGCATTGCTCCATGGCTCCTACAGGCTCCTGTAGCTTTAGACTCCTTCCCTATTAACTGCTTGTAATAGCAAATATTGCTGAGTCCCAAACATTGCTGAGTCCACCACCTTTTAATTCATGCCTGATCTTTTCCCAACCCTAAAAACATTCAAATTTAGCCAGGTACTTTTCAGAGGTTGCAAACTACTCTGCTTTAATATGTAAATGTGATCTACCGTTATGCAGTAAACCCCCCCCCCCCCCCCCCCCCCCCGAGACAAGTTTTTCCTAGGCCTTATCTAGTTATTTCTATTTACATAACACCTGCAGTATCTTAGCATTAATGCGAACCTAGTCAGATAGAATATGTCGTCTTTTAATGTCAATGTGCAGTCAAAACGTGATTTTCCTATGTTTTAAATATTTACACACTATGAAGTTGGAATAATACTGTGAAATTGTGAAAATTATTATAATGCCCTTTTAGTGTTAGAGCTGTTTGAAAACACTAACTGAAAGTTCAACCTGCTTTGGTGGGATGGAGTTTTGGCAAACTGGTGATATCACCAGGTGCTAAATTAGTTAATAGACCAATAAGATAGAGTTCCAAACCTCTCTGCCAATAGCAACACATTTTTTGTTTTCCCCTCCAGTCTTAACAACATTCTAGCTTAAGAAATTGCCTTTTGCTAAGAAGCTTTTTTTTGTTTATTTTTGACTATTTTAATTGAAAACAGTCACAGTAAGGTACTTAATTGTCACCCAGAAATTATTTGATATTGAGATAAAAATGGCCGCATTGGACCTTTAACTCACCTTATGCGAGGTGATTACCTTTATACTTCCTCAAAGAGACTTGGTAAGCTATTGTTAGTACATTACTGTCCTTTGTCCTAAGTCTAATAAGACACTCTGCAACATTGTTAACACCTGGCCATGCCAAGCGTCAGTCAGTGGAATTTAGAGACTTTAATGAGAATGAAACTATCTATTGACTCCTATACCTGCTCACAGACACAGCTCAGTCAAGTGTCAAATAATCTAATACGGCAGACCTCATTCAGTGAGAGGGCACGCTCTGAGAATCTACAATGGATCATCTATCTCTATGCCTTTTTCTGAGAATCTACAATGGAACATCTATCTATCTCTATGCCTTTTTCTGAGAATCTGCTATGGACCGTCTATCTATCTCTATGCCTTGTTCTGAGAATCTACAATGGACCATCTATCTATCTCTATGCCTCATTCTGAGAATCTGCAATGGACCATCTATCTATCTCTATGCCTCGTTCTGAGAATCTGGAATGGACCATCTATCTATCTCTATGCCTTGTTCTGAGAATCTACAATGGACCATCTATCTATCTCTATGCCTCATTCTGAGAATCTACAATGGACCATCTATCTATCTCTATGCCTCGTTCTGAGAATCTGGAATGGACCATCTATCTATCTCTATGCCTCGTTCTGAGAATCTGGAATGGACCATCTATCTATCTCTATGCCTCGTTCTGAGAATCTGGAATGGACCATCTATCTATCTCTATGCCTTGTTCTGAGACTCTACAATGGACCATCTATCTATCTCTATGCCTTGTTCTGAGACTCTGCAATGGACAATCAATTTTTTTTATATTTTTTATTTCACCTTTATTTAACCAGGTAGGCCAGTTGAGAACAAGTTCTCATTTACAACAGCGACCTGGCCAAGATAAAGCAAATCAGTGCGACAAAAAACAACAACACAGAGTTACACATGGGATAAACAAAACTACAGTCAATAACACAATAGAAAAATCTATATACAGTGTATGCAAATGGGGTAAGGAGGTAAGGCAATAAATAGGCCAATAGTAGAGAAGTAATTACAATTTAGCAAATTAACACTGGAGTGATAGATGTGCAGATGATGATGTGCAAGTAGAAATACTGGTGTGCAAAAGAGCAAAAAAAGTAAATCAAAACAATATGGGATAGCTGATGCTTAAAGTTAGTGAGGGAGATATAAGTCTCCAACTTCAGCGATTTTTGCAATTCGTTCCGGTCATTGGCAGCAGAGAACTGGAAGGAAAAGCGGCCAAACGAGGTGTTGGCTTTGGGGATGACCAGTGAGATATACCTGCTGGAGTGCGTGCTACGGGTGGGTGTTGTTATGGTGACCAGTGAACTGAGATAAGGCGGAGCTTTATCTAGCAAAGACTTATAGATGACCTGGAGCCAGTGGGTTTGGCGACGAATATGTAGCTAGGACCAGCCAACGAGAGCATACAGGTCGCAGTGGTGGGTAGTATATAGGGCTCTGGTGACAAAACGGATGGCACTGTGATAGACTGCATCCAGTTTACTGAGTAGTGTGTTGGAGGCTATTTTGTAAATGACATTGCCGAAGTCGAGGATCGGTAGGATAGTCAGTTTTACGAGGGTATGTTTGGCAGCGTGAGTGAAGGAGGCTTTGATGAGAAATAGGAAGCCGATTCTAGATTTCATTTTGGATTGGAGATGTTTAATATGAGTCTGGAAGGAGAGTTTACAGTCTAGCCAGACACCTATGTATTTGTAGTTGTCCACATATTTTAATTGGAGATGTTTAATTGGAGATGTTTAATATGAGTCTGGAAGGAGAGTTTACAGTCTAGCCAAACACCTATGTATTTGTAGTTGTCCACATATTTTAAGTCAGAACCGTCCAGAGTAGTGACGCTGGACGGGCGGGCAGGTGTGGGCAGGGATCGGTTGAAAAGCATGCATTTAGTTTACTAGCATTTAAGAGCAGTTGGAGGCCACGGAAGGAGTGTTGTATGGCATTGAAGCTCGTTTGGAGGTTTGATAACACAGTGTCCAAAGAAGGGCCAGAAGTATACAGAATGGTGCCGTCTGCGTAGAGGTGGATCAAGGAATCACCCGCAGCAAGAGCAACATCGTTGATATATAAAGAGAAAACAGTCGGCCCGAGAATTGAACACTGTGGTACCCCCATAGAGACTGCCAGAGGTCCGGACAACAGGCCCTCCGATTTGACACACTGAACTCTATCTGAGAAGTAGTTGTTGAACCAGGCGAGACAGTCATTTGAGAAACCAAGGCTGTTGAGTCTGCCGATAAGAATACGGTGATTGACAGAGTCGAAAGCCTTGGCCAGGTCGATGAAGACGGCTGCAAAGTACTGTCTTTTATCGATGGCTGTTAAGAAATCATTTAGTACCTTGAGCGTGGCTGAGGTGCACCCGTGACCGGCTCGGAAACAGGATTGCACAGCCTTGTTCTGAGAATCTGCAATAGACCATCTATCTATCCCTATGCCTCTACTGAGAATCTGCAATAGACCATCTATCTATCCCTATGCCTCGTACTGAGAATCTGCAATAGACCATCTGTCTATCCCTATGCCTCGTACTGAGAATCTGCAATGGACTATCTATCTATCTCTATGCCTGGCTCCCTTTTTTTCTATCTATGCTCGCGTTCTCTTTTTCTATATATCACCCTCAATCTTTAATGCTTTCTCTCTTCTATATGCTTTCTTTCATTATTTTTACCATCCTCTCTTCTTCTCTATTCTTCTCTCTCGTACTCTCTCGTTCTCTCTCGTTCTCTCTCTCCTGTAGACATCACTAGTTTGATTTCAACTGCAGAATAAGAGAGTGAAGAAGTCAAAATGCAAGAAAGACGGACAGCAAACAAGCTTTATATTCACTCAAAATAAAAAGACGGAGAACATTGTATTTACACGTCTCAGTAGATTTCCCTCAGCAATCTTATCAGTAAGTAATTTGAGCAGATATTCTCAATGACATAATGCTGTACTACCTCCGTGGTTCCAAGAATCCCCAGCCTCTGACGCGGTCCCAAATTGCACCTTATTGCCTACATAGTGCACTATGGGCCCTGGTCCAAAGTAGTGCTCTATATACGGAATAGGGTGCCATTTGGGTGGAAGCCTCATTACCAAAGGCTTGGTGACCTTGCTGTGGGTGGGGAGTCTCAGACGGGCCCCATCTCTACAGCTTTAATTAACATTGGCACTGGGAGCCTGATGGAGAGGAGAGTGGAGACACAGGTTGTCCATTTGGCTCTGCATGCTGAGAGTGGCAATCCTCCGTGTGTGTGTACTCGCGTGTATGCGCGTGTGTCTGTGTGTGTGTGTGTGTGTGTGTGTGTGTGTGTGTGCACGTCAGTGCAAGTGCAGAGCGCTAGAGAGGTCCATTACATTTGAATAGACCTTTTTAAATCTCCTTATGTAAAACAGCACTCTGAGATGTGTGCTATCATAGCGCTATTTTAAGGCACTCTACTGTATTTATCAAAAGACTAACCCATTTCGTAAGCTGTATTTGAGATCATTTCACGTGATGGCTTTCTCATCAAACCCTCTGCACCATTGGTAGCTTGGTGGTTCAGATGAATTTGGAGACAGAAGGGCTACCTTGACTTGTTAGCTCCAATCAAGCAATATATGTTCTCTAGTGACCTACATGTAGACCCACATGCGTCATGGACCTAAATCTAAAATTGAGAATTGACCTGGGGTCCTAGCGTCACACCTCTGTGCAGGACCCATGTGAAAAAGAACAATAGCCAACAATTCCTTTCTAAAATCATACTGCCGGGATGATTAATGCCGTGGGCCCTCAGGGTGGAAATGAATTGAACCCATAGAACTATGAACTCAATTTCTTTATTATTTGTACTTCTAGTAGTATTACGGTTGTAGTAATAGTAGTTGTAGTAGTATTACTGTAGTAGTAATAGTAGTTGTAGTAGTAGTACTAGTTGTAGTAGTAATATTAGTTGTAGTAGTATTACTGTGGTAGTAATACTAGTTGTAGTAGTATTACTAGTTGTAGTAGTAATATTAGTTGTAGTAGTATTACTGTGGTAGTAATACTAGGTGTAGTAGTATTACTAGTTTTAGTAGTAATAGTAGTTGTAGTAGTAGTACTGTAGTAGTAATACTAGTTGTAGTAGTATTAGTAGTTGTAGTAGTAATAGTAGTTGTAGTAGTATTACTGTAGTAGCAATACTAGTTGTGGTAGTATTATTAGTTGTAGTAGTAATAGTAGTTGTAGTAGTATTACTAGTTGTTGTAGTAATAGTAATTGTAGTAGTATTACTATTTACAGTAGTAATAGTAGTTGTAGTAGTATTACTAGGTATAGTAGTAATAGTAGTTGTGGTAGTAGTATTACTAGTTGTAGTAGTAATAGTAGTTGTAGTAGTATTACTGTAGTTGTAATAATAGTTGTAGTATTATTAATAGTTGTAGTAGTACTAGTAGTTGTAGTGGTATTACTGTAGTAGTAATACTAGTTGTAGTAGTATTAGTAGTTATAGTAGTTGTAGTAGTATTTCTAGTTGTAGTAGTAATAGTAATTGTAGTATTATTACAATTTATAGTAGTAATATTAGCTGAAGTAGTATTACTAGTTGTAGTTGTAATAGTAGTTGTAGTAGTATTACTGGTTATAGTAGTAATAGTCGTTGTAGTACTGATACTAGTTGCAGTAGTATTACTAGTTGTAGTAGTAATAGTAGCTGTAGTAGTATTACTGTAGTTGTAATAATAGTTGTAGTATTATTACTAGTTTTAGTAGTACTAGTAATTGTAGTAGTATTACTAGTTGTAGTAGTAATAGTAGTTGAAGTAGTATTACTAGTTGTAGTAGTAATAGTAGTTGTAGTAGTATTACTAGTTATAGTAGTAATAGTAGTTGTTGTAGTAGTAGTATTAGTTATAGTAGTAATAGTTTTACAGCACCCAATATCATTCTGTGGTTTTATTTGACCATGGGGAGAACTACTGTACCTACAGTACTACGTTAATACCCCTATGCAGGTTCCAATCGAGCCCTTACAGTTTCATATCTGATTTTCTTGTAGTTTAATCAAGGTATATCATTACAACTCCAAGTCTCCTGACCCCCTTCCCCCCCCACCCCCCTTTCTCCCTGGGCTGTCACAGGAGGCTTCAACCCAATCACCCTGTTTGGGCAAAAAATCACTGGCTCTCATTGGACACCCATTGGCGCTTCTCCGGGTGTGGGAGTAGCAAACAGCCGTAGCTAAATGCAGATTAAAACTACAGCGGAAAGACCCAGTAAAGCCCTTTTAAGACTTGTGGGTGATTTTGGATTTAGCACTGGTACTGAAATAAAGGGTTTCTTCTCTCCTTAATTGACGGTTGTAATCCGTGTGTTGTTCCAGGGTCCTCCCTGATGGTTTGGGAAACAACAGGGCGCCCAAATTAAATGGGTTCTAGAGGGGGGAATAGTGTGGCATGGTCGAGATGGAGGTTTGTTGGAGGTTTGCTGAGGGTTGTTGGGAAGTGTTTGACTTACATTGACTCAATGTATGTATTGTATCAGTCTCCAGTTACAAGGTTTACTTTAAGGAGTACAAGGTATAATGTATTCTGAGCATTGTGAAAATAATTAACAGGCAAGCTAGCTTAATCAAATGCATTAAGCAAAAGCAAAAAGCTTTTAAGCAAAACAATTATATACTCACTGTAAGTACTGTATGACATCAATATGAGTTGTGAGAATATGAGAACCTGTCTGTTTGAAAATAGGAAAAACATTATTCTTGATTGGTTTCGACTGGCTTTTAAAGATCACACTTAGCCACAGAGTGAAGGTGCTATGGTTGGCTTCTCTAATATTAAACATGCTTCCAAGCAATGTGCATACATTTCACACACACACTCTTAGCCTCAATCAGAATGATAATATCCTCCTTCTGATCACTATCAGTGTGTCTGCTTAATCTCTCTCTGCTCAGTAATTAACCCTGTGTTGATTCATATCAGTCATTCATTTTATGAGAATTGAAATTGTAGTCAAATCAAATCAATGTTTATTTGTCACGTGCGCCGAATACAACAGGTGTAGACCTTACAGTGAAATGCTTACTTACAGGCTCTAACCAATAGTGGAAAAAAATAATTAGGTGAACAATAGGTAGGTAAAGAAATAAAACAACAGTAAAAAGACAGGTGCAACTGTTAGCCAGCTTAACATGCTAATGTAACAGAGTTAACGTCTCTCAGTTAGCTAAATATGTTAGTGGTACAGAAGTTATCTTCTCTCAGCTAGCTAAATATGTTAGTGGTACAGAGTTATCTTCTCTCAGCTAGCTAAATATGTTAGTGGTACAGAGTTATCTTCTCTCAGCTAGCTAAATATGTTAGTGGTACAGAGTTATCTTCTCTCAGCTAGCTAAACATGTTAATGGAACAGTGTTATCTTCTCTCAGCTAGCTAAACATGTTAACGTAACAGAGTTAACTTCTCTCGGATAGCTAAACATGCTAATGTAACAGAGTTAACTTCTCTCAGCTAGCTAGACATGCTAATGTTCCAGAGTTAACATCTCACATCTTGCTAGACATGCTAATGTTCCAGAGTTAACTTATCACATCTAGCTAGACATTTTTTATTTAACCTTTATTTAACTAGGCAAGGTAGTTAAGAACAAATTCTTATTTACAATGACAGCCTAGGAACAGTGCCTTGTTCAGGGGCAGAACAACAGATTTTTACCTTGTCAGCTCGGGGATTCAATCCAGCAACCTTTCGGTGTCACGTCCTGACCAGTAAAAGGGGTTATTTGTTATTGTAGTTTGGTCAGGGCGTGGCAGGGGGTGTTTGTTTTGTGTGGTTTGGGGTTTTTGGTTTATGTTCTACATTTTCTATTTCTATGTGTTTATCAAGTTTTTATATTTCTATGTTGGGGTTTTGGTAGGACCTCCAATTAGAGGCAGCTGGTTGTTGTTGCCTCTAATTGGAGGCCATATTTAGTTGGGTTTGTTTTCACTTGTGTTTGTGGGTGGTTGTTTCCTGTATAGTCTGTGCATCTGACGGGACTGTTTTCGTCGTTTGTTTTGTTTAAGTGTTTTTTCTTTAATAAATAAGAAGATGATCAATATACCCGCTGCATTTTGGTCCACTCCTTACGACGATCATGACATTCGGTTACTGGCCCAACGCTCTAACCACTAGGCTACCTGCCGCCCCAACATGCTAACATGCCAATGTTCCAGAGTTAACTTCTCACATCTAGCTAAACATGATAATGTAACAGAGTTAACATCTCACAGCGGCAACCATTCTGGATGTGGCAGGACTTAACAGACTAAACATTTTCAATAAACGTTAATCAAATACAACCACCAACTGTTTGCTCATTGCTGTTGATATAAGATGGCAACTCAGCGCAAATCTGCATGTGCCCATTGATCTCAACAAGGAAACAGTCGGTGGGGGTATTTGATTAATGTTTATAGAAAAATTATGGATTTCAGCAAACAAAGAAAGGCACGCAACTACAGATGACAAACATAGGTACAATCGATGTAGTCTGAGCCAGATTCCACAAAGCCTGGTTTCAGCTCCATGCCGTTGGTGAAGTTCATCATAAACTTGGGGTGGAGTATAGTCCGCTAGGCAAGACCAAGCTAAATGTCTGCAAAGCTAACATTCTAATTCTCCCATTCAACGTTAGCTTTCTGTGATCGACTGGTAACACACCTTTATGTATGGTTTCACAAAGCCTTTATAACAGCTACACAAGACATACTTTGTCAAACTGTAAGGTGACAATTTTACCAGAACTTATCCATATTCTAGTTTTAACTTTGCCATGATGTCTTTGTCAAGATCATGCTGTGTTTTCAGTCTTTGTCATTCTATTCTCGTGTTCGCTGGCTGTACACACCTGCAAGTTACGATCCGAAGGCAGAAATTAATTACACCGATTTTCCCCCCGAGATAATGAGTGTCTATTGTTGGTAATGTGGTAGACTGCCAGAGAGAGAGAGAGAGAGAGAGAGAGAGAGAGAGAGAGAGAGAGAGAGAGAGAGAGAGAGATTATTTGTATGGAAATTAAAGGTATGTGTGTGTTTGGGTCTGTTTGAAGGAGGGAGGGTTGGAAGGAGAGAGAAAGAGAGATCTGAGAGGTCAGAGGTCAGTCTATTGATCCATCACACAGTAATCTTATCATGCTCTCTCTCAGTAATCAAGTGTTCTCTCAAATGACAGATTCTTTGAATTCTATAGATCCCTAGAACGATTTCATTGGACCCAGAGATTGAGGGACTGGGGATGACATTTGTTGACTTAGCTTTGTGGCTTTGAATCAGATCCACATTGTCCACTGACTGTGTATGGAGCATTGTCTTTAGATGTCCCTGGTTACACGATGCCAGTATGTGCCTACTGTAGTCAGTGATCATAAGATTAGATTGGTGTGCGGTGCTGAAGCTTGGGAGTGTTACATAACAAGTACCGTCCAAATGACTATTGAGTCCGAGTCTCTATCTCTCTATCTCTCTCTTTCTCACCTTATCTTTTGCTGTCTCTGTCTTTGTCCTCTATCTCTCTATCTCTCTCTTTCTCACGTTATCGCTCGCTCTCTCTGTCTTTGTCCTCTCTCTCTCTCTCTCTCTCTCTCTCCCTCTCTCTCTCTCTCTCTCTCACCCTCTCTCTCTCTCTCTCACCCTCTCTCTCTGTCTCACCAGAGGACCTATCACATCCACAGTAGTGTATGAATAGACACTGTAGGAGATACTGTTAGCCCACTGTTGGTCAAAAGGAAAACACATTGAAATGTGTGAAAATGTTGGACATTCTATAGCAGTAAATGTCTGCGTGTTCACCCAAGGTGTTCAGAGCTAATGTATGTGCTTCGTAGTTGCTACCAAAAAAAAATGCAGTCCTTACTGTTTCAAATCTTGAAAGCAGTAATGTCTTTTTTTGGACCCTGAATTGATTTAAACCTGTTTATGGTGTAATTTTTCATGTTTGAGGTTCAGCACATTTTTATCAAATTTTCTAGGAAAATAAAATGAGTGAAAGCAGAACCAATTAGAATCCAAGGAACGCTTTTAACTTGACCTCAGAGTGAATACACACGTATCTCATGAATACACACGCATGCACATGTATTTGCGTACACACACGTGCGCACACATACACACAGTCAGTTAAGGTCATCCATCCCAGCTTTCACTCCCACCAAACTTTTACAGCTCCTGTTATTATGGGCACTCTGAAGCTGTGACCTTCCCTGACGTTTCCACAGACCTATCAGACTGTTGATTTACTCACACCTACAGACTGGACTGACTCTCAGGGTCCGTGCGTGCGTGTCCCGCGCGTGTGTATGTGTGTCCGCCGTGTGTGTGTGTGTGTGTGCGTGTGCTGCGTGTGTGTGTGTGTGTGTGTGTGTGTGGTGTGTGTGTGTGTGTGTGTGTGTGTGTGTGTGTGTGTGTGTGTGTGTGTGTGTGTGTGTGTGTGTGTGACTGACACACTCAGACTGCTCTAGCTGTCATGGCTTAATCCCTCAGATGGCCATCGAAGGCCTCAGTCTAAAGCTTCAGATCTCCAGGCTTGAACTCCTATTAGCAGAACACCAGGATCAGTTAGAATTCAGCCAACGTTTATTGGTCAGATATTTAACATTCTATGTCTGTCCTTTTCTTTCCAGCTCTCCTTTGCGGCAACAACTCCTGTTCTGGCCGACAAGAAGAAGTACCCCAACTTTTTTCGGACGGTTCCGTCGGACAACGCGGTGAACCCAGCAGTGGTCAAGTTCCTCAACCTCTACAACTGGAGCCGCGTGGGGACCCTCACACAGGACGTTCAGAGGTTCTCCGAGGTGAGGGAGGATATTAGGATTTTATTGGAAATTATATGATATATCATGGAGATATCGTGATATTATGACATATCTTGGAAATATCGTGATATTATGATATATCGTGGAGTTATCGTGATATTATGATGTATCGTGGACAGACCTAGGGGGGTTTTCTGTGTATTTGAGTATTTTCAAATACACAGCCCAAAACAAGTACTTTTATTTTAGTATTGGATTGGTTATTTGTAAAAACCAAATAGTCAACCAAATTATATTTGAAAGTATTTTCAAAAATGTATTTCAAATACTATTTTCAAATGTATTTGATTAAGTGTATTTCCAGATACATTCCAACATTCAACTACTTGTTTTTTCAAATAAAGGTTATCTGAATACTTTTTTGAAATGTATTGAAAAGTAATTTAAATACCTGAAAGAGTATTTAATCCCAGGTCTGATCGTGGAGATATCGTTATATTCTGATATATTGTGGAGATATTGCAATGTAATGCTATATTTTGATATTATAAGATATATTGTGGAAAAGGTAGGATTGTGATGATAGTGGTTACTTCTAATCCAATTTGAACATGCACACAGAGAGTAACTTCTGTTTTATGACTTACTGAGGATATTACTGTTTATATATTCCCTGTAATGTTAGTACACAGCTGGTGCATCCTTTTAAGTCCTTCTAAAAATACATTACATTTTTGAAAGTGGCGTTTTAACATCATCTCTCAACACAAATGACTTCCTTTCCCAGTTTGTGGTAAAGTCCTTCTGGGAAACATGAGTTACATTATCTGACTCACCATGCATGGTCACTGTATGCCGGCTTCAGGCACCCACACCCATTACACAGAACTGGTACACACATCAATACCCTTTACACAGAACTGGTACACACATCAATACCCATTACACAGAACTGGTACACACATCAATACCCATTACACAGAACTGGTACACACATCAATACCCTTTACACAGAACTGGTACACACATCAATACCCATTACACAGAACTGGTACACACATCAATACCCATTACACAGAACTGGTACACACACCAATTTTTTTTTTATTATTCTTTTTTATTTCACCTTTATTTAACCAGGTAGGCTAGTTGAGAACAAGTTCTCATTTGCAACTGTGACCTGGCCAAGATAAAGCAAAGCAGTTCAACACAAACGATAACACAGAGCTACACATGGAATAAACAAAACATACAGTCAATAATACAGTAGAAAAAATAAAACAAAAGTCTATATACGGTGAGTGCAAATGAGGTAAGATAAGGGAGTTAAGGCAATAAATAGGCCATGATAGTGAAGTAATTACAATATAGCAATTAAACACTGGAATGGTAGATGTGCAGAAGATGTGCAAGTAGAGATACTGGGGTGCAAAGGAGCAAGATAAATAAATAAATACAGTATGGGGATGAGGTAGTTGGATGGGCTGTTTACAGATGGGCTATGTACAGGTGAAGTGATCTGATCAATACCCATTACACAGAACTGGTACACACATCAATACCCATCCCACAGAACTGCTGTGAAAGTGCATTGAGGAAGTGTTGTCTCCAGGGCAATGTTGAGGCATGTATGGTGGTTAGGGTTAGCTAACATAGTGGTTTGGATGCACTGTTTCTGTGGTCTACTGACGTTTCTCTATGGATGAGTGTGGTTGAGGACTAGTAGGGTTTCACTACTACTGAATAAATGTATGTAATTCCACACCAGCTTCATTTCCTACGGAGCTGGGGTATTTCATATAGTCTATTCACCGAAACAAAAACCATTGGGCTTCTTTCCCCGACTTGTCATACCTCTAGATAGGAATTAAACGTGTGTGAAAACAGCACATCACCATAACAGCAACAACACCCAAGCGTGCCACAATACCCTGTTTGTGTATCATAGTGGTATCTGGAGATATCAAAGTGTGCATTTGAAAATCTATCACTTGTGACTGGAGAGCGTGGCGTTGTCTGGCGTTGTCAGGCTAGTTGAAAACAATCTGGTGCTGAGGGATAAGAAGACACGCTGTAAATCTGTGGAAGAGTAAAATCCCTTTATCTGCCACCTCCTGATGCTGCCGTTGGGCTTAGAACAGGGAGAAAGATGGAAAAGCGTCCTGATTCAATCAACCTCCGATACCATTTGTCCTTAATCCTGATTTACAAATATATGCAAGAATGGAAACGCCATTTTCTCCTATTTCTTCCTTTCTCTACTCAGATTGCTACGTTGGATCTAACAGTGGCCACATTTAGATAAATTATAAATGGATTTAGGATGGATTGAAGTAAATACATTTTACCATAAAATAGAAAAATAAATGAATTTGTTCTGCGTTTGATTGTGTTTAAATGGTCCAATTGTTCCGACAAACCCGTGCATAAGATTCTCTGATAATTGACGGCTGTATTTCATAGCTTTATCCAATTGTAATTTCATATATTTTCCAGTTTTCTATGCTGAACTACTATCCAACCCATTTTCAGGAACTGACAGTACTGTAGGCCTGTTTTTTCAGTAAATCAATAAATCTATACAACGTCTATCTGACAAATGATGTGAGGATTTCATGGTTTTAGATTTAGCTTCCCAGGATTTCTCCCCGTCTGTCCTGTCCCCACTGTTGCTATCTGACACCTTTCAGGAACCTACCAGGTTTTTCCCTTGTACTGTCTACCAATACATGGATTAAGGTCTGTTTTGAATCACACTCCACCAGATTAAGCCTCAATCACCTTTTTTCTGTTAGAGATTAGATGACAAGAGATGTCAATGTCCCTGCTCTTTGGGCAGTGGAGTGTGTGTGTGTGTGTGTGTGTGTGTGTGTGTGTGTGTGTGTGTGGTGTGTGTGTGTGGTGTGTGTGTGTGTGTGTGTGTGTGTGTGTGTGTGTGTGTGTGTGTGTGTGTGTGTGTGTGTGATCACCTCAACCACCTCAACCTCTCTGCGTTCTCTACCATCGTAGAACCTAAGGTGACGTCCTATTGCTCTGCCAGGTCAGTATGATGTGATCCTTGACCACTAAGGACCCCACAGAGCCAGGCCTCCAGTATATGGTGAAGTTGCCCTTAAATGCTGATCATTTCCTCCACTAATGATTAAGTGGCCCCTGATCTGTACCTAGGGGCAACTCCTCTCCTCCCCTTCCCTTCCCTTCCCCTTTTCTCCACCCCTCCCCTCTCCTCCCCTTCTCTCCTCCCCTTCTCTCCTCCCCTTCCCTTCCCTTCCCTTCCCTTCCCTTCCCTTCCCTCCCCCCCCCCCTCCCCTCTCCTCCCCTGCTCAACTCTCCTCCCCTCCCCTTCACTCCTCTCTTCTCCCCCCTCGTCTCCTCCCCTTGTCTCCTCCTCTCCCCTTCTCTTTTCTCCTCCCCTCCTCTCCTCCACTCCCCTTTTCTCCACCCCTCCCCTCTCCTTCTCTCCTCCCCTTCTCTCCTCCCCTTCCCCCCCCCCTCCCCTCCCCCCCTCCCCTCCCCTCTCCTCCCCTCCCCTTCTCTCCTTGCCTCTCCTCCCCATCTCATGGCAACATGAAACACTTCCAAGAATTAACACATTATTAAATGTGTTACCTTTTTTAAGACTTTTTTAATTAAGACGCATTATTAAATGTGTTACCTTTTTTAAGACTCCTAGTCATTTTGAAAGTCATTTTCTAAATCTCAGTGATTTTCTAAGATTTCTTATTAAGGTAATGACATTGTAAGTTTAAAATGTGATAATTCGTTGGTTCTTGGAAGTGTTCATGTTGCCATAGAGATTCATGTAGTTTTGTGTTATGGCTATTTATTATAATGCTGTAATGTCCATTTGGGATCTAGACCAGTAAGCCACTTAATCATTTGTCATCTGCAGCAATGTCAGAACGCAAAGCCAGGCAGCTCAAACTTCTGCCCTGTTTTAGTTAGCATGAGAGTATGACTGGCGTCAGAGGCTAAACCAGGGGATTTACCAAGGAAAATACCGCAGTGGCTGGCAAACGGACACACAGACACCTACTGTAGACACACAGACACCTACTGTAGACACACAGACACACAGACACCTACTGTAGACACACAGACACCTACTGTAGACACACAGACACACAGACACCTACTGTAGACACACAGACACACAGACACCTACTGTAGACACACAGACACCTACTGTAGACACAGACACCTACTGTAGACACAGACACCTACTGTAGACACACAGACACCTACTGTAGACACACAGACACCTACTGTAGACACAGACACCTACTGTAGACACAGACACCTACTGTAGACACACAGACACCTACTGTAGACACAGACACACAGACACCTACTGTAGACACAGACACACAGACACCTACTGTAGACACACAGACACCTACTGTAGACACAGACACCTACTGTAGACACACAGACACCTACTGTAGACACACAGACACCTACTGTAGACACACAGACACCTACTGTAGACACAGACACACAGACACCTACTGTAGACACACAGACACCTACTGTAGACACACAGACACACAGACACCTACTGTAGAACACACAGACACCTACTGTAGACACACAGACACCTACTGTAGACACAGACACACAGACACCTACTGTAGACACACAGACACCTACTGTAGACACAGACACACAGA